>NC_059427.1:92960524-93267321 GCF_021028975.2 Sphaerodactylus townsendi
CAAAGGACCCGACGGCGGACAAAGGGAGTCTCAGTTAAGCTAATTGTAGCTAACGTGGGTTGGGAAGGTCATGGCCCGGGCGGCAGTGCTTATCCATAAAAAAAAGCTCATAAGTATGCCTCACAGCTAATGGCATCCAATTGGGGTTTGAAGATCTCTCCGATAAGGAGGTCAATGACGAATTATATGAAATAATTATTGCTGAAGTGAGGGAGCTAGCGGTTGCTTGAGAGGAGGAGAAGAAGGTCCTCTTTGCCTCCTTCGTGCAGCCATCTCATAGGCTTTCATAAAAGCGTCCCTATAGGATGTTCCATTGCGCAGCTTCGTCCGCGAGACTTCCCTCCCACACTTTCGCTCTAGGCGTCTACAGCCCCGCTTCATACGGCGCCAACTCCCTCGGTGTACCATGGAAGCGTGCGAGGCCGAAGGCGAAGACGCCGAGGGAACAACAACGCATCACGATAAAGGCGTCGGAGAGTGGAAATTCCAATCCTCCACTTGCTCATCGAGTGTGCCGGCGGTAATCAAGGGGGTCCCACAGAGCATTCAGAGGAAACCAAGTTGGATCCATGAGGTCTCAGCGAGGCGAGGCATACAAATCAACCCGTCGCCTAAGGCGGGGTTAGTCGCCGGCTAAGTCCACCCGGACCTTCAAGGGCAAAATGGTCGGACCGTGGCACTCTATCGATAGAGGATACGACTAAGAGCTTATCCCGACCCGGTAAGATCAAATCCAGCGTGTGTCCAGCTTCATGGGTGGGGCCAGAATTTATCAAGAAGGAGAGGCCCTGGCGTCGCCATGGATGACACCAGGTCCGTGGCTGCCCGTTGCATGAGGCTTAGCGTCGGCGTGGATGTTGAAGTCCCCCCCAAGACAATAAGGTCTGGGGAACCTTAGCCTTGATCCGCCACCACCTCCAGCAGCCCAGCGGCAGAGCTGTCTCCGGTCGCGGCGCTAGGGCGACCCGGTTACACCAGGAAGAACAACCAGCAGCCTCTCCGGGGCCAACCACTCCAAGCCCGACACACTCTATGCCGAGGAGGACCTCCGGGCCCGAAGGGCTGCCCTGAAGGGAATAGAATCCGCGGATGAACAATGCAAGCACCACCACCCGGCCCTGGGTTGCGGTGATGTCGGTGAAGACCGCGAAACCAGGGGGCGCGACTTCGCCAAAGTGACGGTCTCACCTCAGCGCACCGCAGGTTTCCGGTGATACATGCCAGAGTCCACCTGCTGGGCTCCGAGAGAGTCCAGGTACCATGGTCTTATTATTGATGGACCTGGCATTTGATTAACACCAAAGACGAAGCAGAGTGTCCCTGATCCCAACCACCATCGTTTCTCGGGATAGGTCGGAGGTCAGAAGGCGAATGAGCATAATTGCATCTCGTGTGCCTTCTATCATCACGGACCCACCGCCCTACCACATAATATCTACCCCGCCCCATCAACACAGGGATCCCTAGCCCCAAGGTTTGTGCCCCCATGACTCTACCAGCCTCCCTTCCTCCCAGAAACCTGACTAATCCCCAAATTAGCTAGCTAGGCCAGTCTTAATCAATCTGGCCTTATGCCAAATTAGCTATAGTACTAGCTCTAGCACAGCTCCAGTAACTACCCCTAGTACAACTCCGGAGTTATCCAAATTACAATCTGTATACAACTAACATCTAACAATAATTACACAATCTGTCAATGATCTAGGTAACCCTAGGTTACCAACAGCAAATCGAGGTTAAAAGAAGGAATACAAATGAAGGATGCTAGATGGAAAACCAAGAGAGATCGTTCCTCAGAGGGGCCTCATTGTCTGGGTTCCCAGTGGGGTCAGTGGGGGTAATAATAACGAAGATTCTCCTGTGGTGAAATATCTATTGCATAGGCGGCGGATCCAGGGCTCGCACCACCTGAGCCAGCCGCTTAAATATAAGCAGGAGAGCTATGAAATGAAACTAAAAAGATAAACCAAACAAATGTAGCCTAAATAATAACCAAGTAATAGCCGGGGGCCACTGCCACTGGCCCCCCTCAATCAGTCCTAAGTAAATAGTATCAATAAGTGAAAAACATCCAACTCTCTCACAGCCGATGTATAATGTCCAAAAAATAAAACACCCAGCTCTCTCACAGCTGGTGTGTACGTACTAAGAAAAATTAATGAAAACACCACATGCTCAGATTTCAGTAACTCCCCACTGTGTAGCGAACTACTCCGCTGGGAACGTCTGGCTGCCCAGTATGTTACTAGGGCCTCTGCTGGTTTGTAGGATCACAAAGGCCGGGCTAGACCCACTGTTATAACAGTATCCGGGGCTCTGTCCGTGGAATAGAAGGCTGTGTCTGCGGAGTGGTATTTTGCAAAAATACAAAAATGTTTACCTCATTTTATGTGAGGTTAAAGCTATGATTTGAGGGATTAATTTTATAGAAATAATGACATTATTAGATTGACTAGCCTTTTTATTAAAATACCTATAAATGTTATTAGTCATTCTTTAACAAATTGTTTTAAAGAAAAAAATAAAAGTTACACTGGACATTAGTGTGTAAACATTGCTTAATGTTTGGGGGGACCATTTTATTTTTAGTTTAGTCTTTGCCTGTATGTTCCATGGCCTACATAAGCAATGAAGTATGCAGCTCTCTTGTTCAATTATTTAAGAATTCTGAAAGTTTCATGCATTTACAAATATGCTCAGTCAAAAACAGTCTTTGCCAAATAGAATTGTTAAGGTAAAGGTATTTAGCCATCTAAATGTAAAAGGCTATTACCATGTACAGATACAATGGCCAGTAAAGACAGTTAAATATGAAGCTTCTAATGACATTTTGGACAAAGTCTATTCCCAGTAAAAGGTTGATCTGGTGGAATAAAGGAAGTACATTAAAAAAGCTAGAGTATGACATGTGAGATCAAAGGGCACAAAAGTTATAGCTATCAAGGGCCCTTTCCGCACAGGCCATAAACAGCACCCTGGGGATGGCAAAAACATCATCCCCAGGGAGCTGTTCGCATGGGGGGCACAGCTGCATCGCAGCTGCGCCGCCCTCGCGCCTCCCCAGCGGCGCAAACCGCTGTTTTCCGACCTCGCTTCCCCAGCGAGGTTTTTGGGAAACAGCAGCTTCTAGCAGCGGCTGGAAGGTGCCATTCCCCCTCCGCTTTCCCAAATACCTCACCGTGTCCTCCGGCCTCCGGCCTCCGGCGTGTCGCACAGGCCAGGGGACACCCCCCGCTCTCTCACGACTTCCGGAGCCGTCACGCCCAGGGGCGAGCGATGTCCTGGCCCATTCACGACCACGCCCGGGCTGGGGTGCTGATGAAGCGTTTGAAGACGGCGCAACTTAACCTGTCCCGGATGCTGCAATGCCGTCCTCCCGATGCGCAACTGCAGGACTGTTAGCGTGAGAAGCGGTCGAGGGGGATAATTCGGCGTTATGTCACGCCGACCCGAACCCCTATCGTAACCATCTTGAGGAAGCTTGACCAAGGGGAGTCAAACTGAATTAAATGGATAATTTACTCAGAGAGTAAAAGAGTTTATCGTTGTTGTGCAAACTCAGACTGGGATTGTATTGTGAATCATGGGAATAAAGAAAATGACATGGGAAGCCCAAATCAGGAGGAAAAATTGCCCTCTGGCGGCAGCTTGGGCTTTTGCCACTGGAAATGCCTGCCCTGACACGCAGCTGCTGTGGTGCCTTGCAATGGCTGGCTGTGGCACCCAGCCTCACATCAGCGCTCCCACACTGCCCCCAGCTGCACCAGTGTGGAGTAGGCATTCTGGGGGCATTCCAGGGGAGGAACCAACCTTAGTCGGTCTCCAGAGCCCATTGGCTCCTGCCCCATTTTCATGGTGTTTCTCTATTCATCCCATGGGGGCTTTTGAGAGGAGTGGGGTTTTTTATTTTATATTTTCAGACTTCCTGTACTGCAGGAAAGCCCTTTGGAGTGGGTGGAGCAGCACCAAATCAGCACTGTCCCTACCTGTCCATCAATTCTGGATTGGGCTGTAAATAATTTTTCCCCTACCACATCTATGCGATGTCTACCCCCCCTCCCTTTATTCTGGTGGGGTCCACACATTTTTTCCCAGAGATTAAATATATTATTTTCTCACTTTCTGATTTGGGAACTGAAGCAGTTCATTGCCAGTCTTTTTTAAATCACCAAATAATAATTTTATTCTGAAGCATATGGCTTCTGTTTGGAAAATACAGGGAGACCATTTGGGATAGAATGTTCAAAGCTATTTATTGACTACAAGTGAGATATGTTTATAAGTCTTATAAAAATATGTCCAAGTGGTAAAATTTTTGGTGCATTTTGTATATATGTAAAGAATATCTGACAATTTTTAGTTACAAAATTGGTTCTCTTAGAAATGGTAATTACCAAAATAATTCTTGGCTGTGATCCATAGGTCAAGTGGGGCATGGGTTGTTAAGATCAGGAAGAAATCTATGGCCCTTTCCGCACTGCGGAAAGGTGACTCCTACCGGCAGGAATTCTGCCGGATTGGAAATGAGGGGCATTTGCATGAGGCGTGCAGCGGCCCCAAAGAGACACGTCTGCAAGAGGCGGCTCCACCGCGGAGCTGCCTTTCCCGTCCCTCTCCCACTCACCTGCGTCACCTCCCGTGCGCCCTGCTGGCCTCCGTGGGCCCGCCCACACTGCCTCCTGACCTCCAGGGGTGAGGGACAGGGAGAGGCGGCGAACGGCAGTGAGGTGGGAAGGGAGGGGAAAAACAGCGCATTCCCTGGCGATTGCCCGTTCGCACCGCACCACGAGAATGCGCTGTTGTTAAAGCCTCCCTCCAGGAGGGAGGGTTTTGGAGGTAACCTGGCGCCGCCCTGGGGGAGGGAGCCAGGTTAGGCTGCTGCGTTTTACGGCGCCACGCCTGTGCGAGCGACCCTCGGAGACTGACATTTTATATCCCAGGGCACCGTTTATGGCCCACGTCGCGAGGCATATCATTATTTAGTGAAATAATAGCCTCAATGGCACAATTCTACCTTCCTATAATATTTTCCTATAATAGCCTCAATGGCACAATTCTACCTTCCTAGGTTAAAATAACTAACCCCCACTCACAATAGAGTTGTGGACAAGGCTACGTTTATACAGGGGTAAACATACTTCCATGGTCCATTATGACCAAGAACACTGGGTGCAAAATAACACAAGCTATACTTGTATAGGCTTCCTTCTATATTATTGAGAACATGAATTCCTCATTATTCTTGATTGTAGGGATAGCACCTTTTTTTTTTTTACATATGTAGGCCAGCAGTTGCTCACTTACTTGGTCACAAGGAAGATTCCAACACATCACACTGGTAATCCTTCTGAAGGAGAGATAAGATGTGGCGTCCTTGACCCAGGGCACCAGAAGACAGTATCTGTTGTACATACAAATATGCAGCTCCTGAATGGACAGCAAAACCCAAAATGGTTGCTGGTGACAACATCACCTGTCCCTGACTCGTCCCTGACTTGCTATTTCTTTGCATATGGAAGCTTCTGATGTGGAAGAGAATTCAGTCATACAGCTCTCCATTTGTTTTCTGAATGGGTTGATTCCCAGAAACATCCTGTTTATTGTCAACTAGTCCCAAAGAGGTCTGGTGAAGGGTATTGCATTGCAGGGAATTCTATTGCATTGCATTATGAGCAAAAGAAGCGATGGGTTAGAACCTTTGAAATTTCATTTCTGCCTGTGATTCTGGTGTGTCAGTGGCATCTAGGAGAAAAACAAGGAAGATTTATATCTGTGCTATATCTGTCAAAATCTTAGTCTCATCTATCTCTATCTCTTTCTTTATTCTTGAATGATTTTGGGGGCCTTTTGAAAATTGGCAGGTGCTTGTTGGAATAAATCATTTTGTGATCATGGAATATGGCAGTTCTAAATCTGCTCATTTTTGGTAAAGAAACAATAGGTAGCTCAAGGAAAATTACCATTGTGTTAAAATGTCAAATGCAGACTAAGACCTTGTAAATCGATAAGGCTCATAGAGGGTTTTCTCCCCTTTCTTTCAAAAGTTCACATGATTAGTTTTTAACTAAGCCTTGGTGTTTAATGGCTCTTCCAAAGCTGAGAAAATTATATTTTTAAAAAAATTCAATTTAGCTATTATTGACTTTTCCCAGACTAGATACAGGAGGACTCTCAAAGCAAGTCTATAAATTAAATTAGCCACACAGCCCACAGGCTGTCAGCCTCCTTCCTCATGAACAGGGAAAAACAAGTAGCAAAGTGGAGAGAGAGGCTGTTTTCCAGCTGCTCCCGTAAATGGTGCATGTTTTGTTAACAGCTGCTGGAGAGCTGGAGAAACAGAAAAAAAGACAGTGGTGTGAATATTTTTAAAAATGAACGCGCAGTTGAGGACTTTGCAAAGTAATTTCCCCTTCCATTTCCTCCTCCATCGGGTTTGAGTTTGGCTTTTTTCATAGGGACGGAAAAGGAGAGGAAGAACTAATGGAAACTTGTCTTGCCCTATATAAGTAGCTAACAAATAAAGTAGCTGTAATAGAGAAGGTTGTGAAAGAAATAATGGAAATTTCAGGGCTGAGAGTGGGGTAGTTTCCTCTTGCTGTAGAGCAACATGATATTAAACACCTCCTGAGCTGGAAACTCCGAGCACCCCTAGAAAAATTCCAGAAGTCTTATCCATATCAATCAGTTTTATTGGCAAGAAGCTGGGGACATTTTTGGTTCCACTCTCATGGGAAATGGAGCATACATTTCTACAAGGTCAGGCCATAGGTTTCATATGACTCAACCAATCAGAAAGCTAGCAGTGATCCCTGTTGCCATGTTCACAAGTCATGTTCACAAGAATGCATGTACTATCTGTGCAATGTACACTCCACTGTTTCTACTATGTGTTGAATAATTCTCATGTTACAGTTGACAAACATACCTCTGAACATGTGACACAATCTCCATGTTTATCCAGGTATGGATCCCCAGTTTCATTCATGAAGAGAACATGCATTGGTTCTTTATTACAAATGGATTTATGCATGTACAGGCAGGAAGTATGTGTATTCATTGTAAGATGTGAACAGGGGCGGTCTGAAATAGGAAAGAGGAGGCTTGGCAACTCTTAGCATGGGTTTTTTTTTTTGCATTGGAAGTGATTTCAGTTAAAGTTGGACCTAGTTGGAGGCCTGCACATGTGCTGGCAAAAATGGTAACCTAAAGAAAAGGGGAGGAAAGTGTTTGTATGCAGATCAGCCATTTAAAACCTAGCTTAATCACTCATTGGTTCTTATCCCTTTATTTCAAAGTATAGGTGCAAAAAAGAACTTCTCTTCACAAAACTGGACCAAACCACAATGTCAGAATGCTTCTGTCTAGAGTTGCCACTCTTCAAAGTTGCATACATTGTTTTAACTGTCAGTCTTTTCCAAGGTCTGAATGGCCCAGGCTAGCCTGATCTCATTCAGAAGTTAAACAGAGTTGTTCCTGGTTAGTATTTGGGTAAGAGATCACCAAGGAAGGCTAGGTCTGCTACACAGAAGCAAGCAATGGCAAGCCACCTCTGCTTGTCTCTTTCTTTGAAAAGCCTACAGGGTCATCAGAAGTAGTGTGCAACTTTCCACCACCACTTGCTTAATAGTCTATTAGGACCAGTGGTTTCAAATGGCAACAGGCACAGAAACAGGGGACTGTTTCTAGTACCAGGTGTGATTCCTTTGATGCTGCACTTCTAAAACCCTTTCCTGCTACCAAACACCCTGTCATTGATAGCCTTGCTCAGCTCTGAAGGCTGAGGCTTCCTTTATTGAGTCAAGTCATCTTGTGTTGGGTTTTCCACTTTTCATACTGTCTTCAGCTTTCTCGAGTATGTAGCCTTTGGGGATTTTTTTCATAGTGTGCTGAGCCACTTCGTACCTATAAGCAGTTGATGTTACCTTATCATGGTTCTTTCTAATTCGGGATTGTCTCCTCTGACAGAGAGTGTCAGGCAGAAAAAACTCTCACAACTGCAATCTTTTAAAATGAAGAAAAGTTTGGGATTAAAGTAGGGATCTTCAGAGAGAGAGAGAGAGAGAGAGAGAATGCCTTGTCAAAAGCCATCTATCGATTTGGTAGTTTGAGTTTTGAACTGGTGATCTCTCAGCTCAATTTCTCAGCCACTGCACTGCTATAGATTAGCAATCAAGCAGCTTCTATCTACCACACCTTATCCTGTATCCTATTTATTGGAAATATTACAGTATGCCATAGTGTTGGGAACCCCCTTCTATGTAAAACAGAACAAAACAGATAACACCTTTCTTGATCTAAAACTGTGGAAACACTGTCCTGATTTGTATGTGTAGCTTATATAAAGTCACTACTTAGCTAACTGAATTATATTTAGCTTAGGCTGAATGATGATTTTGGTCCCCACAGGTTGGATGTGATAATGATATTTTACTGGAAGATAGATACTTCCAAATGACATTTAAATCCATGATTAGCTCAGCATTTCATTCAGAGAGAGAAGATTTTTTTTAATCTGTTCTGGTTCTTTCTCCTAGTTGTGGATTATTACTTTGGGCAGATCTTCAGCTAAGCATTTAAAGAATTATGAATTACAAAAGCAATTAAAGCATATTTAGGCTTCAGTACTACACCCATTTATGCATGCATAAGTCTTATTTATTGCCATGCAACCTAAATGCATGCAACTGGTCAGAGAATTGCAGTCAGAGGCAGCTTGTTTTTAATGGCAGAATGTTGCCAGCTGGCTGATTATAAACCACAAAGACCAGTGATTTTTCTTCCTAGCAAAGCCTTAGTATTCATTTGTATACTTCATTCATCCTGTCAATAATGCCATTTGGAAGCTAATCCTTATCTGCTAGCATATGAATGAAAGCTATACAGCATGTCTTTCTGGGGATTCAAGACAGCTGTCTAATAATATTGCCTTACCTTGTCCTTTGTTTGTTCTTTTAGGTGAGCCGTCAAGATGGTCTTCATCACACTGTGACTGTTGCTGCAAAAATGGCAAAGGAGATAAAGAAGGAGAAAGCGGGACATCCTGCAATGAATTATCCACTTCTAGCTGTGACAGCCAGTCAGAAGCCAGCTCCCCACAAGAGACTGTTATCTGTGGCCCGGTTACCCGCCAGTCCAATATACAGACTCTGGATCGACCAGTCAAGAAAGGCCCTGTGCAGCTAGTTCAGCAGTCTGAAATCCGGAGGAAAAGTGACTTGCTGCGAACTCTGACTTCTGGTTCCAGGGAATCCAACTCTAGTAAAAAAAAAGCAGTGAAAGAAAAGCTCTCAATTGAGGAAGAATTAGAAAAATGCATCCAGGATTTCCTGAAAATCAAAATCCCAGACAGGTTTCCAGAAAGGAAACACCCCTGGCAATCTGAACTGTTACGGAAGTATCATCTATAGAGAAGTGGGGCAGGGCCAGGAAAATCAATTTAAGTTACAGTTTACTGAATGAGATTCCACTGGCAAAGAAATAAATAATGATGATTTGTTAGGTCACAAAAAAGTTTAATCTATTACTATGGTACTGCCTAATTTGCTTATTTTACCAAAACATTTCTAAACTCTCTATAACAATATTTTTTTCTCCCTGTGATAGGATCAACACAGCATTTATTCGTTAGACTCTTATAAGTCGAATGCTTGCAATGCCACAGGCACAACAAAATTGTCAGCTAACAAAACATGTGCAATATGATTGTGGCACCACTGAGCAAAACATCTCTTATTATCAGGCAAAGCTTGTGGTGGATGGTGATTTTCTAAGCTGCATGCCTTTTTGAGTTCTCTTTTACTGACATTTCTTTGGAAGAAGAAGTCTGGGATGGGCAAGTGCCTATGATTTTAAAGGGAAGACTTACGTCATGCCAGTTTACATTGGGAGAGAGTATATATATATATATGTTTGTGTGCCACATAAAATATTGGTCTGTTTCATCCTGCAATCTATTTCCCCCTTGTAGAATCATGTATAGAATAAGCATTTTCTCTCCCCCACCCCCACCCCAGCTTTGGTATGTGTGTATGTATGGTTGTGAACTAATTTGATATCAGGGGCTGATCTGGAAATTTAGGCCTGTTCTGTTTTCTTTGTTTGCACATCATGAATGTTTATGGACCACAGACTACTCTCAGCTTAGCCGAAATATCTGAGAAGACAATGTCTACACTCCAGTACCATGACATGTACAAGCAATACACTCCTGTGCATTCACATCTCATTTTTTTTTCTCAGCAATTCTGGAACCAACCTTTTCAGTAGTTTTCCTTACTCTTGAGGAAGCTTATAACATAGGCTGGAGATTCTGTAAAGATGGTTAAGAAAAGTACGCATGCAAGTATAAATACTTTGCAAGGTTGCTAGAATTGTTAACTTTTTCAACATATCCTGCTTCTCTGCCTTTAAAATACCTTGCTGTGCATGCAAAGATTAAGCTGGCAAACTTTTTCCCATCACTTTCTCCATGCCAACAAAATATTCATATCCCTTTTTTTTTACATGGCAGGTTTTTGTTAAAGGCACAGAGGCAAGACTTTTTTAAAAAGTCGGCAGTTCTCATAGTTTTCAGTAGCAGGACACTTCCTGTCTATCTTCTATCAATGGAAACAGCAACAAAGGAGGTCAGTCTCAATTCTAGCCATGTGTGAAGTGCTTCTTTTATTTTCATGTACCTCTGTATAGTGCTATGTAGTATGTAATAGTTTGTCTACTTTCTCCACTTCTCATGCCATAGAACTCTCATACTTTCCAAAGGCACAGGGGATAAAGGATTACAATAAAACACAGAAATTGAAAAGGGAGATGACATATGTATGTATACAAGATCTATCCTCTAGGAAAAGAGGGAGAGGAAGGGAAAGGAGTTTGTAAGCCACCTTGAGTCTCCTTACAGGAGAGAAAGGTGGGATATAAATCCAAACTCCTCCTCCTCCTCTTCTTCTATCTATATATCTATCTTGTAGGGTAAGTGCATTGGTGGATCTTGCAGCTATATTGTTGATTTATGGGAGCTTGTCAGGCACTGCTGCCGAGATATCTTTGGCCTAAACAAATGGGAAGTGCAGAATCCCATTCCTTTTCAACACAGATGCAATTAGAAGAAATTATAGGCCTAACAAGATGCATTTTGCACTCTGACTTGCAGGAAATTGATTGTTCAAGTGACAGGCAACATGCCACTCTGGCGGCATGCATTGGAAAATGAAATTAAAAATTGAAAAGGCTCCAAATGCACTCAACTAATGGAAACAGCCTTCTCAGCACACTAAAATTCCCTTTGTGGGAAAGTGCTTCACTTACTAGCATCTGTACCATAATATTCCATGAATGAATGGATGATACTAAAGATTGTTTTTGAGGAAATGGAGGGAAAGGACATATTATCACCACTGCAAAGAACAGGCTTAGATGTGCAACCACTATGCACTTGACAAAAAAAATCTGTTTCCTCTGGGCATCAAACAAACATAACTGTTTAGCAGGCAAGAAATGGTTAGTCTATGGAAACAAAACTTCCAGTAAAGAACACACTTATGAGATTCTATTGAGATAAGTATGACTTCAGTAAGTGTGTTTAGAATGAGGATGCAGCATGCTAAATGATGCTAAGAGGAAAAAATTAAGATGTTCAGAGTGGAATAGTGCAATGAGTTCTATAAGAATATAAAGAATATTCTCTAAGAGTTTTAAAATACACTAAATTGCTAAAACTTTGTTTGTCAGGACAAACAGTGGGATCTTAAGTACTACTGGTAGAAAAAAACAGTTTAGCCTTCTAGTGCTGAAGTTGTAAGGAGGAAAAAGAGGTGGTGGGTGTTCTGTCTATGTTAAAACACCACCTCCTGATCTGAAGGTGCTTCACTCAAACTTTTAATCCATGGGACCTCTGTGTAGTTAGTTCTGAAGAAAAATACTCTGTTGCTGCTCACAAGCACTCTTGTCTGTTTTTGTTTCATAAGTTTCCCAGGTCAAGCCATGAAAATAGTTTGCACTGCTGCACCCAGTGAGCCTCATAGCAAATAAGCCTTGAGTAGGCTTCTCCTTGATTTAAAAAGAGAAAAAGGATTGGTGACCTCTGGTCTACAGTATGTTCCTCTGTTGTGGAATCATACAATGAAGGCAGAAATAAGTCTACATTTCTAGGGCCGTTTCCGCACGGCCCGATACTTGACGACACAGAGGCGGTAAAAACTACCGCCCCCAGGCTGCCCGTTCCCTTACAAGCGCCCAGCTGCAGCAGCGGCAGCTGCGACCTGACTACGCTTCCCTCCCCCAGGGCAGCCTGGCAGGCCGCCCTAAACAACAACGCTTGCCGGGTTGTTGTTGAAGAAGCGTCTTCCAGCTAGCGGTGGGAACCCAGCGCCCAGCGCGAAAACATGTCTCCGATCCCAGCCCACTCACGGTCATCCCTCGTGCGTTAAGCCTGCTTTTAGGCGTCGCAGCCGCCCGCGCACACTGTCCTCCGACCTCCAGGGGTCGGAGAACTGGCGATGAAGCGAGGCATGTTTATGGCACAACGTGCGCAATTTCGTGAATGAAGGGCCTGAAAGAAAGAAGGTAGCTCCATCTTGAACCGCCTTTTGCCGTCTGCACCGACCTCCGGCTTACGCCCGTTCATGCCCGAGCGAACTGGCACTGCGCCCATGGAACTCTTGGCGGCGTAGAGGCGCATCCTGTATGGAAAGTCTTGGCCTAGGTTTAGTTTAACATTTGTGACATTTTAACTGTTTATTTATCCTATAAGACATGGATTGTGGCTGATTAATTAATTGGAGTAAGATGACCAAAATGTAAACATTCTGGAGCAATTATTTGGTTAAGCACCCTACAAGTTTACATATGGTAGTTACAGTACTTCTACAATACTTCCTACATCAAGAAAAAATATTCTGGGACATGATAGTGTACTACTTACCATATATTTAGGGAGCACATCCAAAGAGGCTTGCACAAAAGTAGGAAAACATCTTTCTGATTTCAGCATTTGTCTTCTCAGTGTTTATCTTCAACACAGTGAAACTCACAATCCAAAACTCTTCTAAGCCTATTGATTTATGTTTAGGACTGTACACTAGGCTTCCTTGTTTGATTCAAGTAATAACTCTCATAGTTATACAACCCAGACACTATGGGGAATAGTTATAAGTGAGTCCACAGAACTAAGCTTTTTTTTCAGAGAAGTACAATATTTCTTTGGCATGTAAAACTCAGGTATATGTATACAAGACTTGGAGAAACTTCAAAACGATTTACCTCGATTAATACACCTCAGGATCTGGTATTTAAAACTGGATCTGGTATTTAAAATGAAGACTATTTCAAGTTCCTTCTACATACACATCTGGAAATACTGTAGCTCTTTCTGTAGGCTGAGTCTTTATTAATGATAGTTATATCAAGTATGAGTCTTTATTTGTATTAGCTATGTCATTTGATGAGAAAGTAATTGGCCCTACACATGATTCCCACATACTCCTCAGCAATATGGGGCTATGCCATGAAGAAAAGTGTGTGTGTGCGTGTGTGTGAGGCTCCTTCCACACATACAACAGAATGTGTACTTTCAAAAATTCAAGTTGAATTTTTTGCTATTCCACACAGTAAAATCCAGCTGCAAAGTGCATTGAAAGTGGATTGAAAGTGCATTATTCTACATGTGCAGAAAGGGCCTGAGAGAGAGAGACTAATCAAACTTGGTCCCAACATTATTTTTCCCTTTATATGTAATGAAAAGAACAAAAATAGAGTTGAAGGAATGTTGGAATGATTTGCCATAAAACTGAAGAAATGAATAGGGGAAAATAGCACTAGAATCAGTCATCAGAATATGTTTGTCTCCCATTGTTCTGGAATGCTAGATATGTTCTGTGCAATGTCAAGTCTGGAAGAAATGAGTAATGAAGCAAAACATGGTGTAGAGGGGAAAAAAGGAATCTGTTCCCCAGGGAACTCAGCAAAGCCCAAGTCTCTATATCCTTTTATTCAACTGATTTTTTCTGGCAAGTTGTAGAGAGGGATGGGGTAAACTGTTTAGTGTGAATAGTTCCAGTAGTGCTAGTGTTAGATTAGGATCTGTAAGATCCAGGTTCAAATTTCCAATCTACCATAAGATTTATTGGCAGCACAGTCCTAAGCAAAGCTACATCCTATTATGTCAATTAAATTCAATAGGTTAAGAAATGTGTGAGTCTCTGTTTAGAATTGCCCCTTCAGCTGGTTGTACTCTCCAAGACTAAACTATCTCACAGGGTTGTTGTGAGGATAAAAATTGAGGTCAGGAGAATCCATTCTGAGTTTCTTGGAGGAAGGATTTTAAAAAATCACCAGCGAGATAGATAGTACATGCCCCAAGGCCTTAGAATGAGACAAACTATAATTTCAGTAAAGAAATGCATAAATAATAAAAACTGCAGCCTTATGCACAGGTTAGATGGAGTTGGAAAAGCACATAAAAACTGCAGCCATAAATCAAATTAACTGGGAATGCCAATTACTGTCCCATATATGTTTCATGAATTTGACATATTATTGCAGTTGGAGAAAGGGAATCCACTCCCACCTCACCCACTTTCTGGTTAATTCTGGTTGTCAGGACATGAAGTAAAAGTAGCAGAGTGGATTAGCCTTTATGATCTATGACCAAATCCACTGAAAAAATATAAATATAATATTCCTAAAGGTACTTCAGATTATAATGTTTTAATAATTAATAAGTGTGATATATTCATAAATCACAAATAAAATCCCAGGGTCTCTCAGTTCAACTTTCAACCAATTATTTTCTTTACAAAAGCAAAACAACAACATCAACAAAGCTCCACTTCCAGCTAGAATAAATTCTTGCACTTTCCATAGGTAACTTGTTCCATGTACATATATCTGTCTGGACATTTAATATTCAAACTTGACATTTGCTAAGACTTTAAAGGTTGTACTATGATGTGTTTTCAGATCGTCACATGCTCATCCATGTGTCTGTGGAGCTAACAAAAAAGAACATAAGAACATAAGAACATAAGAACAAGCCAGCTGGATCAGACCAAAGTCCATCTAGTCCAGCATTCTGCTACTCGCAGTGGCCCACCAGGTGCCTTTGGGAGCTCACATGTAGGATGTGAACGCAATGGCCTTCTGCGGCTGTTGCTCCCGATCACCTGGTCTGTTAAAGGCATTTTACAATCTCAGATCAAGGAGGGATCAAGATTGGTAGCCATAAATCGACTTCTCCTCCATAAATCTAGCTCAGAGCCCCTTTTAAAGCTATCCAGGTTGAAAGTGGCCATCCACCGCCCACCTCCTGTGGCAGCATATTCCAGAAACACTGTCCACCTGCGTTCGTGAAGAAGTGTTTCCACTTTTATTAGTCCTAATTCTTCCCCAGCATTTTTCAATGGAATGCCCCCTGGTTCTAATTATTGTGAGAAGAGAAAAATTTCTCTCTGTCAGCATTTTCTACCCAATGCATAATTTTGTAGACTTCAATCATATCCCCCCCTCAGCCGCCTCCTCTCCAAACTAAGAGAGTCCCAAGCCTTTGCAGCTACTCTCCTCTATAGAGGAGAGGTGCTCCAGTCCCTCAATCATCACTTATTTGCCCTTCTCTGCACTTTTTCTATCTCCTCAATATCGCTTTTTTTGAGATGCGGCTGACCAGAGACTGGACACAATTACTCAGAGCTGAATTACTGCTTTATATAAGGAGCATGACAATCTTTGCAGTTTTATTCTCAATTCCCTTTCCTAATGATCCCACAGCATAGAGTTTGCCCTTTTTTTACAGCAGCTGCCATGCATTGAGTTGACATTCCCATGGAACTATCAACTAAGACACCTAAATCCCCTTTCCTGGTCTGTGACTGATAGCACTGACCCTGTGAGTGTGTATGTAAGAGGTTTGGATTTTTTTTGCCCCTATATTGCATCACTTTACATTTTGCTACATTAGACTGCATTTGCCATTTCTGAGCCCACTCACCTAATTTGTCAAGGTCCGCTTGGAGCTCTTCGCAATCCTTGTGTGTTCTCCACCACCCTACATAATTGGTTATCATCTGCAAACTTGGCCACCACGCTACCCACCCCTACTTCCAGGTCGATTTTATGAATAGGTTAAGAGGCACTGGTCCCCAAAGCGGATCCTTAGGGGTTCACCTCTCGACATCTCTCCATTTGTGAGAACTTCCCATTTTACACCCACTCTTTGTTTCCTGTTGTTTCTCAACCAGTTTTTAATCCCATGGGAGGACTTCCCCTCTTATTCCCCTTCATTGCTGAGGGATTTTCTCAACAGTCTCTGGTGAGGAACTTTGTCAAAACCTTTTGGAAGTCCAAGTAGAACCAATGTCCACGCCAGTTCACCCTGTCCACATGCCTGTTTACACCCTCAAAGAACTCTAAAATCAAGTTTGTAAAGACCAGGATTTGCCTCTACAAAAGCCATGCTGACTCTTTCTCAGCAGGTCTTGCTTTTCTACATGTTTTATAATTTTATCTTTAATGATAGATTCTACTAATTTACCAGGAACCAGATGTCAAACTGACTGGCCTGTAATTTCCAGGTCCCCCTAGATCCTTTCTTAAAGAAGATTGGTGTGACATTGGCCATCTTCCAGTCTTCAGGGATGGAAGACCTGATTTCAGGGATAAGTTGCATATTAAAGGTGTAGAAGATCAGCAATTTCATGCTTGCCCGAGCTCTTTAAGAACTCTTGGGTGAGATGCAATCTGGGCCAGGGGAGTTTGGTAACATTTAGATTTATCAATGTAGCTGCCAGGAACTTCTTCACTTGTCTACCACTATCTTAGCTGAGTTCCTCGGATTCCTTAGCCTCCTAAGAAGCTTGGTTCAGGTGCAGGAATGTTCCCTCACCTCACCTCTTGGGTGAAGACAGATGCACAGGAGTCATTCAGCCTCTCTTCAATCTCCCTGCGATCTGTTAGCGCGCACTTTGTTCCTTTGCCACCTAACGGGCCTCCCGCCTCCCTTGCTGGCTTCCTGCTTTTGATGTACTTGAGGAGACTTTGTTTGTTCTGCTGGTTTTGATGTTACTTAAGCCATGCGTTCCTCATAATCCTTTTTTTGCCTCCCTTACAGCTAACTTGCTTCTCTTTTGCCACCATTTGTGTTCCCTCTCATATTCTTCATCAGTCAAACTGGACTTCCATTTTCTAAAAGACATTTTCTTTTTTCTGAGAATTTCCTCAACCTCTCTTGTTAACCATGGTGGCTTTCTTTTGGACTGGGTGCTGCCTTTTCTAACCTGTGGAACACATTCCAGTTGAGCTTTTATTACTGTGTTTTTAAATAACCTCCAAGCATCCTGGACAGTTTTGACTCTCTTGATTTTCCCTTTCAGCTTCCTGCGCACTATCCCCCTCATCTTTGAGAAATTTCCTTTCTGAAGGCGAATGTAAAAGAGGGAAGTTGCTCTTAATCATCTTAAAATGAAATTAAAAGTTTGCAGAAAAGACTAAATACATAATAAACTGAAATTTTCTTATATTCTTAGGATGTTTGCAGAAACATAGGACTGAATCTGGAAGTTATTTCCCACAACAGAAGCAATTCCATCTGCATAACACAACTTTATCTTGCAGTTTACATGTTGGATTGTCAATGAGGCACAGACTGTCTCTTTTTAGTGGAAAATTTGTTTGGTTAAAACCCTGGAATTTCAACTGTATCCACTTTCCCTTTGTCATTATTTTAAAAAAGGAAAAAAAACTTTAATAGTATATTTTAATTCAAAGTATTACCCAGCAGGAAAGAAGAAACTGAATATTTTATTTCTTTTGAGGATGAATAAAACTGACTTCCATTTCCACAAAACAGTATCATGATTAATATCTCCACAAAACAAAATAAAACAAAACCTTTGTGTGCCAGAATAGATTTGATTACCGGTATGTGGCCTTTGTTACCCAACTTTAGATGAAATAATTACCACAGCTAAAAAAAGAATCTTAAAATTTAATGATCAATATCACATGTTCACATGTGTGAATATATATATATATATGTCCATTGTCCAATAATAACAAACCTATCTATACATTAAGCCAGGCAAGCTGAGCACTCGTGTATAATCTACTTTGTTTAGTTGAGTGGAGGGAACAAAGGACTGCAAATTTGATATCTGTTTTTGCCATTGAACTGAATGGGTAAATCCTTTCAGACAAGTGATCTCTGATTGCACACTAAAGCTTCCATATTACTGGGAATGAGGTAATATGATTTAGCTTGTAAAATCCTTGTTAAGACACTTGGAATTAAAGGCCTCATTAAAAATACACAGAAGCTAAAAAAGGGGCGGGGGATATGTGTGAATATTGGTGAACTTTTGAATACATCCTAGCTGAAAGTATACCTGAAAAAATATATTTGGCACCCCAAATATATCTGCGAATTTGTCAGGATGCCAAAAGATGGTCCTGGATATATTTAGGATTTACCAGGAAAACTGGGATCCATCCATCCATCCATCCATCCATCCATCCATCCATCCATCCATCCATCCATCCATCCATCCATCCATCCATCCATCCATCCATCCATCCATCCATCCATCCATCCATCCATTTGATTATGTCAAATTCAAGTTTCTGCCAGTTTCAAGAAAGTTTTTTTTTAAATGCTGGAGTTGCTTTGCATCCTGTTCATAGATTTCACAGTGTTGTGAAGTGCCAATAATGACAATAAAATTCTTGGTAAATTTCATTCACATTATGAAAATTCCAGAGTGCAGTTCTACTCATTGTGCATTGGTTGTGTTAAGAATTAACAGTTCATAATTCAGTATCAGTCAGTTTAGAAGTTCTGAAATTCTTTTCTTAGGACAGACAACCTTAGATAGTCTTCATTCTTTAAAGTAAAATATTACAGATCTATAAAAGAGTGAGAGCAGTATAAAAGTGTGTTTTTTCACAATATATTTCATGCTGAAAAAGAATCAAAATAGAGAAATATCTAAACCTGGCATGAAGTTCATCTTGCCATTAATGTAACTAAAACAGAAATAGAGAAGGCAAGTTATAGTATATAGAACCTAGGTGTACAGAAATACTATGGAATTAATGGATAATGACAGATAAGATATAATACCTTGTCCCACTGTTCTTCATTTTCCAGGGACCCACATGAATTTCATGACCATTTCTCAATATTGGTTGCATACCAACTCATTCATAACCCTTAGAAACAGTCATAGGATTAAAATATGCTTTACCTCAGTCATAATAGACTGTAAAGGCTTATTCATGCTTACTTTCATAAATGTACCACAATCTAAATATGCCATTTACGTGCAGAAAGACTATGAGTAATTCCATCATAATCCCATCCCCCAAAACATGCCCCCTCAAAGGGACTCAATTCTCAATTAATATATAATATTAATGGGCTGGAAGCAAAGAATAGTATGTGGAGATTCACATGCATAATAGATCTTTCCTCACCTTGTCTTTGGTGCCCCATACCTGAATAGTTACTGTTTTTGAGGTCAGGAACCTGTGGTCAAGAACCTGAGATTCAGCACAGAGGCTTGACTGGCAATGCCTGGAAATTACCCATTGAATTGCTCCTTTAGATCAAATCATATATTTATTGTTCATACCTGTGAATGCTGTTGATTCTTTTCTTCTCTGGTGGTAATGCCTTCCATTAATAAAATAAAATAAAAAATAAAATATTCTAGATGGATACTCAACCTACAGCACAACTGGGAGAGGAGATATGGGTAATTGTAGTAGGAAGCAACAGCCGCTATAAATATATGGGAAAGATCATGTGTGGCTATTTGAATCAGAGGCCCTTTCCACACACATGTGGAAATGAACCACCACTGGTATAAATTATGCTGGTGGAGGCTTGGGGGCTGTTCGCACCATAGCATGTGAGCAGCTCCAATTTCCTCCCCAGCAGGAGAGGTGGCTCCTCCTTCAGTCCCCTCCACTCACCTCTTCTGGCAGCGTCGCTCTGGAGGGCTGGAGGGACACGCCCACATGTCCCTCCAGCCCTCCAGGCTGACTACTGCCAAGAAGGCGTTGAAGATGGAGAGACTAGAGAAAACATGGCGTCTTCCTGCCTATGCTGTTGCACCGGCGAAGAAAGCAAGAAAGACACTGCTTTGCAAAAACCTCACTCCCTGAGGGGGTGCGAGGACAGTGCCAGCTGTGCAAACTCCTCCCCAGGGACACAGTTTTTAGGGTCCCTGGGGCGCTGTTATCCGCCTGTGCGGAAACAGCCAGAGCTTGTGTATATATGTTTGTGTGTGTACATATGTGTATGTATACACACACACACACACACACATATACATAGCTGTATAGGATTACACTTATGAACTGATAGAAATGATTTCCAGTTGTGGAATCAAGTGTCACTAATTGTTCACAAGGTCTCTGGCTACTCTCATTGAGCAACTAGCTATGGCTATTCGGAGCAGTGAAGCATAAACAACCAGGTTACAAAATGAAATACACAGTTGGAAAAAAATGTGATAGTATTTGACTAAGAACAGCTCAGCCTAAAAAGTTGTTTCCTCTTGAAAAAGTGCAGAGTTAGTGTGCATTGTGGACTATTAGGCAAAGATGTTTCCTTGGATCCTTCTCATGTGCTACTCAGATACAACTGTAATATATGAAAAAAGCTGGTGGATCTTTGTGATGACAAGAATTTCAGCAATATTGTCCTCTTAAGCCCGTTCCGCATGGGCCAGTAAAGTGGCTGCACACCGGCATACATGAATGAGGTTTTTGAAATATAGCGTTGTGCACCCAAGTTGGAGATGCTTCTTTTAGGCGCCTCCTGTTTTTTAAAGACCTACCTTCTCTCTGCAGGGATGAGGGGACATGCCTCCTCATCCCTGCAGAGCTGCTCAGGGAGAGAAGGTACGTGTTTAAAAAACAGGCGCCTAAAAGTGGCACCTCCAACCCGGGTGCACAACACTGTTTTTCAAAAACTTAGCTCATTGAATGTGTTTGAAAATCAGCATTTTCCCGCCCCGGCACTGCATCACTGTGGAGGCGGCAGCCATGCGAACTGCACCCCAGGAATTGTGTTTTTACTGTGCCTGGGGTGTTGTTTTTGGCCTGTGCGGAGTGGGCCTTAATTCCCCTTCTCAACCACCTTGCCACTCCATCCTCTGGGGTGGGGGGGAAAGCACCCAGTTGTGGGTTTTCCGGGCTGTGTGGCCGTGGCCTGGTGGATCTTGTTCCTAATGTTTCACCTGCATCAGTGGCTGGCATCTTCAGAGGTGTATCACAGAGAGAAGTCTGTAACAGTGGAAACCACAACAACCAGTTGCTCATTACTCTTCCTTGAAGAATTCCACATATTTCTTCTTCTGCAAATGATTTATCTCATCTGCAAGCTCTCAGAACTCTTTGGATGAAATCTTTCAACAATTTGTTCTTTGATTTAGGATATGCATATCTCATCTCACCTTTCCATTTTTTGAAAAGCACTCAGGGTGGCTTTGGGCAAGTAGAACCAGATAATAATAACAGCATTTAAAATTGCACTTAAGCAATCCTTTCACAGCAGCTGTTAGAGGAAGAGGCTGTCTGAATGAGAATCATTGGAAACTGAATGGCCAGGGGTGCACTAGGCTATTCTCTCTCCTCCCTTCAACTTTCTCAGTAGCCTTATTAGTGGCATTTGTTGGTGGAAGGAACCTCCTTTTCAAGAAACACTGGTAATACACGGTGTATAGTTCCTATCCTTATTGAAATTTGTCCTGAACATGAAAAAATATTTATCCTCTTAAAAATGACAATCTAAAAAACACCACACATGTGGCTTTTCCTTTGAAAGTTATGTATGGTTGCAGCAAAGTTCATATGATAATTTAAATGGACCTGCAAGCAATCCAGATAAGAAGGAATGGTCTAAACCTCGAGATGTTGTAGGTAATAGTCTTAAGAGAATGTATAAAACCAAATGTCTGAATGAATGAGATCTTGCGTTACCATTAGACAACATGAAGCAGACAGTTCTGTGGGAAAATTCCTAAACAGGGTAACCGTGTTCCTACTTTCATAGGTTTGATGCCATTTCCAGCTTTTACCCAAAGCATGGCTATAATCTCAAACTGATGCTAGATATACCCATCCAAATGGCTAGTTTACTTATTTACTTATTTAAGTAGTTCTTTATTAATGGCAGAGCGGAACAAGATATAATCTTAGCAATTCTGATGGACAGAAACTTGTGTATGTATTTTTTAACAAAGGGAAAAACACTCCTGTAATGCAAATTCATAATTTCTTCATTTTGTATTGCTCTTTTTCAGTTCATAAACATGTCTTAATTTTTTACTTTTTAAAATTTGACAGGTTTTTTGGAACAATTGCCAATTTTACTAAATTTCTACAAAAACAGTTTTAGAAAGTCTGTAGAAAGTGAATATCTGTACAAAAAATGATGCATAAGTACACCTTGAAAGTCATACTGCAATGCCATCACAAATATTGTTATAGGTTACTGATTATTTTGGCTTAAGAGAGGCTGTTGGTGTGAGGAGGTGTGATTTTGCCAGCCTGAACAAGTCAGTATTCTGTTTCATTAGTAGGTGATTTTTTGCAATCCTAGTATGTCTTTAATAATATAACTTTGCTCACTTTGTAGGGTTTTTTAAAATCATCCTGATGTAAGAAAGAAGCCCACATGGCTGAAGTAACAGAAATCTGACTGCTTTTATACATTCCTAATGGAAACTCCCATGAGGCCTTTTAATATATATATTTGCCAAGACCTAGGGGCTATAGACCTTGGGGCTATAGGCATGCAGAAGCAGGCTTTTGCATACGTATCCCCAGTTGTTTAGAAAATTATATGCACACATGAATGGGTTGTGTACAATTCTCCAGGCTGTTCCAGCAGCTGGGGTTGAATATACACATCCCTTTTAAAAAGCCAGAATTGACTGAAAATCCATGAGAGATGAGATAGTAGCTGATAAGGGATACCAATGCTTAAAGGGCTGTGCAATCCCAACTGTGGAACCAGGAGGGGGAATCAAAAGCACCACCCCTATTGAGTGTGCAATTTCCCATCCATATCCAGATGCTCTGAGTTTCAGAGCTGTTATCTACAAGTGCAATATGTCCTGCTTGTTTAAATGTTTTCCTGAACTTTTACTGGACAATTTTTATGTTATTTTGTTGAAGGATAATGCAAGATGGATTAACAGTGCAATCCATGGTTTGTGTGTGTGTGTGTGTGTGTGTGTGTGTGTGTGTGTGTGTGTGTGAGAGAGAGAGAGAGCGAGAGTGTGTGAAAGGGCTGTGGAACAGATGGGACCCCAGCACTTGTGTCATTGTCAGTCCATGAGGCATAACTGGAACTTATGTCAGTGGGGGACAGTTATACTGGCACAGGAGGGCCCTTTCAAGAGTGACAATAAGTTTACTTTTTAATTTTCCTTGTTGCCCCACTGGGACCTTTGTGAAGGCAGCACATTTACCCCATCTTTGTCTACTGCCCAACCCCCAACCCCACCCCGTCTCCTCCTGTAGTTTGGGCTGTAAGATTTTCATTGCTATTCTGAAAATTTCACTTGATAGTTTTCTTGGTAAAGAAAGATATAAGCATAACATGGAAATAAATCCAAGTGCTTTGATCTATGACTAGAATGTAGTCAAATCTTTTTGTTTACTTCTCCAACAATTTTTTGTTCCTCAACTCACTCTCTCTATATGTATGTGTACTGGTGGATTCATCTTAAATATTTAAAGAAGGGATTTGAACAGAAGGGATTTCTGTCTATATACCTTGACTTTCCAGACTCCCTCTCTCTCTGTATCCAAAAATGCACTCAAAATATTAGTCCTGGAAAATAGGGATTACCAGGAACTTCATAAGAGTGAATCAGAGTTCAGCCACAGGAGGGGACAATCTGAAAAAAACAAACACCTTCCCTTCTGTTTGTGAAAATCCTCTACTGGATCCAAGTTATTGGTACCAAATTCCAATAAAGATAACATTTTAAGGTAACTTCAGAATTTCCTATTGAGAGAAATATATGAACAATATTAAGAAATCTAAAAGTTTGTGCAGATTACAGACATTTGTCAGGAATGGTCTGTGCATCCCTACTTGGGACCCAGTACTATTACTTCCATCTTGCTTCCCAATAGCACTGGATGTCCTAGTGGGAATCTAGAAAGGGTGAAGGAACTCTTTGTTCAATAGGAAACATCAATAATACTTGAAATGTTGAAATTATTATGAAATTTCAAGGTGAAGGTGAAGATTCCTACTTATGAGAAGCACCTGAGGAATTTCAGAAAAAAACTAAAACAGATGAAATTTCTCACAGGATATGATTTTACACATGCCGAACTTGGGAATGAGCCCTATTGAAATCAATGGGACTCACTTCTGAGTATCATGACTAGCATTTGGACTGTTAATTTAGACATTTTTCATCTATATTCTGGCCATATATCTGGAAAGAAAACATCAGTAGATACTTCAACTATTTCTTACCCAAACTATGAACTTTGCCGTTTAAGAGGGAAGTTATCAAATACTTTAAGATTATTGATCTCTGGGCTCCAATAACAAAGGCTAATTTTGTTTATGACTAATCATTAGAAGGGAACTGCTCAATCTTAATCGAAGTAGGATTGAATTCTATGATTATTCTCTTGGTGGTTGTTCTGAAATACTGCTGGATAAGCCACACATTTCCCTAAAAAATTGTAGAAGCCTTTTACAAAGATGAAACACCAAGAAATTTCCTTCCCCAGATTTTTGATAGTTTGGAGGATTATCCAACTATATACTTGGTTATTAAATTTCCTATATACATATCCACACGCAAACGATAAATCCATACAATGCAATATTTTCACAGCAGACACAGGATTTGGTGTTTCTTTTGTGACTTCTGTGATATTGTGATCTATACAGGGGCCTTGCTCATGTTGTTTTTTCTGACCTCATGTAAGCACTTCGGTTCATGACTTTGCTGGGGCTGAGTCAGTTTGTTGCACTTTGATGTAGATCAAGTGGCACCCACTGAATTACCTCTGACTTTTTTTCTTACGTGGTTCACTTTGTACATACATGTAATGTCAAAATTGTTTACAGTTTATTTTGTGCGTACTTGTGGATTTTAAAGAAAAGCCAATTTAACTCAAAAACGACAATGAGAAAAAAAAGAGGGAACATATTAAAAATGAATCAGTTTTACTGGAAGGTGTTTAAAAATGAATGTGCTTAATTCAGTATAGACATAATTGAATATGGTCTCACATGAATGCATGTTATCTCCATGTTGTCAGTCCCCACCAGTGAGGTTACTTGGCAATATTCTGCAGTGTGTGAATAACAAATATACATAAAAAAATCTACTGTGACTCTGACAAATATAACTCAGTAATTGTTTTTTTTTACTGTACAATGTAAAAAGAAAACAAATATGTATCTTTTAGCTTGCTGTATTTCCCTGTTATGGACAAGATCCTGGCCAAAACCATTGTCCAAAAAGCACATAATGATGTTTGGAGTGAACTGAAGTCATGCATAGAGTGATACCTACCAGTTCATTAAATGATAAACTTTCTGTTTATATGGCACAGTGATTTTAAAGTCATAAATCTATTGCCATTTTGCATAATGTACTTCTGGCAAGGAGGGGGGGGGAGCAATTGCTATCTTCTTTAGAGAATCACTCAGTATGGAGAAACAAATTAGATATTAAAAGCTACACTTTCTGTTCTAACTCCTTCTGTGGTAGTCTAGTGAAATCATATGGTTATCAGTATTGTGAAACTACTACATGGCTGCAAATCTGCAACTATCGTTGTGTCTCACCATTAAAAAAAATTCATTTCATGCACTTTGTGAGAGGACTTATCATAACGAATCATTCAATCACTTGGCTGTTTGGAGAGGAGATCATAGATCTTGTTGACATATGCAATTCAACATTCTTGACAGTATCCTAGCATACCTCACAGCCTGAGCCACAGCCTTTCTCTGGTTCAAGTGTTAGCTTTTAAGTTCATTTACATGATTCTAACCATATCATTACAAAAGTAATGATATCCTTACAGAAGTAATGATGTCATTACAGAAGTAATGATTCTAACCATATCATTACAAACTTCACATACACACTACAGGGGTCAGTCCTATAAGTTACAGACCAGGAAAGGGATTTGGGCGTCTTATTTGATAGTTCCTTGGGAATGTCAACTCAATGCATGGCAGCTGTGAAAAAGGCAAACTCTATGCTGGGGATAATTAGGAAAGGAATTAATAATAAAACTGCAAAGATTGTCACGCCCTTATATAAAGCAGTAGTGCAACCACACTTGGATACTGTGTTTAGTTCTGGTCACCACATCTCAAAAAGGATATCGAAGAGATAGAAAAAGTGCAGAGAAGGGCAACAAGGATGAATGAGGGACTGGAGCACCTTCCTTATGAGGAGAGGCTGCAGTGTTTGGGACTCTTTTATTTGGAGAGAAGACGTCTGAGGGGGGATATGATTAAAGTCTATACAATTATGCATGGGATAGATTTTTTTCTCTCTTTCTGACAATACTAAAACCAGGGGCCATACTTTGAAAATGCTGGGGGAAGAATTTGGACTAATAAAAGGAAACATTTATTCACACAACGTGTGATTGGTGTTTGGAACATGCTGCCACAGGAAGTGGTGATAGCCACTAACCTGGCTAGCTTTAAAAGTGGCTTGGACAGATTTATGGAGAAGTCGATTTATGGCTACCAATCTTGATCCTCCTTGAGCTGAGATTGCAAATGCCTTAGCAGACCAGGTGCTCGGGAGCAACAGCAGCAGAAGGCCATTGCTTTCATGTCCTGCATGTGAGCTCCCAAAGGTATCTGATGGGCCACTGCAAGTAGCAGGGTGCTGGACTAGATGGACTCTGGTCTGATCCAGCAGGCTCTTTCTTGTGTTCCAATGTGCTTACGTTCTTTAATAAATTCCACATCTTTCAGTGGAACTTACCACCAAATAAATGCCTTTTTTGGGCTTACTTGCCCCAAATCAAGTCCACTCACTTAGCCCCCTGGAAAAGCACTTTGACTAATGATGACATAGCCAGGCTGCAGCCTGTCTTGACAACAAGACCCTTGGGCATGCTGTTAAGTCAATCCCACTTCATCAGGTAACCAGACTCAGCCCAGATTTACTCATACAGCTTATTTGTTATATGAACAGACATTTGTTATATGAACATAATGTCGTGGTCCTATGCATATTTCCTAGGAATTGCTTGCCACTGAAATCTATTTTGTAAAACGGGGATGCAAATTTGCAAAGTATTAACATTTTAATTTGGTTTTCATTAAACATTGAGGTTTTAGTCCAGGTATTTGACTTTTCTGAGTGTGGATAGTTAGAGTAAAATCTATTGCCTCAGAAAGCAATATTTTCAATATTATAGTAAAAAGCTGAAAATAGTAGCTCAGTAAAACTATAAGGCAGAATGAACAACCATATTTCTGAGGGTATAGTCTGAATGCCACCACTGTTATTTATTACAGAAACACTGTTATTGCAAATATCAGCATCATTTTCAAGAGATGGACTACTTCCATCTATGTTATTTCTGAGGGGGAATTGAATATTATTGTAAAAAGTGGAGAAGCCCAGGTGAGGAAACACTCTGAACAGTGGGGGCATGATTTTCTGAATGCAAAGGTTAAGGCATTAAATGAATCACAAACAAGGGAAATGTACTGAGCACTCTGAGGAAGCAGAGGGAGAAACAGACAAATAGCATTACAATCTGGGACAAAAAGAATATGGAGTATGTTACTTGCCCTTAGTACATGTTGTATTCCACAGGGTTGTCAGGTGATTAAAAAAAATTTAGTGGATTAATCAGCTGTCTTATAATTGATTAATTAAACAATTGCAATGAATTAAAAGTGCATATCACTGAAAACTCAGCATAAGTTTTAGTTTCAAGTATGCTGAAGCAAGGGCACATTTTCTCTTGAGTAAGAGATAAAATAAAATTTAATAAATAAAGACTACTTACTGCACATTGGTAGAATAAAAACTTTTCTTGATCATTATGTGGAAATGTAAAGTAAATATACAGTAAAAGAATCAAAGCCAAAATGAATGTAAAAATGAAGACACTCAAATCCCGTATATTTGAGTTCTGGATTGAAGACAGTGACATTGGGTTGGATCCAGCAATCTGTCAATGGATGGAAGATGCTGATAGCTGCATGTCTTATTTGTTTTTCTTTCCCCCAACATTCCCTTGTGAACCAGAGAAAATTGATTTTCAGGGTCTCAGGACTCCAGCGGAGTAATAGCCATGTGGTTTCCAGACTGTAATGAGGAAGGTAATGTGTCTACAAGGTGCCATGGTATGCCCTTCACACTTTGACTGCTGGGACAACTTAATCCATGATTAATTCTTCAGTTGCCTAGCTTCACTTCTGGCAAGTGATAGAGCTCCTGAGGCTGACTGTGCTCTGGCAAGGATCATGTGAAGATATATTATTCTCAGAGCACTGCTCTAGATCCAAAAAGCCAGGCAAGCACTTCCCTTTCTTTGCGCTACCTGAAACTGGGCCATATGCCATCACTGTTACAGTGGGGTAGGAGTGGGTCCTGGTACCTGGTACTTCCTGCCAGATGGATGCCTGGGGGCAATCGCAGAGGCTGGTGTCAAGGTTTCTCTTACAAGTCTGACAGGGGGCCTCTGGTTATGTTGGAACATTGTCAACAGGTACCTCTGCTGTCCTGGATTCTTTCTTGTCCCTCTGGTCCTTCTCGGCTAAGGGCCTTGGCTCCTCAGACTCTTCCCTGGGGTCCCAAGCTTGCTTGCTTGCTTTATTATTTATGTATGTATGTATGTATGTATGTATGTATGTATGTATGTATGTATGTATGTATGTATCTATGTATGTATTTATGTGTTTGTTTGTTTGTTTATTTATTTATTTATTCAATTTGGTAGACCGCCCTACCCCCGAAGGGCTCAGTCACAGGATTCATGACACACAATTCTACATATACTTGTAAACTGAGATCTAATGTGGTGTAGTGGTGAAAAGCAGTGGACTGTAAAACAGAGAACTGCAGACTCTCATCTGGTGAACCAGGTTTGTTTCCCCACTCCTAGCTCACTTTGCATGGGCCTTAAGAGCGGTGGTGCACCAGCATCCTTGATGCTGCTACACCCCCAGGGCTGTTTGCACCCTTAAATGTGCTTGGCCCTGGAGTTGCTGTGGTGCATGGAGGTGCCTCTGGATGGAGACACGCTGCTTTTTTAACTTACCTCCCCTTCCCTGTGTAGCTCTGCAGAGATGAGGAAACATGCCCCCATGGTCATGGTGACACCTTACGGGTCGGGGACCAGGAGGCGTGTTCCCTTGTCCCCATGGAGCTATGCAGGGAAGAGGAGATCAGTTTTTAAAAAGTGGTGTGTCAAAAATGGCACCTTCCACTTGGCACCAGGTGGACACCACTGTTTTTGAAAAGCGAGTGAGTCTCAAAAACAGCGGCTCAGGGGGGGAAGTGCGGTATTGCCTTGCTCGGGAGGTGGCAGCTGTGCGAAAGCGCTCCCAAGATGGCATTTTTGCAATTCCAGGGGTGCTGTTTATGGCCCGTTCAAAATCTGCCCTACACAAGAAGCATGATGTGTGACCTTGGATTAGTTACAGTTCTCTCTGAAATCTCTCAGCCCCCATCTGTCTCACAAGGTGTCTGTTGTGGGGAGAGGAATGTGAGGAAGTTGTAAGACTCCTTATGGGTGAGAAAGGCAGGATATAGATCAAAACTACTTCTCCTCTTCTTCTATTGAACCACAATGCAAAAGGTCCTGATCCAAGTTCTAATCAGTCACATCTCTTGGTTGGAAGGATTAATAAAAGAAACAGCAAGAAATTTCATAGTTGATTAATAACTTCTAGCCAAAAGATGGTTGAACTTTTAGCATTGTCCTTTGAAATAGAAATGAACCAGCTTCACCCAAGAACTTCTGGAACTGAAGACTACTATTAGTTATTATTATCTATGGGTGCAGAATGTAGTATTTCTCATTTTGTCCCTCCTTTCCACCTTAAATTCTTAGTATTAGAAAATAGAATAATTACTTCACTTCTATACTGGAAATAACTGTAATGAGAACTGTATCTCCTTGGTGTCAATAAGAATTCCTAGGAGTAAGCGATGGGAATGTGTTCATTTTTTGGCTAGCGTTCTGAAGTAATCTTGAAACTAAGTGTCTGGATTAAGCAGAAACTCTTTTAGCTTCAAAAAAAGTGGAAAGATTCTTCTTTTCCACTGAGGTACAAAATCCCAACCCCTATTCCAAGAAAATGACGAGGCTTCAATCTTTACATTATCTATTTGGATAAGACACTTGCCATCTATCCTGACAAAGGAATAATGACTGCCTGGAATGCCCCTCCAAGTAGGCTTATCAGCTGTGGGACTGGACATACCTGGAGAGTTTGGGTGTGAAGCAATGAAAACCCAAAATTTGAACTTTATCAGCTGAAGCTTCATCTAACCTTTGCCTGACACCTTCCCACCAGCCCTGTGGGATTAATCAGGCCTCCCAGGCTGCTGAAGTACATGAATCTTACCTTTCCTTTCCTTTCCCTTTGGCAGCACAAGGATTACCACAAGAACTCCCCATCACTTAAGTGCCGAACACGGAGTCATCCCGGTTCTGGCACATGCTCCCCCCGCTTATCCCATGTTTTTCTCAGAACCTGCATTGAAGTGCATCTTTTCCCACAATCATGCTCCAAATCTGGATTGGTGTGGAGAAACAGGGGACAGATGTGGCTGTACGCACAGTGGGCTGTACGCAGAGCATGTGCAGGCTTTTTTTGTGCCACACTGGGCGTGGCTACGAAGGAACGTAAATTGGAAGCTATGGTATAATGATTTTGATAAATTGTTTATGCGTGGCTATGTTCGAACGTAAAAATGAGAAGAATAACATGAATTTTCAATCAGGTGCGGAATCATGTTCCTGCTCCAGCACAAATAGCCAATCAGAAGGCGGGGAGAGTCTGCCAACGCATCGACGTAGCAATGTAGCTGCGTGAAAAAAAGTTTTTTAAAAAATTCCCGCCCCAACACAACATGACAGCCAATCAGGACAAGGAAGAACAGACCCGCCAAGCAGATCGCTTGTTCATGGGGAGTGTTATATTGCTTGAATCCATGATAGATATTGAGGTCTTCACTAGACACATGCTGCAGTGGGGAGGGAGAAACTACAATGAAAAGGTGCTGTTTCTTTTGAAACCTGGTTGTATCCGGCTTTAATTTCTCAGTGGAGAAATGGCCCCTATCACAACTCAGAAATTTGTCACAAGATCAGTCAAGTTAAAAGATTAATGATGAGATATAAGCCAAAAATGAGGGGCTTGTGATGGAAAAGTGATGTATTAGCTCTGCAAAAAGCCTATGATGAATCTAGGAAGTGAAAGAACTCTTATTTTCTTCCAGAATAAAAGGAAAGTAAACAGGTGTCTCTTCAGAAAGCATACAAAATGTAGTCCATCAGTGTAATTGTTTCTCCAAACCAAAACAAATGAATGCTAAAGGGAAAAAAGTGCTTGTGTGTAGGACAACCTAATTGAAACTTTTTTAAAAATGTGTAAAAAGACAAACTGACCCGTACAATGCACCATGGCAGAGATGATATCACTAAGATGTTTTTTCTATAATTTTAAGATTTACTGTAGTTGAAGAGTTCTGTATGGTGAAGATATAAATCTCAGTATAAAATGACCAAGCCTAAATACTTCTCTTGTAGTGGGATTATCAGCACACCACTTTGCTGGAAAACAGGCACAGTGAAAAGCATTGTAGAAATGCTACATTCCTCAGTGCCTTGCCCACAAGGGTGCCTTAAATTCTTTTAAAAAAATAGGCTTGGAGTTCAGTCAGAGATTGAAGGTTGGGAGCTAGGTTGACAGCACTGCAATTCATTCCATTGATTAGGGATGGTCATCTTCTGACCCCTTTGAAATGCAAATGGTATAGGCAAAAGGGGCTCTGTTAGTGTGGTACATTTATATATTTATTTTATTTACTTATTTATCAAATGTCTTGATCTCCCTTGGGACAATAGGAATAAATATAAAACTGATTAAAAGGTGACAACCCATAATTTAAAACCCAATGCAATGACTACTTGTACTAACTAAAATTTCAATAAATTCAGTTAAATTAAAATCTAATTAAAATTCAAGAATGTAGGAGAACAACTCTGGAGTCCATCCACAGTGAGGTGCTACACTACCATAGGGGGCAGATTTTAACATTAGATCAGGCCTCAGCATAATACTTGGCAGAACAGCTCTGCGGAACTCCATAAGGTTCTCCTTATGATCTCCTCTGATCTCCTCTGGGAGGTTGGGGCCAGAACCGAAAAGGTTCTGACCCATGTCAAGGCCAATCAGATCTCACGTGAGTGAGGGATTGTTCAAAGCCCTTTTGATACAGATCTTAATGTCTGCTGGGGGTTATAATGGAAGAGGCAGTCATGCAAGTATCCTGGGCCCAGACCGTGATGTATATAATAGATCACTCTGCTCCTCCCCTATTATCTGTATGATTTAGTTTGGCCCTGCCAGGTGGAGCTCTTCCACGGTCACACAGCCCTTACCAACATCAAAGTTTAGGTAAACAGCAAAGTTTAGGTGAAATCTCTTTTCTCATAGTATGAATCCATTACTCTGTGTCCTAGGATTTTTGTACACCTACAGCTTGTCTCAAGCTGTTTGCTTCACAGTGCTTTCCCGTGGTTTTCTGTTTACACAATAGATTAGGCTGGACTGCTCACTCAGGCACTTTTTTTCAGGTCCACTCAGCAGAGACAAGCTGGTCCAAAACAAGATCTTTTATTTGCAAAGCACCAGTTATAACTGTCAGTATTAGCATACAAGAACTAGAAACTTAAACCAAAAGTTCCATGCAGTAGGACCAAAATAAATCATACAGATACTAGGGGAAAAGCAAAGTCTTCCAAACAATCCAAAGGGCTTTTGTATATTTATTTGAAGGGAGTGTGATGATAGCATATGATGTGTTTCATGCTTGTCTGTCCAGCCTTAGAAACTCCAGAATGTGAAGAAAGTGTCCCTCCCATCATGGCAAATCCTCTTTTCAAGACACCAGTGAGAACTGAGGCAGGTTCAACAAACAAAAGTAACATTTATTGAACAAACTAGATGGGATCAGGAGATATTTCAGTGAATGGAAATCTGGTAGGAATTAACTACATACTAACATCAGTTTTGGCACAGACATGGTTCTTAATCAAGCTTTATAAATTTCTTCAGTTGCTTAGATGTTATGGCCGTTTCTGCACGGCCACGCTGCAGGGGTGCTTCGGCGTATATGACGTCCCTCCGACCTTCCGGCGCGTCGCCCAGGCCAGGGGACATGCCACCCTGCCCTGCGCAACAGCTCTGGAGTCGCAGGGCAGGGGGGCATGTTCTCTGGCCTGGGTGACGTGCCAGAAGGTCGGAGGGATGGTAAGGCATTTGGGAAAGGGTGGGGCATTCGCACGGCAGCGTTTGGAAGCCGCTGTTTCCAAAAAAGGGAGCAAGGTTCAGAAACAGCGGCTTTGCTCCACTTGGGGGTTGCGAGGCTGCTGCTGCTGCGATGCAGCGGCGGCCGCCGTGCGAACCCCTCCTCAGGGACACTGTTTTTAGCATCCCTGGGACGCTGTATTCTGCCTGTGCGAAAACAGCCTATGAGAGGTTTTTTTTTTACTTCAGAATGGTACAGTTAGATGTTACTGGCTAATTAATTGACAATGAGTTTTTGTTCTAACAGGCTGGTACCCCTTCACACACTACACATGTAGCCTCAACACTGTAAGCTACCCCCCTCACATAAATCTCCCTCCTGAGGTAACTGTAGCAGAACACTAATACACCAGACTGGGAATCCACTTGTGTACATAAATCCTGTTCCAAATGGGCTTAGGAATTCTTCTTCTACACCCAGAAGGTATGTTTCCTTCCCTTTTATTTATGGTCACCTTTGGAAAGTCTCACTACTATTCCACCTTCAACCTTGACCACTAAATAAAACTCTCAGTTCTTTTGTCTGTGTATTGTCTAATCTTAGCACATGCTGACATGGTATATTTCAATCCACTCTTTGACTGAAATCACCTCAGAGAAGATGTTTAACACACTCAGTTAAGGGACTTAATGTTAACTCACAGGAGTCTAAATCCAAACAGCTCCCAAAATGTTTCCTCTTAGAGATACCTAATCCCTCTCTGTGTCAGTTGGTTGCTCCGCCAATCGGAATGAAGGTCAGTTTACACAATCATGGCGCTTTCCCATTCCTGGGAAGTTTTCCCCCCACTCTGCTGTGATAGCATCTGACTTGTATTTTCAATCCTCTATTTTACAGTGCAGTTCGTCATAACACACATGCACACACAGAAAAAGCCCTGTGGTGGGTTAGGAATGGGCAAAAAATGATGCATTAACCCAGATATGACTACCAAACCAATATTTGGGTTCTGAATAACTGTAAATACAAATACTTCTTGGCATACCAATACTTTTTGGAAATTTGTTATCCAGATGTGAAAAATACCCCCCTTTTTGATGATGTGAATCACTATAACACCTTCTTCCACCTGTAACTCATGAAGTATGTCCTGTTAAACAAGGTTGCACATTTAGCTTTCTGTACCAGTGTTGCCATTTAGAGGCTCTACCAGTTGCCATATTCCTGCTTTACTCCTATAAGCAAATGCAGGGACAATTTGTGCTCCAAGCGATCCCCCCCCCCTTTTCAGTTACAATTTCAGACCCGGGATATAGGATGGCCTTGACTATGAATACTAATTTTCAGGTAGGAAACTCCCAGTTCAGGATTTATACCAGTGTCGTTTTTCAGACTCTGGAGTTTTTAATCAGGAATCTATTTGGTAGTTTGGAGCAACTGTTTATAATGATAATGGAACAAATTCACACAAAATTCACACAAAACACAGTCTAAACACACAAAACTCTAATCTAAACACTCCAAAGTTTCAAGCAGATTACAGACCCACAAAGTAGGTTACTTTTGGTGCAGACACACTTCACTCGTTTGATTCCTATTGGGAAAATGGTGCTTGCTGCTGACATTAAAAAAAAAAAGACCTGTCTGCATTCATTCCATTTTCCTACTCTTACTGTGACTAACTGATAATAAAATAATTCATTTTTTTTAATGAAAACTATCTATTTTTTGTCCTTTCTTGCTGTGGTCTGTTATTTTTTTCATTTCACAAAGTGAAGAATGAGAACAGGAAGAACAATGTTCTGCCATTATCGCCTATGGGGATTTTTTTTTCAGGAGGTGCTGGAGGGCTGTTTTCAACCCAATAACATCAAAATTGCAGGGGAGCTAGTAATGCCCGTTCACTATAAACAACCAAAGTTTCAAGTTATTCTACACACACATCCAAACAAGGAGCCCCTGTTGTACTACTTGTAGAACACAAAGGTCCACCACCACAAAGAAGAGAGAGAACTGCCAAGAGTAGCAGTTCTGCCAGGCCCTGTGCCTGCATTTTACCAGCTGGGAGCTGCCTTCCGTAGGGCATTGCCTGGGAAGTTTGGAGAAGCAAAGAAAAAAAGACACCTGATGCTGATGAAAAGCACCCCAAATATGGGGAAAAACCCCTATCTGGATTTTAAGTGGGGAGGTGTCAAGATTGAATTTTAGAGTAAAATTCCAGCTAAACTCTTACCTCACCATACTGACTTCTCTGCAGGTGTTAGTAACCCCATCCCCACCCCCAGTTGATAGTTATTGGCCAGGGTTATCTTCCAGGCCTGTTAATTAGGTCATGCAGTTCAATCGTGAATCTGGTAAGGGAGAGATATTCCTTGGAAAGAGTCTTGTGATTGATTGGGGAAAAGTCAGGAGTTTATGGCTGGTGTTTCCTATAAAGTATAACCTCTAATGGGAGAGGATACCCCTTTTATCCCTTTTCCTCCACTTTCCCCACCTGTGCTGCCTGAAAATACTTGCTGTATACTTTGGAACACCATGCATTAGCTACAAGGGCCAATACTTCTGCAGTAAGAACTGAATATGATGATAAACAGATTCAAGTTATTTTGTGCATTAAACTACCACTGAATTATACAATTTGTTTTTTAAACATTTTCTTGAATTTCTCAATAAAACCTTTTTTGCTTCATAGTGCATGTTACTGGGATGTGACCTGAGCCAAACCCAGAATAAGCGTGGTTATGTTTCCACACTAAAGCAGGATCAGACTTCATGGGGTGGGGTGGGGGGTGGAGGCCATGTTTCATAATGCCTGAGAATTCCTTGTTTGTATAATTATTCAAGTATATTTTTGGCTTGGGAATTCCAGAATACACTCTCCTATCAAAAAGTTGTTATTTCAAGCTATTGCTTTCGGGTAATGGTGAGCTTCTTCTCGGGCCCTCTCCATCACTACACTACAGATAGTAAGACCAAATAGGTGTTGTGTGTTTCTAAAGATCAGATTTAGGGAATTCAAAATATAAAGAAGTTTAATAAGTGAATTAAAAGAATACATATGATCTGTTCGCAAATTCAGACCAAGGAACGATAAAGAGCCATTGAAAACATGCAGTTCCATTTCCCTACACTTAATACTTACCCCAAACAATGTTTAGGCCAGGCTAGATATATTTGCAACTGAAGTAATTTAAAATTCAGCATAACCTTGGATTTCAAGATTGGGCTTTCCCCATTGTTCCTTACCACATGGACTAGTTGAAGTCCTTATGTAAAGGCTTAATTCTGCAGCTGTATGGATTGCTTCTCTCCAAATAACTATTCCAGATGGAAGACTATGGCCCCTTCCACACATGCATAATAATGCACCTTCAATCCACTTTCAATGCACTTTGCAACTGGATTTTACTGTGTGAAATAGCAATACCCACTTGCAAATTATTGTAAAAGTGGATTGAAAGTGCATTATTCGGCATGGGCAAAAGTGGCCTAAGAGACTAAGGTCGAATCCCCACTACTGTCTTAGCCAGGTTTCAGAACACAAACTAACCAGGTTTGAGGGACGACCTCCCCATTGCTTGCCTGTCAGATTCCATTTCTGGCGCTTGTTCTCCCTGTTAATCCGCGTTCCAGCAGGACCTGCAAGTGGCATAGACCCCCATTAACACGGTTCAGAGCTGATCCGAGGGTAGGGATGAGGGTTGAAACCCTGACTCGTTTCCTGCCCTGGAGTGTGACGCGGAATTTGGGCAACTAATCAGCGATGTGATGCGTGCGCATCCTTTCCTTGGTTTCGTTTCCACTTTTGCGATTGGCCAGCAGAAGGAGATGCAAACATTAAACAGTCAAACTAACTTTGAATTGTTAATGGTTTACACAGGTGACGATTAACTGTTTGCACAGTTCAACAGTTCAACATTAAACTTTTACACGCTGTTTTTTTATCACGCCCCTACAATGTACATTTCTGCAGAGGGAAAAGGTCCCGCCCCATCAAGGCACGCCAGCCAATCAGGGGAGACCAGCGAAGCGAGCTCGCCTGGTAGTGGGGATTGCTAAGAGTTTCTCAACCGGGTGTGTCTGCTGTGTGCTCGCTGCGATGGGGAGGGAGAAACTCCGATGAAGAGGACACGGTTTCGCAATGAACAGCAGGTAGCGTCGGGGGGTAAGATCTCTGAACGTCGCCCCATCATGTGTGGGGTGCCGCAAGGAGCGATACTCTCTCCGATGCTCTTTAACATCTATATGCACCCTCTGGCAAGTCTAGTCTGGAGTTTTGGGCTGCGGTGTCACCAGTATGCTGATGACACCCAGCTTTTGTTCACAATGGAGGGCCACCCGACCTCGGCTCCTGATTCTCTCCAGCGTTGTTTAGATGCTGTGGCTGATTGGTTGAGTGCAAGGCGGCTGAAGTTGAACCCTACAAAGACGGAGGTCATGTGGCTGGGTCGAGGGGAGTGTCCGGCGGCCTTTAGTCTGCCTACGCTGCACGGTAAGGCAGCGTAGGCATTTACATTTGCCTCGTCCGCCAAAAACCTCGGGGTGATACTGGACCCATCACACTATGGTTTGGTTTGCCCAGATTCACTGAGCTGACTAAGGCGATTGTTCTACCATCTGCGGCCAGGCTGGACAACTGGCCCCCTACCTCTCCAGCTCTGATCTGGCCACGATTGATCCATTACCACGGTCACCTCTAGGTTAGACTACTGTAACTCTCGCTCTGGCGGGCTTACCTTTAGCCATGATCCGGAAAGTGAAGCTTCGTGCAAAATGCAGCAGCCAGGTTGCTGGCAAGAACATCTAATGGGGACCGGATTACTCCGGGTCCTGCAACAACTACACTGGCTGCCGATGCGATTGCGGGGTCATGTTTAAAAGTTTGGTTTTGACCTTTAAAGCTATTTGTGGCCTTGGACCATTAGCATATCCTGGGACCGTCTCTCCCTATAAATATACTAGGCCCCTCCAGCTCCTCGGAGGCGGACCTTCCTAGTGATCCCACCCCCAAAGTGGTCCGGCTGGCAGCTCTACAGGGGGCCGGGGCTTTTACGACCCTGGCCCCTACCTCAGTGGAACAGGCTCCCAAGGTGAGATCGGGGGCCCTGCCCGGGTTCCTTACAAGAGTTTCCACTTGGGGCCTGTAAAACGGACCTGTTCCGCCAAGCATTTGGCCAGCCGGGATAACACCACACTCTGTGACAAATATCTGGCCTCCGTGGGTACAAGAAATGGGGAAGGGAAAACAATTTTAATTGCCATCAGAATTTTAATAATTTATATATGGTTTTAACTGAGATAAATGCGGAATGGATTTTAACTGTTTTATATATTGATGGACACCGCCCTGAGCCCTTCGGGGAAGGGCGGTATAGAAATTCAATTAAATAAATAAATAAATAAATAAATAAAGAAAGAAAGAAAGAAAGAAAGAAAGAAAGAAAGAAAGAAAGAAAGAAAGAAAGAAAGAACAGTTTGGATCTGCGTGCAAATTTCAAGTGGGGATTCGATCTAAGAGACCTTCTTCTCAGTGTCTATAGATTTTATAGCCTTCACAAAGTCTGCCCCCCTTCCTGATTCACAAAGATTTACTATCTAGCCGTCTGGGTCTTAGCAGTCATCAGAGGTGACATTACAGCAGGTATGAGATGATAAAACCATTGTCCAATTTGTCCAGAGACATTAAGTAACCTGTGCTTCAAAATTGATGGAGCATCCCCATTATCCCTGTCAGGGGATGCTCCCTGCACGGAGACAGAATGCATTCATGAGGATTGAAAAGTTGGCGTGCTTTCTTGGATTGATGGTGGAGAAGCTCAGCAGAGCCTTATTGGTGGTCAAATGAAAGATTTTCCTCCCTTTTCAAAACTGAAAAGCTGGTTGGGTCCAACTCATTAGGTCTGCCTTGCAGCAAGCCTGTCACATTTGAGAGGGGGAGGTGATATTCTCAGTCAAGATTAGGCTTGTGTTATTTCCATATTATGAAAAATAACCATTTTTTCCTCCTTGCCTGGAAGCTTTCTTTACATACTCAGAAGAATAATATAATATTCCACTGTTTTTTTTGCGGATGTCTGAGGATGGAGCCTCAATTTATATGATACAAAACCTACACAGCATCCATTCTTCAGCTGCATTCAGCAGTTGGAATTTTCACAGCTGCACTGTGATGTCATTTTAGCAACTGCTTAGTTTGTTGTTGATCCTTTCTGCAGAAATCACAGTTCAGTGCTGAATCACAGTATATCAGAGCCTCTCTGTTTTGTTCCAAATTCACTTCACATGCAGATTCACATGATCACAAAGTCCATAGATAACTAGACGGTCTTTGTTCAGCTCACTGCACTTGACACACCTTTTCAATCACTCACATTTTTCTAGATGGTTAAATGTAAAAAAAGTTTGATGAAGTGAAGCCAAGATTTTTAAAAAAGTAAAATATTGTTTTATACAGGCATAAACCTGTCAAACAGAAAGTTAAAGACTATGCTGGTAATTGGAGCTGTGTGAGTAGAATAGTAACCTCCAGCCCCTTGTTCCAATCTTTGTCACAGGATTAGAGACCTCTCTTGAGATGTTGCACATCTCTGACCTTGACAATGAAAAGCTGTCAGAACATCTATTATATGGAGATGGAGGCTCTGACTGGAAGAAGGTTAATACTTCTGTTGCTTTCTGCACTCCCTGTTATTAGGAAGTGACACAGGCCATGACATGCAGGCAGGAGAAGGATATAAGTCAATGGTTATAGCTGTCTGAAGCTGCAATAAATGAATACAAGGACTAAAAGCTCTAAACTGGAAATGATTGCAGTCTTGGTGTCCTGATGCGATTGCTTCTTATGCACAGTGAAAAACAAACAAATAAAATACATAAAGGATGTGCTCAAAAATACCAGGATATGTGATTATTTGAAAGCCAAGCAGCTGAGGAAGATCAATCTATATTACCACCTCATAATTAATTAATTAATTAATTTCCTTTATTCCTTTCTTAAATTAATATCCTGACTCTGTGAATATCCCCATGGTGGTTTCCACTTTTAAAAATACGATTAATTAAGACACAAGAAACCACAACAAACAGAACTATTGCAAAGAAGATCCACTGCTTAAAAGATGTTTGCAGGAGATACTTGCAGAAAGAGTGGATAGAATCACAAAGGAGCAATAAAATCATCGAGTTCAGTAAAACAAAATAAAACCAACCACACTCAAGGAGAAGGCTGTAAACCAGAAAATAATAAAACTAACCAATAGTGTACTTTTTTTTTAACAAATTGGGCACTGAAGAGAGATTAGATCATCGATGGTGGGAAATTGCATAACTGCAGAACACTGAGGTACAATCGTTCTAATGACACCTTGGACAGCACAGTCATTATGCCATGTGATTTCTCCCTGTCATACTTTGGATCCATCATGGAGTACTCAAAGCAAAGGAAACATTTGTAGTGATTTTCCAGGCACTGCTAAAATTCATGGGTTTCTACCAGTTGATATTTAGGGCAAGCCAATTAAATTCATAATATAGTATATATAAAGTTGACAGCATAGATCAGATCAATACTTAATGCAAATGTTTATTTTAGTTTTGCAGTACTGTTAAAAAACACGATTATGATTGTTTGATGGATAAAGGTGATGCACCTTGTTCTGCTGTTGCTCAAGTATGTCTCATATAAGTGGGAATGATTCCAGGTATTAATTTTGGATGTTCTATAAAGAGAGGTTAAGAACTAAAACAGAAGATAACTATGGCTAAAAGATGATAAGGTCAAAACTGAAATTTCTTTCTCAAAGATGCGTATGTGTACCCTTGGAATACAAAGTGGTATTACAGAAGCGGAGCTGAACAACTAGAATGAACAATATTTGTATAAATATTGGCATACAAGGGAATAGCTTTGCCCAGAAGGATGAGTAACTTTCAGAGTACAATTAATACTGTTTGAAAACTTAGGCTTTAAAATTTTCTGATTCCCTATCCTCATTGAAAACACTATAGTACAGATCATGTATTGATGGACTATGGTAGCAACAGATAGCTCTTATGCCTGTACCCTCTGAATGAATAGCAAGTGTCCTGGTTAAACTAAGTTTTTATTATTCGCAGAGCTACATCATTAAAACTTCACCTATGGTATTGCTATAACCTCTATAAGCATTGTGGGAAAATCCACACTGGCTCTAAAATTGGCTTGTGTCAACTTCATTTATTGAAGGTTGCATAAGAAAAATGTGCCAAGAGGTATTAAGCTTCATCTTTTTCCTCCCACATACTGCTCAAGCAATTAAGGACATGGAAGATGCTACTCAGCACCAAGGGCATACCTGCCTCAATCCATCCAGTCATGGAAGCCAGTGATAGGCAGTCTTGGGAATAACCCCCCAGGGTGGTTGCCAAACAATCCCACTGTTCCTGCCAAACCTAGTTATGGTCTAAACAATAAAAGACCAGGGCTAATTATAATTTATCCTCACCCTCTGAGAAATGTGGGCAGGTGAGAAAAGGGACCCTTCCCTTTTCAAAATTCTGCTCAGCACTAGCAGATGGCCAGTTAAATTATCCATTATACTAGATGGGTTCCAGCTTGCAGTGAACAAGATGGTGTTTTACTAAGCTCAACCTTCCTGAATAAGCCACAGCACTGCAGGGTCCTTTCAGAACTATGCTGAAAGCAAGACTAGCCTCGCACACACAATTCAGTCAAGTCATTTACTAAGCAGAGTAGTATACTACATCAGCAAAAGTGAATTATCAAGTGGAAGTATATACAAAATATCTAATAATATCTTATCCAAAGGCATTAGCAATTGAATTTGCAGGGTGATCAGCCAATCATGCCAGAGGTGGAGAGCACATTTGGTATTCCCAGTGATCGGGTGTAGAGAAGGAAAAAGTCATGATGGCAAGGTGAGAGGTAACATCCATGGTCATGCTTAGCTGAGCTTTGCTGCTGCTATATAGAAACAACCTTAGTTTTTCAGGTGTGTGACAGATTCCAGGTCTTTCTAGAGTGGTAAGCAGAGAAAAGTCTCTTGAAAACAAAGAATTCATTTCAGCAGCTTCTGATTAGCTGGTGAGTTGAGTGCCAGCATTTCAATTAGTGTTGTTAGAACTGAACTTTGGTGATTGAGAGTTGGTGAAGAGGGAGCTTGAGGTGAACTGTTCTGTTCTCTATGAGGGGAAAATTCAGACAGACCAGGGCCAATGCCTCTTGCAGATGTCTTAAAAAGAACCATTTTGGCTTTTTTTGTCAGCGGGAATGGGGGGGGGTGTTTCCAGCAAAAACAATTCTTTTCCCCAATCCCCCCTTCCACCATTAAAGTCATGTAGCTCATTTCCTCTGTAGCTCATGCCTGCCACTCTTTGTCACTTCAGGTTTCTCCATGTCAGCCACCATTTGCAGAAAGTTCCCTTGGGCATTTCCTCTGCTTGCAACTCATTTGCCCGCAATTTCAGTGTATGAAGTTCAAGTGTAAAGTTAGTTTTGCCTGTCAATTCCATGCAAGTGTCTTTTTTCCTTTTTTAATTTTGAGGGAAGTGTCTTCGAAGCTATGATGACATGAAATAGATTCATAGCTTTGAAGACATGGGTGGATGAGCTGCAAGCAGAGGAAATGTCCATGGGAACATTCTGCAAATGGTGGGAGGCATGGAGAATCTTTAAGCAGCAGAAAATGGTGGGCATGAGCTGCAGAGAAAATGAAAACAGAGGTGTATCTAGGAAAAATGTAGCTCGGGGCAAAATCTGAGTTTTCCATCCCCCACATGGGTGGTTGCCCTCCCCCACCAAAACCAAACAACGTTTTCCCAGTGGTGGGATTCAAATAATTTAACAACCGGTTGTTTACAAGCAACATTTTAACAACCGGTTCTGTCGAAGTGGTGCGAACCTGCTGAATCCCACCACTGCGTTTCCCCCCCTCCATACACTGTCTCTTGTTCCTTCTTATTGTCTAGTGACAATATAACTAAGATGCAGCTTAGATAACTAAAAAGGTGTTTTCTTGTTTTCATCCAGGTATATACCATCACAATCTAATCTTATGTTTTTTGCTCCAGCTTCTGTCTGTTACGTTGGGACTCCATTGCCGGCCCTTCTGCCTTGCCCCACCATGCCAGGCTTTTCCCCAATGGCTCCACATTCACTGGCTTGTAGATCATGGGGGTTGCTGGTGTCAGAGAGTGGGACTCGGCTCTACTGCTCACTGTGGGGCTGCTGGGTGCCATTGAGGGGCCGCTTCAGGTTGCCAGTGCTTGCGGCCATTCCCTTCCCTCCACAGGGCCCGGGTAGGTGTGCGTCTGCCAGGCCAGGGGTGTAAGAGTCTGAGGGAAGCATCAACCCTAACCTTGGACAGGACCCGGGGGGAAGATGGGGGCGTGGGGGGTGATCTTCCACCCCCCATGTGACTAAATGGTGGCTGCTTGGGGACATTTGACTTCATATGTCTCCTTGGGCAGTATGCCCCTGAATATGAGAGCTTTAACAGTTGAGTGGAAAAAATAAAATGTTTCCTGCTCTCCACACAACAAGCAGGAAACATTTTAAAAATGACTTCAGGGGAAAAGTCCTGATCTCAGCATTTTGACATAAAATGTTTTCAGGAAAATAAAACATTTTGCAAACATTTTGGAGATAAAATGTGCAGAATTCCACTTCAAAATGTTTTATATTGTGACCTGAAAACGTTTTATTTGTGTTGTGTGGAATGGGTCAAGGTTAGTCTGAGTCTCCTTAATAGCAGGGGCCGTTTCCACATGGGCCAAAAACGGCGGCCTGGGGGCGGTAAAAACGCCGCCCCCAGGCCGCCGTTCACACAGGCGGTGCTGCTGAAACGCAGCAGCGCCGACCTGGCTGCCCTTCCCTTCCCTCAGGGCGGCGTCAGGCCGCCCTAAAAAACAACCCTTTAGCAAGGGAGGTTGTTTCCCGAGCGGAACAGCGTCTTCTCCCGGCAACGCGGTGCGAACAGCACCACCGGGAACCATGTGTTTCCTTCTTTACTCACCTTGTCCCCGGTCGGCCTGCTGGCCTCCGAAGCCCCTCCCTCACTGTCCTCCCGCTGGACCCCTGGAGGTCGGAGGGCAGCATGGGCGGGCTTCCCGGAGGCCCAGCAGGCCGGACGCACGGAACAAGGTGAGTGGGAAAGGGAAGGTTGGGCAGAGGTGGCTCCATGCGAGGAGCCGCCTGTCGATCTTCCAGCCGGGACCTCTGCCCCACGCCCGGCCAGAATTCTTGCCGGGCATGGAAAGCCTCTGGGGTCGAGCCGTCGCGAGGAAAGCGTGCTTTCAGTGAAACACTGAAACCACATGTGCTCTTTATATTCTCTGGGGAGATGCACTGAAGGGAATAAGCTAGGCTTTAATTTCAGTTAGCATCTCAGAGTTACTATCTCAAAGTTCTTCTGAGAGGGTTCAGAGGGGAAAATCCTATTATTTTTTGTCAGTGTGTAAAGGGACAGACATAGTGAAAGATATCCCTGAATCAGTGCTTAGGTAAGTCTGCTGGAAGTTGCCTGAGGGTGAAAGACTGTCTCACAAGACAGAGAGAGGAAAGAGTTCTGATAACAATATAAATAGTCTGTCAAACCTACATTTTAAGTGTTTAATATAAGGATAATTTAACATCTTATGGAAATGTCATCTTTTGGAAACAGCGTTAAAGCAAATAAGCAACAAGTCTGTGCAAATACTGCCTGTTTATAAACTTACCTGTTTTCATATTATCTACTTCACTAAACCGCTTTATTATTTTAAAATAAATATTCTAGTTCATCTTTTAATCTGTCAATAAGCCTCTGGTGCCTGTTTTATTTTCTGACAGGAAAAGTGTGTGGAAAGAAAGTGACACTCTTCTGCTTTCTGGGTGATACCTTGGAATTTGAGTATAAGAAGCCCACTTTAATGTGGGAAAACAATTCAACTTTCAATTAAAATTGTTCACATTCTACATTTTAATAACGAACCATACTGAAAGGGCTGCTTGGTCCTGTTATCGTTTAGGAGGGAAAAATCTCAGGGAACATGAAGGCAGAGGGTCCGGATGTTTTCTCCATAGAATTTTCATTCCCTGGATTTCTCTGAGCTGCTGCTGACTAAATGGTCAATGTTCAAAGAAAATTATTTCTATTTCTTTCAATAGACAGGTCAAGCCAGTCTTTATTACAGTCACAGACCAGCATAAGGTCAATAAAGCAAAAGAATAACACATATTAAAATAGTCAATATATATCTAAAAAGAAATAAAAAGCAAAACCTACTGGTAAAAGGTAATTGGAAACACAAAATGTATGGGAATACCAAGGAAATGAAATAAAAGAATAAATACTAAAGGAGAATAAAATTTTAGAAAACTATAAAAGGGGGAGAGACATAGTAAACAATAAAACTGATAAATTGAAGGCTATGGCTATCAAATCATTAAGCCTGCTTTATTGCACAGGTCATCCTGCAATTCGCTTCAAATGCTGCTTCACAGAACTTGGCTATACTATATGTTATGTCAGGATTGGTATCTGTATGCAGCATGCAAATATAAAATTCTATACAGCAAAGGTGATATAAAATTAATACATATATTTTATTATACTGACAGTGGAGAAGCACATGTGCTTTTTCTGTGTGCCCAGATCCACAGGGACATTTTCTCTCCTGATAAGGAATCTTCTTGTATCAATCTTCCAGCAGAGCTGAGAAGAAGGCCTGGCACTGAGGCAGAGTAAAAGTTCACCATTGTTTTGGTACTTAAAGATTAGTTAGGTATGCCATAGGAGAGATAAAGTGCCTATTAGATTCACTAGCAATAAAGGCTACAGACCTGGCTAGATCCAGTTGACATTCTGTATCTGCCCATATTTGGTCATTGACTGTAAATAAAGTCTTCTTCTTCTTCTTCTTCTTCTTCTTCTTCTTCTTCTTCTTCTTCTTCTTCTGATTCTGATTCTGATTCTGATTCTGATTCTGATTCTGATTCTGCCATGTGCTGTTAATTGTTTTCGTGGCCTGTTCACAGGCAATACTAAATAGAAGTTATGGAGAGACCCAGGCTGTTTCTGCACAGCCAGAGCAGCGGGGCTGCATCAGCATGGTTCATGCTGAAGCAAGCCCCAGGGCTGTTTGCACAAATGACCCCGCTGGCTGCACAGCTGGCAGAGCAGGCTCCACACGGCCGCGCAGCCCCCCAAACACCTCCTTACTTCTTCCTGGCTTCTGTCACTCTGTGAAGGCTAGGGGACATGCCCCCATGGCCAGAGTGATGACTGCAGGGATGGAGGCCAGGAGGCATGTCCCCTGGCCTCCACAGAGCGATGGAAGCCAGGAGGAGGTAAGGAGGTACTTGGGGCTGGCGCAGGGAATACTCCAGGTTCCATCCGATGCCGTTCATTTGGCACTGGATGCAAGCCGGCATATTCCAAAATATTGGGAATATTGGGAAATATTGATGGGGGGAGCGGCACTGCATCGTTTTGGCAGCACCACCTGTGTGAAGGGTCCCCCCCAAATGATGTTTTACCGGACCAGAATCGGTGATTCCGGCTTGTGCAGAAAGGGCCCCAGAGTTAAGATTTTGGTTGCCACTGCCTGCTTCCTTGTGTATTAAAAGTTATCATTCATGATAAATGGGGCAAGGCCAAGTGGAAGAAAAAATTAATCTGAGGCAATAATTAAGTATAATCACCCATATTCTAGCCTCCACTCTCATAAGGCCTGTTTCTAGTTGCAAAGTAGGCTTAAAGCCACATTTTGGATCCTGGAGGACTGATGTTAAGAATTTAGATTGTACCTGCTCCAAAGGTGCAAAATTGGTAAAGAAGCCTAGCTGGACACTATGCAGTTGTCCAATTGACTTAGCTTCAAACAATTTAAGTGCTGTGAGAATAGATTGGCCATCTTTTGACTTCAGGAATTTAAGAAAGATAATCTTCTCCCAAATTATCTTTGCACATTGTATCAAGCTGCCATTTCTATTTTAGATTATTATTTTACATAAACTGTTCCTCAGTTTCAGATTTTCAGGATACTCTTAAGGACCCTTTGGACAGCTTGGCCACAATTTCTCTGCTTTCGCATACTTACAAGAGTGCCTTTCAATAACTGGAATAATTGGCTCTGTCCAGTTCTTGGCCACATCTTAGCAAATCACTTTTATGAAATGTAGGCCTCTTTATAACTGGGAATCTTCCATTCCTCAGATTTAAATTCCCTGGGCAAGTTCAGATTTGGTTATGGAGCGTGGTTCTTGAACTCATTCCGGGGTAGCCATGGTACAGTGGCACTGGGATAAATGGCCCCCTAAAATTCTCAATCAATTTGCTGGGTTTCATGTGGATTATCAGCCCAGACCTTGGGCTTTTTCTCTTTATTTAGAAATGGGATTGCCCAATGGCTTCCACCTGTTGGAGAGCAGGGAACAAACTTATCCTGAAAAGGGACTATTCTGCTCAGATTCAGCAACAATTAAGCTCCATGTCACATGAATGCTGATTTTGTACGTTGCCAGCAGCAGTAGTTCAGCATCTACATGGAAGAATCATTTTGACGAGCTCAGTTTCTTCCTGCATCAGCATCTCTAGGGACCATGTGGAACATAATCATAGATAAGTAGTTTCTGTACCTCAGCAGTATTGCTTGACTCAGCTTTCATATTTATTTTTATATGTGAGTGCCTGCTACACATAAAGTAACATACAAAGAGCTTAAGGTGGTACAAAACTTCCCCAAGATATTTAATTAATCTTCTTGGAAGTCTTGACGTTTCCCTAGAAATTTATCGGACATTTTGTGTCTTCCCAATTCACTACAATTTCCCTTTGGGTTGAATTAAGTGGCAATCAGTTTATTTGAAAATGTGTATACTGGCTGACCAAGAAACTGCTCAAGGTGGCTTACAAAGATAATATAAAACAAAACCATTGAAATATCAAAGAATAAATGAAGTCTCATCATTTCACTTTAAAATTCTAGCAGTGTTTGCCTTGAGTCTCCTCATCACTGTGCAAGAAATATATTTTTGTCAAAACATAATTTATTTCAGCTTTTTCCTTTTTTGAAACTGCCAACCACAAAGTCACCTTCTGTCAAGCTTGTGTCTCCACAACAAAAAAAATTCCTCTGTAGCTATGCACTTTGGGGGGTTCTTGGAATGTTTTTAGATGGCAGACAGCATAATGGTTTTCTGCTAGTCAACTAGAAAATAAATGGTGAAAGATGCAATCGGGACAAACAATGGATATGTGCTGAAGGGGAAGTGAAATCCCAAGAAAGATGGAAATGCACTGCTTCTGTATGGAACAGAGGTCAGTGGAAAGGGGTAATGAGCAGAAATCTGTAAAGGAGTCCTCTATCTTCAACACAGGAAAGAATTTTCTAACCAAGATAATAATCAAGCAGTGGAACAAGTTAGGAGAAGATCCCATTAATTGATGATTAAAATGAAAGCATTTAAGCAGCAGGATCTGCCAGTTGCACATCTATATGCTAAGAGTGTAGTCAACCACATCTTAACATCTTAGGATATTTAAATCCAGAAACTGCTTTCTACGAATCTGCACAGGCTTTCAGAAAAATCTGAATTCTTTTTTTTTAATTGGGGGGATTTAAACCCTTCCAAATGATAAATGGAGCACCTGTAGCTTTAGACAATGGATTCCTTCAGTGGCCACTGCTAAGAAACCGCAGATTGCAGGCCTGGTTCTGTCAGAAAAAAAGACAGAGGGTCATTTCCAGGCCTATTTTATCTTTTAAGGGAGGACTGTAGAGGTATAGCTTACTATCCACCTCTCAATGTGGGTCAGGATTTTGGGGGCACACATGACTCAGAGGCAAAAAGTAGCTTAAAATATTTTTTAAGGTTTATTGAGTACAGAATTTCTTCAACAAACGAGAGTACATTGGCATAGCCCACATACATTCAATTGCATGAGAGCCAGCATCATCAAAATAATTGAACCAATTTAAATCAATAAATAAAACATATCCGTAGTAGCATAGCTTTTAGCTCCAAAGCAAGCAGAAAGAAAAAAATTATACTTGATAAGTTCTAGCAGGCAAAATTGACAGCGGGGTCATGTCTACAGCTGTATGCAGGAAAAACAGTTAACTGATATAATATTGAAAGACAATTACAGAGAAGCTACAGGTCAGGTGGCTCAAGCAGACCAATCATGGGTTAGTGCCAATTAGCAAGAATGGTTAGTAAGATTCATCATTGTTATCAGGTGCAGGACTTGAAAGGGCTTGTTGAAGTTTCTGTTGGCCTAGTGCACAGCGGAAGGACTAGGTGCCAACTCACCCTTGCTAGAACAGGAGGTAACTGCTTGCAGTATAAGAAAAAGAAACACTCAGACAGTAGATTTAGTTCCAACAGGAATACTTTATCTCTTGTTTCTCAAAGGAACAAAATAACAATGTTTTACTCATCTAACTATCCACTCTCTACTCTAACAACAATCTGAGCCCGAACCTGAAGGTGAAGGAGAGGTACTGAATTGGGTATGCAGTCTTCTTATATAGTTTTGTCCAGCAAATCATTAGCTAAGATGATCTAATCATTCCTGGCCTGTTCAGACCTTTTCACTTCTGCCTGACTGTTACATGCCAATCACCTGCAGACCCAGTACAAGAGAGGCTCCGGACTCTTGGCTACAATTCTGCTTTGAGCTGTTACATGCCAATCACTGCAGACCCAGACAAGGGAGAGGCTCCGACCTTTACAATTCTGCTGACTGTTACATTTCTGAATCATTCTAGACCGGCATGTGACCCACCTTACAATTGCCAGCCATCCTGACACCTCTCTCATATCTGGTTTGGAATGTTTGCCTTCATTACATAATATTTACAAAACAAAATAATTACAAACAAAAGGTCGATTCCCACATTATTTACACTCATTACATATAGTTAGTGTACATAGTCAGTACACAGAGTTACTTATTTCACTTCACTTTTGTACAGAGTCCAGCGCTTGCCAAATTGTACATCTACTAAACCCAAACCAAACACCAAGTCATTATGTTTTTTGTATTGATAATGGCTTTGTTAAGATGTCGGCTATGTTTACCCAGATGATTCCTGGTACTGCAACTTAATCTGCTATATTTGACTGTATCAGTTGTTTTTACATTTTGGAATTTCCACAGCTAGCATGTTTAGGTACGACTTTTAAGGTTTTCGTTCTCTGCCATGGCTAAGGGCTATACATGTCTGTGAGTCTTCAAAAACTGTTAGTATAGGTTGTTCACATTTCTCACTTGGAATGTCTTTTTTAAGCAACTGCATGACCCATTGTAGCCTCATTGCATGCCCTCATTAAGAGCCAGCATACTCTGCCTTCAGCAGTTGAAGTGGCAACCGTTGTTTGTTCTCGAGATCTCCAGCAAATCGGATGGCTGCCATATTGCATATAATAAATCCTCACTCACTGACTTTACATCCCTGGAGTCCTCTGCAAATGGAGCTGTCCGCGCATACACCACTAAGTCCTTGTTGTTTTGGTTAGAAAAAAAAAGTGTGCAAACCATAGTTAGCAGTTCCCTTCTAACGTAGCAATTACTCTTTTTTAGCCCTGCCAGTCTTTCTCTTCAGTAGGTTTTTTTTGCAAGCTGTTCTGCTTAATGGCAAACCACCTACAGCAAAAGCTATGTTACTGGTCTTGTCCAGTTAGCAATGTGCAGCAGGCTGCCAATTAAGGAACGATATAGGTCTTGCCTTTCAAAATGTCTTTGCTGTTATCTTCGCTTCATAAAATCAGGCCACCATTGGGGTTTGTTGCCACTTTGGCATCTTGCAGACCAACTTTTGTAGATGACACCCTCTTATCTTTTGTTTTTTGTGTCAGAAACACATCCCCTTCTTCAGATTTACTGACTTGGATACCCAGGTATTGCTCTTTAGATACCCCAAGTCTTTTTTCAGCTTAAAAGTGTTTACTCAACTCTCAGTGTAAAGTTGTTTGATTTGGTTGTCTGTTTTGCAACCACACAGAGATCATCAACATAAATCATCAAAATGAAATGTACATTCATCTACCAATTTACCTCTGAGGTAGCATATATACAGGCATCGGCACTACACTTTGGTCAAATTTCATTTCACATAATGCGTTGTGTATGCACCTTGTTCCAACATCTGGCTGACTGTTTCAGTCCGCATTTTAAAGCTTTGTTGAGCTTATAAAACTTTATCAACTTGTTCATGCTCATAACCTGGTTGCTTGCTTCATGTATATGGTTCTCTTTGCCAAATCTGCATTTAAATAAGCTGTTTCAAAATCAAAGTGCCTCATTTTGAAAGTCTCTTTGCTCAGGCCATAGAGCAATCCACTTCAATCTAATAGATTCTGCCTTTGCAGTGGGTGCATAAGATCTGATCACTTAACTGTCAAACTTTTGTTTGAGAGAAGCCTTGTCGCGACTAATCTTGCTTTTATATTTACCAAGTCCCATGTCAGACATAGGTTTACGCCTGTATACCCATCTTGCACCTATGATCGGCGGCTTATCAGTTAGGTTTTATCCAAGCAATGTTAAACACTTTTAAGTTCACAAAGGGATTCAAACTCATTGTCCATAGCCTGATTCCATTTTTCCCCTACACCTGTTCCTCCAGATTGGACATTATCAACATATCCTTGGAAACACTTGTTGGTTTCTGTCCCTAATTGGCAATACTCTCATTGCTTGTACCATAAACCTTTTTTTTTGGTGAGTATGCCTTTACTTGCTCTTTCACAGTCTGAGTGGTATAGCCTATTTCTCCAGTTTGCTCAGCCCCACCTCCTCTCCTAGCTGGCTTCCTTCCTGATCACTATCACTTTCTGTTCTGTTGTTGCTTGAAGGCTTCCTCGGAGCAGATGCTGTGTGACCTTGAACAGAAGTGGGGGGGGGTTGTGTTAACTGTCACTAGGTACTGTGTCATGGCTTACTGGTGGTAAGAACACTTCAGAGTTTTGATGCACATGTTTTCCCAACCTGTATGCTTTTCTTTAAAGTTGGCACTCATGCATTGAGATAGCTTGATTCTTCCATGACTCCCAATGAAAATCTATAGCCTTTGGTTATTCTCGCGCTTATCTCTACAAAAGCGCGAAGTCTCTACCATTTCTTTTGTCCTTTTTTTCCGTATTGCTGTCACAGAGATGAGGGATGTTAGCAAAACTCCCAAAATATTCTGGGTAAGGTTGTTTCCAAGGGAAGGCCTTTTGCCAAACATTCTGAAAAAATGGTGTTTTTTCATTGATACTTGAACTCTCCACAACCTGTATTTTATTACATGTGTGGCGGCGAGCTAAGACATGGCCCTCTCTCTCCCCAGAAAATGGAATGGAACCTTGGCATCATTTATCATGCAATCCCGCATTGTTTGAAAGAATGCCTAGTCTCCTCTCAACCACGCCATTTCAGCCGGGCTGAACGGATTTGTTCTCCTGTGGCTAATACCTTTCTGTGTCAGCCATGTTTGGAATTTGTTCCCCATGAACTCCTGCCTCTGTCCAGATTGCGGGCAAGCCACCTTGTGGGGAACCTCCGTTCAATCGGTGAGACCCATTCTTAAACCTTGTAAAGGCTTCATCCTTAGATTTCAACAGCAAGCAGTAAGAATATCTGCTATAATCATCCAATCAGCAGAAATATATCGTGCACCCAACCGGCTTGATTGGGAAAGGGACCAGCTAAGTCTGCATGGACTGGATTTAAAATGGTGCTTTCCATTTGTCTGTAACTCTTTTGGGGATTGGATGGAATTTCACCTTAACCCACAGACTGAACAGTCTAGGAATGCTTTGCAAGGCTTTACACTCAAATCACATACTTTTGCCAACTGCTTGATGGTGGCAAAGAGCATGTCCTAGGACTCTGTGAAGATAGTGCACACAATCATCATGCATAGGCTTATTAGCTAGACTTGAAACATTCATTACATTTTCATTTTGCCCTTTATCAGCCATAACATACATTTTGTCATGGGGAGTGTACCTTTTGCACACTCTATGTCATTCTGCCATACTGTAACACAACCCTGTCTATCAAATATAGTTTTGTACCCTTGTTCCCAGCTAAACTTGGGACGCTCAACAAACAAAATCCAGTCCAAGGAACACACAACACATGTTGCAACTTTTTACCTAGGCAGGGTATGTAGGCAGTTCCTTGCAGCGTAACAGCAGCTGTGGATCCATCGACCAAGCTGACATGCTTCACACTTGCCTTGGACTCCTCAGTCAATGGGTGATGAGCATTTGCGACATGCTCTGAGCAGGCAGAGTCAAAGAGTCAGATGGAGTTGGTTTCTCTGGACTTATCGGTTCTGCTCAACAATGCCGTCAAGTAGTGCTCCTTCTTTCCCTCTTCCCGTTGTCCTTTAGCTGGCCCCTTCTTCCTCCCCTTCTGTGGGCATTCTCGGAGAAGATGATTTGTAGAAACCACAGCGGAAACAGCCAGAACTGCATATGACCTTGGACAGTTCAGGAGAAAGCTGGGTTTCACTTTTGCCTCTGGAGCAGCAGGCTTCTCTCTGGCTGGCTAGGAGCAAAACTCTGCTTTGTTTCTGGAGCTCCAAGCCCGTGCAGTCCACATAGTCTAGAGTCAAATCATCTTCCTTTATGCTCTGCATACTATAGACAAAATTGTCCCAGCTGTCATCTAGGGAGATAGTACAATATAGGCCCTATGCTGTTCAGTGAGAAGTCATGCCTCTGTCTTCCAGCTTCGGCCGAATGAATTATGCAGCTGTTGGACATGGTTGGCCACCTCCTCTTTCAGCTTCCAAATTGTATAGCGTCTGGTCAAGATTACCTTGGAACCAGCGGTCCTGCGTCTGGTACAGGTCCTTTAGCCTGCTTCCAGCAGTCAGAAGCCTTCTCAGCAGCCCGTAGATAGATGGGCGGGTTTTCCACAGCCAACATTATGGGCCATGCTTGGCTCTGGCATCTGCGCTCTGCTGTGCGGCGGGGCCTGGGTGTGGTGGGGTCTCGACTACAGCCCATAAATCTTCACGCATTAGAAAGCTCGGCATGTTGACACTCCATGCTGAGTAGTTCCTGCAGTCAGCCGTTCAAAGGCAAACTGCACATGGTGGATGTCATGGAGTGTCACACTGCCTCGACACTCTCTAGCTTCAGTGGATTTAGGATACTGGGCCCCATAACCAAATTGTTGGCCTAGTGCACAGCGGAAGGACTAGGTGCCAACTCACCCTTGCTAGAACAGGAGGTAACTGCTTGCAGTATAAGAAAAAGAAACACTCAGACAGTAGATTTAGTTCCAACAGGAATACTTTATCTCTTGTTTCTCAAAGGAACAAAATAACAATGTTTTACTCATCTAACTATCCACTCTCTACTCTAACAACAATCTGAGCCCGAACCTGAAGATGAAGGAGAGGTACTGAATTGGGTATGCAGTCTTCTTATATAGTTTTGTCCAGCAAATCATTAGCTAGATGATCTAATCATCCTGGCCTGTGACCTTTTCACTTCTGCTGACTGTTACATGCCAATCACTGCAGACCCAGACAGAGAGGCTCCGACCTTTACAATTCTGCTGACTGTTACATGCCAATCACTGCAGACCCAGACAGAGAGGCTCCGACCTTTACAATTCTGCTGACTGTTACATTCCAGTCATTCTAGACCAGCATATGACCACCTTGCAATTTTCAATATCCTGACAGTTTCAGCCAACTGCTACTCAGTATCAGGTCGAGAGAGCTGGAAGGAAGCCAAAAGATATGCGATTATTCTGAGAACCACTTCAAGAGCCTATTTCACAATGTCTTCAGTCAGACTAATACAGACAATTTCTCGTCACAAAGGCCAGGCATGGCTAGGGTTGCCAACTTCAGATTGTGAAATTCTTGGGTTGGGGGGGGGACTCTGAGGACAGTAGGGTTGGGGGAGGAAAGGGGTATTGGTATTTTGCCAGTGCCAGCCACGCAGTTCAGTCATGAAAGAGTTAACATTGTGCATGCTAATTAGCTGGTGAGGTCAGAAGTGAGTGACCAATCAATTGATCAGGCATTGGTCAGAGATGTCTGGCATGGGTTACATGAGGGTTCCACATAGAAAATAGGTCATATAGGTAACCTGTCTCCTTTGTCTAGTCAATCCTAGTCCTAGTTCCAGTCTAAATTCCATACAAATGGAAAGAACCCAAGATGGCAGCTTTCTTCTTCACCAGAAACCCAAAATTCTGGATTTTTTTGAATCAGTCAATAAGTAAAATACCAAAGGAGTGAGCACACCAATGGATCTTGCATACCTAAGTCTGGAAGATGGAGAATCAATGGAAGACAATCACCACTACAGGGAAGCAATTGGAAAGCTCCTGTATCTAAGCACAGTCACAGGGCCTGATATATCTGCAGCTGTAGGAATCCTGAGCAGAAAGACTATCACCACAATTGGAATGCTATCAAAAGAATAGCCAGATATCTCATCAACACTATGGACCTTAAATTAAAGTTTTCACCCTATAACAACCCATGGTTAGTGGGATACATGGATACTGATTGGGCAGAAGAGAAGTTGGATTACAAATCAACAAGTGGATATGTCTTCTTCTATGGAGAGAACTTGATAAGTTGGACTACCCAAAAACAGACAATTGTGACCAGGTCAACCACAGAGGCCAAATGCATTGCTGCCTGTAATGCATGCAAGGAAATGGAGTGGATTATTGATCTGCTGAAGGACTTTGGTATAGATGAACCTACACCAGTCACACTGTATGAGGATGCATTACTCTAGTGAATGGTGAGAGCATCAAGAAAAGAAATAGCACATCATGATCAAAATTTCTTCTGTGAGATGCATGGTGCAAAAAAGACTGATCAACGTTAAGTATTGTCGTTCAGAAGAGATAATGACCATTAACCAAGATGAAGTTTGAGAATCTTCATGAAAATTTACACTTGCTTAAAATTTTCTTACTCTTATTTGGAGATAATAACTCCAGATAAAAAGAGATCATTCCCTCTGGAGAAAATGGCTGTTTTGGGGAGTGGACTCTATATCATTATACTGTGCTGTGGTTGTTTCCTTCACCAAACCTCACATCCTAACGCTCTATCCATAAATCTCCAGAAAGTTCCTACTCTGAAACTGGCAACCTTAATGAAAGAAGGAATCAGAGGCTATGGGGGCTTTTAGGAAATGGGGGTGAAGGGGGAAATGAAATGTCTCCTGCAAGTCTGTGTGGGTACCCTCTTACTATTTTCTATTCCAGAGAGAGGTAGACAAGAACACCTTGGACATGCTTTCCTGCTGCTTTTCAATTTGGATGTGGAATTGTTTTCATGCAAGGTGGCATTGGGGGCATATACATTAGCTTTCACAGCTTCTTCCAACAAAGACCATCTATATAGAGAAATGTGCCTGTGGCACTCTAAAATTCTAACCTTGTCATGCCTTTTATCTACAGTTTTTACAATTTTGCAAATAGAAATGATATCTTCTTTTGATAGAATTGATATCCTCAAAATGTCCTTGTAGGGATACTATTGACATGTTTTATGAACTTGAAATCAGGTGTACTGAGAAGTTTGTGGAAAGCATGCTTTCTGCGTGAACATGCATTATTCAAACAACTTCAAGTGCACACTTGAATAAAATTGTCTTGGTGTTCCCTAGTGAATTTTAAGCATAGCACGATGCAGAGTAACTTTGCACCTGTAGAATAGCTGCTTGTGTTAAATGGATAGATTGTGTCAGCTTGGGGCAGCTTTTGACCAGTCCAATAACCAATTACTTCAATTGCCAAAGAAGTGGTCCTGGCCATATCATTAAAAAAAGCTGATATGTGTAAAACTAAAGCATGGAGCAACTTGCTTTCATTCCTTCTTTGCATTTGTGCAGTTGGACATTTGTTTAAAATGACTGACATCACCTAGCACGCTTTGCTTGTTCTTTTGCACCTGTGCAGTTAGCAATGATTATTTGAGAAGAAACATAAAGTCAACTGGACACTGAAAGAACTCTGATGAACCTAAGTAGTAACTCTCAACTTAAAAAAAAATCTATAAGTGTATTTTAAAATTGGAGGCTACAGTAAACGAGAGGCAGAGGGAGCTGCAAGAAAGCTGTCTAACCATGTGAGAAATCATGCAAATGGACATATCCAAACTAATTTGAACAAAACTGAATAGCTTGGCAAATGATCAGCTCCTGACTAGTGAGCATAACTGCCTGAAATTCAGGATATGCGTAGATTTTTCTGAGTTCATTTGCACATGACAAAGTGACCCAGTTGCAGAAGCTATTCCCAGTTTTCTCCTGAATTCTATATATGTAATATTTAACTAAACTTTATATGCATTGCAGGAGGAGGCAGGTACAAATGGTAAAAAAATAAAATCAGCAATAACTGGCCTGGTATCCATTTATTATTTATGTAAAAAAATTAAAACCATTTCCCCATGCACTCAAGGTAGTTTATACTACTACTAACAATCACAAACAACACTGCCAAAGCAATAATGGTATTAAATCAAAAACTTTTATACACACAAAAGATTTTGGGTTTTTTGGGAAGATATATTTTGAGATACATTGTAATACTTTGTCGGGAAATAATCTTGGGTTACACTAATAATGATCCTGAATTTAGTTGATATTCAGAATAAACAATTAAGGGGATGGAGGGCCATACAGGGAGATACATGTCAACTGTGAAAGTCTTTAAAGGTCAAAAGTGGCACCTCCTATTATGTGAAGAAACTCACTAGATGCCAGTGTAATGGATGCAAAAACAGTGGAATATGTTCCCACTTCTCTGACCTAACAGGAGATAGGCCACATTATTCTCCCATACCAAACACTTTTCAAGAATAGCCGCACACAGCACACTGTGAACAGTGACTGATGGTTAGAAGGTCCCTGTCTCCTATCTTAGGTACTGATGCAATTGAAACAGGGTGCTGCAGGAATATTTTCTCCTTTAGAATACTTGGTACTGTTTCATTAAATTATTTGTTAATGCTACTAGGTTTGATAATTCAATTTGATTTTCATTTCCAACACCTTCTAATCTGTAATTCCATCTCTTTCAGATTCCAGACCTTCAGGAGAAAGCATGCCCATTTTATTCTTGTCAATTAAAAAATCTTTGCAGAATCAGCCCAGGAAAGTATTTGTCAAGACAGCAAACTATAGATGAAAAAGTATATAATAATAAAAAGAGGTCTTCTCGTGTATTTATTTACAATTATAACTGCTCATGCCTAAAGTGGGCTGGGAGTGGGGTGGGGTGGGGTGGGGGTAGGTAGGTTAGGAGATTTATTTTAAAATGAAAACATAGAATGTGAGCAAAGAATGCTAAAGCTTATTCCATCCTACACTTTCCTTACTGGTCCCTGGTCCTTCCAGCATATTTTCCAGGCCTGCTATGATTATAACTGGACCTGGATGGAAGAAATATGCTGGAAAGAATAGAGCGCATTGAGGTAAGGCTTGGGAAGGATCAGGCTTTATCTTCCATCAACTGTGGGCTCCATTTTTTAAAGAAAGAGACTCATACTTCATTTCCTTTCTGTAAAAACATTAAAATCCTTCCATCACTCCTAGTTTGACCTTTTAGTTTAATTAATTAAAACAAAGTATTGTCGAAGGCTTTCACAGCTGAATTCAACTGGTTCTGGTGGGCTTTCCGGGCTGTGTGGCTGTGGTCTGGTGGATCTTGTTCCTAACGTTTCGCCTGCATCTGTGGCTGGCATCTTCAGAGGTGTATCACAGAGGGAAGTCTGTTATGCAGTGCTGCCCATTGGGCCTCGTTGGGGCGTCAGGATGCAATTTTAAAAATAATCGTGTTCCCTTTTAAAGCCTGTATTGCCAATTGCCCAAAAATGTTTTTCCTGCTGCACAAAATGTGCCCTGCTGCCCACTAGAATAAACTCTGGGAGGGACTAAAACATTCACTCAGAAATGGGGCCTAATACTAGGAATGGGATGGAAGAACAGAAATATTTGTTTGTTTTGTTGTAAATCCTTTTAGCAAATAGGAAAAGCAGTACAAAAAATATAGTACCTAAAAAAATTATAAGTCACCATTTTCGCTTATTAAGCATACTTGAACCAAGCAGGAGGCTGAACCTGGCCACAGTGCACAATTGCTTACTCTGTTTATGAGCAACTGTGGGATATGTGAATGCATCCTACATACCAACTCCCAGATGTTCTGTTGGGTGGCTGTTAACATTTAAAATATCAAATATTAAAATCTTACCTATATAATAGACAGGTTTATTGGTGATGACTCACTTTTAAAAGAGCTGCACAGACATGCAGGTGGAGGTAATAGGCTGTACTGATGCAAGCACATTGTATAATGTAAAAGGGATGGGGCCCACCAACTGCTGCCAATTACAATAAGGGAAGGTGTATTGGCAACAACTTACTTTTAAAAAGCTGTGCAGGCATGTGAGTGGAAGGGAGTTCACATCTCTTGCCTGGGAGGATTAGCATCCTGCAAATGCTTCTACATGTTGAATTTTAATGTTTCATGAACAATGACAGGAATGAACAGCACCAGTTTTCTAGAGGCCATTGTATTTTTTCACTCAATTGACTTTATTGCTAGCATATTAATAATACTACAATGCAATGCAGAATATGTTGAAAACTGTAACAACCAAAGCAGCCCCTCAAGTGGTTTCTGCAAGGTGCTACAAGATGTCCAGAGTCTGAGAAATAGCATATCAGCAGTGGGTTCAGTATCCTGTCTTTTCATCATGTTGCTCAATTCTATCCAGTAAAATGGCTCTGAACAGTAACACGATTACTCAGCACTTACACTAGTCCTACATTATGAACTCCATATATTTAAAAACCAAAATGCCTAATCAAGATTAGGGATGTTACTTCCGTTCAAAAGCTCAAATTTCTTTTATGGCTTTTCCACACTTGGGATGAAAATATGGTTGCCATTTTTTCTCAATTATACCGATGAAATTTGATAGAAAGGTGGCTATTAAAATATAAGCTGTTCCATACAATATAAAAAGCCACAAAATGTTACACAATGCAGTATAAACAGCAAATGAATATAAGAACTTTACCAAAGAAAATAACTAGGATATGAATTGTCTTCTCAACCCTGTATGAAAATGAAATACATATTTGTGCATCCCTAATCAAGATTAATGACACTAGAAATATCTGGCATTTCAGTTTACAACATCCCCAGTTCAGTGTGTTCCACCAAAATCAATAGGATTTAGTCATGAGCAAATGTATTTCATACTATAATATCATGATATTATTACCATACTTTGAAGATTTCTGCTGCAATTCTAAAAAACACTGCTCAGTGAATAAGTCACAATGACTACATAGAGGCTACTTGTGTATATATAGTAGATCAGGCAATTCGTTTTCAGCAATCTGTTCCCATGTATTGTTGTGAACAGTATTGTTCTTTACTAATGAAAAATTTATAACACTGGCTGAATGTTCAGAAGATGAATATTTCCAATTCCTTTAATGAATCTTTGATGTTATCATTTTTCATAGGCTTCTCTGGAGGTCTAACTATCACAGTAAAAGCTAAATGAGCCTATATTTCATTTGATCCAATAAGTGTTTAAGATGTTAAATGTTCAGATGAACATGCTCCAGTGATTTGTGTATGCAGAGTTATGGTACAATAGCACCCCGTAAAGCTTGTTAGAATCCTCTGATATATTCAAGGCACCAAGGACAATAATCCAGAGGACCAGACTCTCCCCTCTGTTGAATCAGCTAATGTGAGGGGGGGGTTTTACTTAATGGAATTAAGTTTCTGGTTAAATCATCTTCATGTTAAGTAGAAGGATGTCCACACCATAGGCCCCTTTCACACGAGCCAACAAACCTGGGACACAGACAGTAAAAAAAAAACATTTCAGGGGGAACTTTGCATGGCTACCACCCCTAAAGTGAGGCTGTCTCGTGTTAAGTCTCCCGAACCAAGTTTTTTGAGAATCACACTATCTGTGATTATTTTGTTAAAACCCAGGTTGCAGCTGCTTGCGAGCAAACGGCTGTGCAGAAGGTGCTTTAAACAGGCGCGCTTCCCTTTTAAAAAAGGCCCTGCCTTGCAGATGCATAGCCATGCAGGATCACAGGGACATCTTGTGCCATCGCAAGACGTCAGCATGGCTGTGGGGATCCATGGGTAACCTCAGCTTGGCTATGCAGCAGAGGGAGGTACTTTTTTATTAAAAAGATGCACCTCCGTGCAAAAATGCAACAGCAACCCACATTGTTTCTGTAGGCTCTGGTCACTGCCTGCATGGAGTCATGCAAACACAAATCTGGAGAGTGGATTACTTTATCCCAACTGCAACCCGCTCTACATGTGTTGTGTAATGGGCCTTAGCTACGAAAGTACCCCAGTATTGCACTATAAAACAAATGTTCTTTAAAAAGATATACCTTTTCTTTTCTCTTATGTCCTAACTAGGATAGCAGCTTATTTAATAAATATAACCAACTCAATCAGCTCCAGCCTTTTCTGCTTCCTCATGCCCCCTCAAATATTACTTTGCTTATGCTAGAAAAGAAAGAGATGTTAATCAGCCATTTAATAAGGTAATTACGGTAAGCTAATCTCTGGTTGTCTTGTGTCTTGTTTGGGAGAGATGCTAGATACAGTATTGCAGTCACTGACAGTTACTGAAGAGGGGGAAAAACACCTTTGGACCAGTACAATCAAAATACTGCTGTGGGTGAGATAGTCGGCTGGTTAACTCTCTCTTGGCACCATTTTCAATAAAAATACCTGCACCATGATAAATGGAAAAGTGTACTTACATTATTTTCAAAAATAAAATTAACAAAGGGGTATTGATGGCTTCTGGGTGAGGTGTGGAGCAAAGCTGCTCATTTCTCTGTAATGGAGAGAAACCTCATAAACTGCCATGGGTTTATGATTTTCCTAAACCAAACCAAAAAAGAACAAACCAAACACACACACACACCCCAACATCCCTGTATTAAAGGGGAGAATCTGGAGCAAAGAAGATAATCTCTTGGAAGACTACAAACCCAGGTTTAGGGGCAGGAGCTGCCTCTAAGATAAGGAGGTAGTTAAAGAGAGAAGAAAACACCATCTTGGTGTAGTAAGGGCTTGAAAAGCACTGCTTTTCTTCATTATGAACATTTTCTTCATTATGAACATTAAGAGTCTCACTTACCTTATAAAATACCTGAGCTTGTGAACCAGCAGCAATGGAGGTAGAAGAAAGCAATCTCTGAAAGGAAAGGTTTGATGCAGAGGAGGTAACTGTGAAGCATCAGTGGATAAGACTGAACTGCGGATAGGTTCAACACAGAGAAAGTAAGGAGAGAGGGAAGAAAGAAGGAAACATTGGAGAGGAAAAGGACTGAAAAAATAATAAGAAAATAAAAGTTATATGATTTGTTATCTCAGTCTTTACAACCATGTATTAATAGTATATTATTGAGATCAACTAACTGAGACTAGTAAAATATTAACTCATATTGATTCATCAATGTCTTGATGAGCTATCACTGTCACTGTTTTTTAAAGGTATGGGAACCAAATTTGCAGCCTAGCTGCTGGTACTTCTTCTTACAAGTTTGGCAAAGATTGGGTCAGAGGATTAAATTTTATAGGGCCCCAAAGCAGGTGCCTCATCTGTTCTTCATTTGAAAGAATGGAGGAAAGTTTGTGGGAACTGACTCAATTGTCACCAAACATGGGAGTTCTTGTAAAGAAGATCAGGTCAGGGACTCCGATTATTAGGATTCCCAAATTTTCCTTCATTTTCCAGTTATAAGGATTCCCAAAATTTCCTTCATATTTCCAATTTGGAAACAGATGGGGCACCCTCTTTGGGCACCCATAAAATCACATCCCCTGGCCCATTCTTCTCTAAACTTGAGGGTTCTTGTAAGGAGAATCACCTGCAGAAATATTGCAAATTTGATGGCTTTACTTCAAAAACACACACTTCCAGAGCCCCATAAATATGATGAACCATATCCCGCAGTTGCTCATAAACAGAATTGGCTTTTCTCCTGCTTAGCCTTTTTGGTTCCTGTAAATGGAACCTCTTGGGGTTTTTTGGCCCCAAAAACCCAAATGCACATCTTTACTCACAAGTACCCTTGCAGAAAAGTATGCACTCACAGTCATTTCCTTTGCTGAAAGAGACCATTAATTTTTTACTGCCAGTTTTTCATTGATCTTGCATGTTACTTTTCCTATAGAAGAAATGTGTGATTTCTCAACAGTTCTCAAATTTGTCACATGGAATGCTTTAGCACCATCAATGTGATAGGATTGTTCCAAATATTTTGGAATTGTTTCACATCTCTATCTATGAGGTTGGCAACCAGCCCCAAACTGCCCCACCACTCCAATAGAGGCTTCCTGCTGCCCAACAGCCGGGGGGGGGGGGTCAGACTTTCAGTGGCTTTAAGTCTGAATTGTCTGCCACAAGCATATGGCAGTGAATGGCCTGGAGGGAGCCAAATAACATTAGCCCCTCCCTAGCCACGCCCTGTACTGCTCCCACTGTGCCAGCAGTGGTGGCACAAGAATGCTGCCATAGCATCCTGTGCCACGTTTCTGTGCCGGGGGCAGTGGTGGTGGCCACACATTGGCGGGATCACCCCTCCACAAGGATAAGTGTCCTGGGGAGGGTGAACCTGCTGGTGTGGCCACCAGGTTGCTCCCAAAAGTGGATTCAGTTAGTTCCCCAGATGGGACTCAGAGTCATGTAAATAGTTGCTCAGTCTTTTGCAATGGGGAACACCTGACTAGTCTCTGAAAATATTTTATTGTATTAGAAAACTTTAAATATATTCTCCATCAAATGTAGTGTCAGCCATTTTGATTAAAATGTTCAAAGATGTGGTTTATTTTGGATGCTGGTTTCATTACACCCTTCTGATTTGACACTCCACTGCAGACATAATTGGAACTTTCTGTACACCATATAGACATAATTGGAACTTTTCTGTACACCATATAGAACTCACAATAATAATCAGGGCAAGGCATTCTCAGTTTTACAGAGAGTCTCTGTCCCTAAAATTATTTCTGTAACAAAGATATTATTTCTATTTCTCCCTTTATTTTTCTTATCTTCTTCTTTCTCCTGATAGTCTCTTTCTCTTAATTTCTCTAATCATTCTCATTTCCATTTCCCTCTTTCATATTACTCATCCCTCAGTTAGAACAAATTTAGGAAGTGCTCATAGGATTGTGGATTTTGTGATAACACTGGCTTCTTGTGCAATACAGGGGGGAAAGCTAAGAATAAATACCAGTCCTTCCTTGTTTACTCATCCAGGTGTTATCAAAATCCTTTGGCAACTATCTTCCGAATTCTGGATTTTTTGTATAAAATGTTTTGGCAAATAGCCCATTTTTTAAAATGTCAGGTCTGCTGACAATGCTTACTTGAATGATTGCCTGGATGAACTCCTTTGCCTCAGTAGAACTATTTACCCAGTGATGTGTATGTTGGTAGGAATCTATATATAAACCAACAGATGGGCGAACCTCATAGAACAGAATACATTTTATGCAGTTGTGAAGGCTACTTTCTATTGGTCAGTCAGTTTAATCATTGAGGAAATGACAGAAGGTATTTTTCCCATAAGCTGAGCAGTAAAAGTGAAAGGCAGATGTTGTTGAGCTTTTATATTAGAATATCTGCCCAAGTCACATGTTGACTCAGAAGGCAGATGATAAATCGTAGCATTAATATTTACATTTCTCTCATAAACTGTGATCAAATGGAGAAACATTAGAACAGAGGAGCAATCACAGACAAACATTAACAAGCTGTATGCATTGGTTAAAAAGAAATATGTGACCTATTGCTGTTTTGTTGTGAAAGAAAATACAAACCAGTTCTCCCTTTTTATCTATATTCTATCAAGAATTTAGACTTAGCAAAACTTGTTATTAAAGAAGGTCATTGACATTCTTTGAGACCAAAAATAGCTGTGATTATAAGAAATGTAATATTTCTTGAATTGCTTTGCAACATTTATTTATTTATCTATATATATAAAAAAGCAAACCATCAGTTTGTTCACGATGATGGTCTACCACAGGAACTGCTGGCCCAACTCCTCTGAAAATTCCCAGCCACTGTAGTCAACCAGGCGAGAGTGTTTTTAGATGTTCACATACCTGAAATTTCACACCTGGCCCAGGTAAAACGTCTTTTTCCTAGCAATGAAGCTGGTTGTGTTTAACTGTCACCCTTAGAATGTTCGTGCAGCATGTCTGTGGACTGGGGGGATGCTATGCCCTTAGAATGTTCATGCAGATGGCCAGACATGAGCAGTGAAAACAGTAAATAGGTAATAACTCGAGTGGAAGTGAAACATATACCTCACCCACTACTACCACACAACACACATATTCTCATACACATCCAACTCATCCTCACACTCCTCACTCTGCTCTCCCTCACATCCAACCACCACTTGACTACTTCCTCACCCATATTCCGCATCCATATTGAACAAGGTTGAATGTAAAAGATAGCTGGAGGGAGGGAGAGGGAAGGGACGGAGGGGGAGGCATGCAAGGGAAAAAACGTGAGGGTGAGAGTGAGGGGTGGCATGCAAGGGAGGGGAGGGGGCCCCCAGCATTTGGATATGACCCACCCATCCTAGCAGAGGGAGCGGGAAGGGAGAGAGGGGTAGGGTGGCATGCAAGGGAAGAGAAGTGAGGGATGTGAGAGAGTAAGGGAGAGTAAGGGGTGGCATGCAAGGGAGAGGAGGGAGGGCCCAGCCAGCCTACCCTGAATACTGAGGTTACTGTTCAGAAAACCAGGTTGCCTCCAAGGCATGCGTTACTCAGGAGTAAGCTCAGTAAAGCTACTATGGGCCTTTCCCCACTTACCGTAAGCCCCGCGCTACTTGAGGAGAGTAGCGCAGGGTTCCTCCTCCTTCTTTTCCCTAACGGCAGGGCGGCCAACGCGAGTCAGCCTCGGATCAGCGCGTTGCTGTCGCTAAGCCCCTTAGCGCTCGGCATCCCAGGCGCTCTTCCGAACGGCGCCTTTTGACAACCCCGCACAGAGCGCGGGGTCATGGGGACGCCTGGGCGCGCGCCTGGGATGCCGCGCGCTGAGAGCAGCGCGCAGCATAGGGGGGATGGAAGGGAGTGGGGAAAGGCCCTATGACATACTTTGAATGGCTGAGTCGCGCCCCCCAGAGGGTTTACTCAGAAGCGACACCCATTGTCACCAACCACACTTACTCCCAGGTAAAGTATCATGACCAGCCAGCCTAGATGTATGGGAGGGGTGCCTTTCCATTCCCCCCCCAAGGAATGTGGTCACACACTTCAATGACATTGCACAGTATCAGGCTGTGCGTTTTCCATGAGCACGTACTGCTGACCTCTGCAATTGATTTGCTACTACTCTTCCTTTCCCATTTCGCCACAACAACCCACAGCAACGTGGCTGGGTACTGCTAGTATTTTATATTTATTAGACCACCCACTCCTGAAAGGCTCTGGATCATGTACAATCAGCATAACAGCTAAAACAACATCATAACATCATAGTAATGTTTGTAATAAATCATGTAACCTAAAAACAAATTTTCAGATGGCGAACAACTCTATTTCCCTGGAATGGTCAAGGACCATAACCCCCACAATATAGGGAATGACACACACATCAGCGGCTGTCTCCTCCAAAGACCCAGCGGAACACCACTGTTTTATATTACCTTTAGACCACTGCAGTTTATTTCTTATTAGTATGTTCTCATTCATTACAAATGAGATTATTCCAATAGTCCTGGCATGTACTATTTTCCTACAACATACAAGGTAATAATGTGTTTGCAGTATCATAAATATAAAATAAAATGTTCAAAACCCAGCACATTACCATCTTGAATAGTATCTGCAAAACATGTGTCTTTTTAAATCACATATTTTAAGTCAAAAATGTAACAATGAAACCAACAAAGATTCAGGAATTTCAGTACCTATTACAAATGTACCCTGTGAACCTTAGAACTATCCATGGGATGCACTGAATCTTTAGTTCAGGCATACCTCCTATGCAGGCCCCAGCATCTTTTTGAGAACTGATTTTATTTCCATGGCCAAAAAACTCAAACCTAGACAACCCAATTAAAAGTTTGAATTAGGGATGTACACCAAGAAGAAAAAAGTTACTCTTTTGGATCAGGTATTGGGGGTGGAGGTGGGGTTACCATGATTGCTTAATTTAGGTTAGGACATTGCTAGTTTGAGTTAGAGGTTCAGATGGTATTTTGGGTTCTGGAATATCAGTATAATTCTTTTAATTGGACAGCCGATTTGAGTGTCTGGGGCAGCAGTAATTGAAGATAACATCAGCAGAATAAATCTGAATGCAGGTCTCCTTCTTCTTTCAATACCTCCTAAATTTCAAGTACATGCAACAAAGGAGGTCCATTTTACTGGACCTCAAAGTAGGCAGATTTCCACACACATGCTCTGCAGACACTGTTCTTTTTAATGAATGAGAAATTCCAGGATCCAGAACAGCACTCTGAAGATAATGCCAAAGGTGATTAATTAGAAGTGTTATGTGCTCCTTCTTCACAAGGATCCAGTTGAAAGGAAGGATGCCGTTTCCCAGGAAACCAGTGGAATCAAAGAACAACACAATATTCACATGCACATGCTGACAGATTGGTAAGCACCCAAACTTGAAAATAGCATAGGTTTTTTTTTGAGGGGAGGGGGGATGTTTCATTTCATTAAGAACCCTGGATTGTTAATGCCATTCTGAGAAACAACTGTAACCACCTGAAACAGTGATTTTCATGTTTATTTTCAGCTCATGAATTCCATTATGAAATCAAAAAGATGATAAGAATATTTTAAGTGTCTCCCTGCTTGTGTCTCTTATGGCTGTCTGACATAATGTTTATTAATGGTAAATGTAAGTGAATTGCACATTCATGTTCTCACACATATTTTTAAAATAAATTCTCCCACATAGAAAAATGCCTAGATGGATATCTGCCACAGTCTGTACCTGATAATAGTGATTAAGATTAAGAATAGTTTAAGAATAAAATATTCATTCACGTATTCATTTTGCACACAAGGAGAAAATATTTTCCTCTATGTCTAATTTATACCCCAGTGAACAAACCTTGATGTATTTTGTAATTGTTATAACCACATACTGTGACAATAAATCCCATTCCATAAATATTATCTACACAAATGCCTAACCTTTCTTCTTATATTTCAAGAACCCCAGTAAAAGCAAAAGGTGTATGAGATAGTATACTTGTAACCATTCCTTTAGCTAGACCCAGTTTTAATCTTAAAGATCCATTATAAAACTAATAATAATGTCTTCCAGATTAAATGTCCTAAGAGTTCCCAGATCATGGATTTAAATATTAGTAAGAAGTTCCCCAAACTTCGTAAAGCTAATAGTCTTCAGTTTTAGAATCCACATAATTTTATGCATATAATAGCCATGCAAGACATTTTCATGTAATGGTAATAGGTTCAAAGGGGCCCATTACTCATAGAACGCTTACGTTGGGTCTTTTAGATGCATGGTGTGACTGAAGTATGATCTCCTCGCGTTGCTCTGTTTGTACACAAGGAGGCAGCCCAGTCCTCCCTTGCAGCTAGTCTCAACAGATCTCTGTTTCCAAGTTCTCTTAACTCCACCCCCCCCTTAAAGGCAAAGCTCGCATAATACTTAGTAGTCCCAATACTATAGAGCTGATATTCCCTCCCCTTCCTCTCCACAGACACTCACTATCTCTCTCTCCCTCGCAGCTTCTCTCTCGCTGCTGCTGCAGGAGAGAAGCTTGTTTTTTTTAAAAAAGAAGCTTATCTGAAAAGAGTTTTAAAAAGCCCTAGATAATCAAGGAGGGCAAAAACAGAGCAGGAGAAATGGGCTGGAGCCAAAAACAGACCCTGCTTGTGGTGTTCCTTGCAAAAGTCAGCTATGCTATATTGATACATTAATGTATCAAAATGAGCATTAAAGAAGCAGGAAGGATTTGGTAACATGTAGTGGGGCAAGGGGGAACTCACGCACAGCAGTGCAAGGAGTGGGAGCTAGGCAGATAGGCCATAGGCAGAGGGAAGAGGTCCAGGGCAAAGCTGTGCACGTTGGAAAATCTCCCTGCTCTGGCAGTGAAGCAAAATTAAATTTATATTATTATTATTATTTTATTATTATTTGTTAAATTTAATAGACCGCCCTACCCCCGAAGGGCTCAGGGTGGTTCACAAACCAATCAATATTTGAATACAACAAATAGTTTCAGTTAAAACAATAAATAAATTAAACATTAAAACACTAGCAGCAGTGATCTTCCACAATTAAAATAATTAGATGATGTCCGGCATTAACCCCCCGGGAGGGGACTGGCCGATATTCAGTCAGCAGATGACAAAGCTGTAAGGAGCAATGAAGATTTGTGCGACAAGTGGTCTTGCTTGCTGTGGTGAGATTAGAAAGTGAAAACAGGGCTTGAGGAAATACATCTGTATAAAAAAGCTTGCTTGTGCAGACATTTGCCTTCATCATTTTCTTTTCAGTTAGTCTCTGGAACCAGCAGAGAAGAGGAGCAGTGGAGAAGAGGGCTTTTCTCAAAGCCACATCTTTTAAACAGTGTATTTTAAACAGGGGGTTTCTCTTTTTTTCTCCTTGTGCTAGGGCTGCTGATTGGTGGAGGGTGCTGAAGGGGTGGGGCTTCTCACATTTTTAAATCTTTTCAGTTAGTATTGAAGGGGTGGGGCTTCTCACATTTTTAAATCTTTTCAGTTAGTCTCTGGAACCAGCGGCGCACGCCGTTAGGCGCGCACAGGTGTTTTACTAAATAAGAACATATTTTAAGGGATAGTACAAGGTATAGAAACCTTAAGAGGGAGGCACTAATTAAAATCAGTATTTGAATATCTAAACAAAATTAGATATGAAGGCAGGAAGCCAGCAGGGGGAGGGGGGCTTTCCAGTGTTTTGCACTGAGTGTCACATGTATGAGTGTCACTAGGGCAGAAGTCATGGGTGTGCCCTCGCTGCAATGAGCTCCTGGCACTCAAGGAATGTGCGTTCTCTTGAAGCCAAGATGGCAGACCTGGCGAAGCTGAGAGAGGCAGAGAGGGCAACAAACGAGGCTTTCAGGGGCCTAGCAGCCGGGTCCCACTCCCAAGGTGACATCTCTTCAGATGTCATGGAGAATGAGAGTCTGGGTGACGGAGGGTGCCAGTCTGAGGTGGGGGAAGATGCTCCCTTTGATGGGACCCCTTCCTTAGCTGGTGGTCAGATATCCTCTCGCACTGAGGATACCCCTCGGGGAGGTGGGGGGCTCCTTGTAGTGGGTGATTCGATCATTAGGAATATAGAGAGTTGGGTTTGTGAGAGGCGTGATGACCGCATGGTGACTTGCCTGCCTGGTGCAAAGGTTGCGGATGTCACACTTCGTCTAGATAGGCTGTTAGACAGTGCTGGGGTGGAGTCAGCAGTTGTGGTCCACATTGGTACCAATGACATTGGGAAATGTAGCCAGGAGGTTCTGGAAGCTAAATTTAGGCTGCTAGGAAAAAGGTTAAAATCCAGGACCCCCAAGGTGGCATTCTCCGAAATGCTACCTGTTCCACGCGCAGGGCGAGCTAGGCAAGTGGAGATACAGGGTCTCAATGCGTGGATGAGAAGGTGGTGTAAGGCAGAGGGTTTCAGATTTGTCAGGAACTGGGGAACCTTTTGGGATAAGGCAGGCCTGTACAAAAGGGACGGGCTTCATCTTAACCAAAGAGGAACCAGGCTGCTGGCGCACAACATTAAAAAGGTGGCAGAACAGCTTTTAAACTGATCCTTGGGGGAAAGCCGACAGGAGCTGAGGTGACTTCGGTTCGGAATACAGAGTCCATGGGGATGCAGACAGAGAGGGAGGTTTTTCTAAATCAACCACATACAAGCGTGGAGCATAGCAATGTGATAATTGATAGTGTCTACAAAAGGCTAGAGGGCAAAACACATAAATCCCAGGTTAGGGACAGAGACAGAGTATACAAGTGTCTCTATGCTAATAGTAGAAGCATTTGACCTAAAATGGAGTACAGAGTTTTGAAGCAGGACATTGATATAGTGGGCATCACAGAGACATGGGGGAGCTGGAGTACAGAGTTTTGAAGCAGGACATTGATATAGTGGGCATCACAGAGACATGGTGGAATGAAGAGAACCAGTGGGATGCTGTTATCCCAGGTTACAGGCTCTACAGGAAGGATAGGACAGGGCGTATTGGGGGTGGGGTGGCCCTCTACATCAAAGAGAACATAGTGTCACATAAAATAGACAATTCAGGGGGAGCTGATTTCTCTACAGAAGCACTGTGGATATCAATACCAGGGGTGAAGCATAGTTTAACATTAGGAATATATTATGGTCCCCCTGACCAAAGTGCACAAGAGGATTCTGAGATGGAAAAAGAAATTAGAGAGGCCAACAAAAGCAAAAATGTCGTGGTAATGGGCGATTTTAACTATCCCCACATAAACTGGAAAAATGCATGTTCAGGTCATAGTAAGGAGAGAACATTCCTGGATATGCTAAATGACTGTGGCTTAGAGCAGATGGTTGTAGAACCAACCAGGGGAGAGGTGATCCTAGATCTAATTCTATGTGGGACCCAGGACCTGGTGCGGGAAGTCAGTATTGTTGAGCCGATAGGGAACAGCGACCACAATGCTGTCAGATTCAGTATCTCTGCATGCGAACAAGTGACAACTACTTATGTAGTTACATTTGCCTTCAGAAAGGGAAGTTTCTCAAAGATGAAGGGGATAGTGCGCAGGAAGCTGAAAGGGAAAATTAAGAGAGCTAAAAATATGTCCAAGGTGCTTGAGGTTATTTAAAACACAGTAATAAAAGCTCAGCTGGAATGTGTTCAAGAGGTTAGGAAAGGCAGCCACCAGTCCAAAAGAAAGCCACCATGGTTAACAAGGCGGAGGTTGGAGGAAATTATTAGGAAAAAAGATGTGTCTTTTAGAAAATGGAAGTCCAGTTTAACTAATGAAAAATACCAGAGAGAACACAAATGGTGGCAAAAGAAAAGCAAGTTAGCTGTAAGGGAGGCAAAAAAGGCTTATGAGGACCGCATGGCTGCGAACATCAAGACTAGCAACAAACAGTTCTTCAAGTACATCAAAAGCTATGGAAGCCCACTAGGGAAGCGGTAGGTCTCAAGATGATGAAGGAACAAAAGGTGTGCTAAAAGATGACAGGGAGATTGCAGAGGAGCTGAATGAATTCTTTGCATCTGTCTTCACCCAAGAGGAGGTGAGGAAAATTCCTGCACCTGAACCAAGCTTCTTAGGAGGTGAATCCGAGGAACTAGCGAAGATAGTGGTAGACAAGGAAGAAGTTCAGGCAGCCATTGATAAACTAAATGCTACCAAATCCCCTGGCCCAGATTGCATTCATCCAAGAGTTCTTAAAGAGCTCAAGCATGAAATTGCTGATCTTCTCACTTTAATATGCAACTTATCCCTGAAATCAGGCTCCATCCCTGAAGACTGGAAGATGGCCAATGTCACACCAATCTTTAAGAAAGGGTCTAGGGGGGACCCAGGAAATTACAGGCCAGTCAGTTTGACATCTGTTCCTGGTAAATTAGTAGAATCTATCATTCAAGATAAAATTATAAAACATATAGAAAAGCAAGATCTGCTGAGGAAGAGTCAGCATGGCTTTTGTAGAAGCAAGTCCTGTCTTACAAACTTACTAGAGTTCTTTGAGGGTGTAAACAGACATGTGGATAAGGGGGAACCAGTGGACACTGTCTACTTGGATTTCCAAAAGGCTTTTGACAAAGTTACTCATCAGAGACTGTTGAGAAAACTCAGCAATGAAGGAATAAGAGGGGAAGTCCTCTTATGGATTAAAAACTGGTTGAGGAACAGGAAACAAAGAGTGGGTATAAATGGGAAGTTCTCACAATGGAGAGATGTCAGGAGTGGTGTCCCCCAAGGATCCGTATTGGGACCAGTGCTCTTTAACTTATTCATAAATGACCTGGAAGTAGGGGTGGGTAGCGTGGTGGCCAAGTTTGCAGATGAGACCAAATTATGTAGGGTGGTGAGAACCACAAAGGATTGCGAAGAGCTCCAAGCGGACCTTGATAAATTAGGTGAGTGGGCTCAGAAATGGCAAATGCAGTGCAATGTAGCAAAATGTAAAGTGATGCACATAGGGGCAAAAAATCCAAACTTCACATACACGCTACAGGGGTCAGTGCTATCAGTCACAGACCAGGAAAGGGATTTGGGTGTCTTAGCTGATAGTTCCATGGGAAGGTCAACTCAATGCATGGCAGCTGTGAAAAGGCAAACTCTATGCTGGGGATAATTAGGAAAGGAGTTGATAATAAAACTGCAAGGATTGTCATGCCCTTATATAAAGCCGTGGTGCGACCGCACTTGGAGTACTGTGTTCAGTTCTGGTCGCCACATCTCAAAAAGGATATCAAGAGATAGAAAGTGCAGAGAAGGGCAACAAGGATGATTGGGGGACTGGAGCACCTTCCTTATGAGGAGGGGCTGCAGCGTTTGGGACTCTTTAGTTTGGAGAGGAGACGTCTGATGGGGGATATGATTCAACTCTATAAAATTATGCATGGGGTAGAAAATGTTGACAGAGAGAAATTTTTCTCTCTTTCTCACAATACTAGAACCAGGGGGCATTCATTGAAAATGCTGGGGGGAAGAATTAGATCTAATAAACGGAAACACTTCTTCACGCAACGATTGGTGATTGGTGTTTGGAATATGCTGCCACAGGAGGTGGTGATGGCCACTAACCTGGATAGCTTTAAAAAGGGCTTGGACAGATTTATGGAGGAGAAGTCAATCTATGGCTACCAATCTTGATCCTCCTTGATCTCAGATTGCAAATGCCTTAACAGACCAGGTGCTCAGGAGCAGCAGCAGCAGAAAACCATTGCTTTCACATCCTGCATGTGAGCTCCCAAAGGCACCTGGTGGGCCACTGCGAGTAGCAGAATGCTGGACTAGATGGACTCTGGTCTGATCCAGCAGGCTAGTTCTTATGTTCTTATCATGCAGCAGATGCCTTGTGCATAATCGGCCAGGAAGAACATTTTTCCATAGTTAATCTCTCTCTCTCTCTCTCTCTCTCTCTCTCTCTCTCTCTCTCTCTCTGTGAGAGAGAGGGGGGGGGAGAGAGAGAGAGAGAGAGATAGAGAGATTTGGCAAAATGAAACTGTATATTGATTTGGAATGAAATATAAGGAAAGAAATTATATTCCCATGGTATTATATTATATTATATGGAAAGAAATTATATTCCCATGTAATGCAACAATAGCTACAATAATGGAACAGTTTCCTCATATTTTAATTACAGGATGCATATCTTTACACTTTTTGTTCTACAAACTGTTGAGAATTTTGGTATTATGCTTTCTTTCTGTGTCACCCCAAATATGATTTATAATAGTATATGTGTGGCACAATGTGTTAGGGAAAATCTTCAATTTAGTTGGGTGCTGTGTGGTTTCTGGGCGGTATGGCCGTGTTCTAGCAGCATTCTCTCCTGACGTTTCGCCTGCATCTGTGGCTGGCATCTTCAGAGGATCTGATGTTGGAAAAGCAAGTGGAGTATATATCTGTCCAGGGTGTGTGGGGAGTGTCCAGGGTGGGTGGGGAAACCTTGTCTGTGAGTAACAAAGGCTGGCAACCAGGTCAATAGTTGAGGGCATCTGAATAGAAGTATGAGTCACAATGAAGACTATAGCCTGGGAGTAACCCTGTAGATAGCAAGGTCACTGGTGGGAGCATCTGAATAGAAATATCCTGGCCTTTGTTTCTTTTGTCTATGGTCATCCTGTGTTTGTGTGGAGCTGGTTTGACACAGTCTTGACCCTAGTTTTTTTCATCTCTGGCAGGTACGTTCTGTTCCTTTTCCTAGTTTCTTCCTTCCTGTTAAAATTGTCCATGTGCTTATGGATTTCAATTGCTTCCTCTGTGTAGTCTGGTTTTAGTGGTTTCTAGAGTGGTCCAGAATTTCTGTTTTTTCAAATAATATTCTATGTCCAGGTTGGTTTATCATGTGTTCTGCTATTGCTGATTTTTTCTGGCTGAAATAGTCTGCAGTGCTTCTTCGTGGTTCTTTGATACGCGGTTCTGCGCCGCGCTTGGTGGTTCCTATGTAGACTTGTCCACAGCTGCATGGTATGCGATAGACTCCTGCAGTAGCTAGAGGATCCCTCTAATCCTTTGCTGAACGAAGCATCTGTTGAATTTTCTTAGTGGGTCCGTAGATTGTTTGTAGGTTGTGCTTCTTCTCATCAGTTTTCCTATGCTATCAGTGGTTCCCTTGATGTATGGTAAGAACACCTTCCTCTAGATGGCCTCTTTTATCTTTGTTCATGTGGCTTGTTCTTGGTCTTGCAGCCCTTCTGAATTCTGTATTAGAGTAACCATTAGCCTGTAGAGCCCTGTTTAGGGTGATTCAATTCATCTTGTAGGAGGTGAGGTTCACAGATTCTGGTTTTGCCGATGTACCAAGGTTTTATGGTGCTCCTTTTTTTGCCCTGGATGGTGATTGGAGTTTTTGTGTAGATATCTGTCTGTGTGAGTAGGTTTTCTGTATACTGTGTGTCCCAATTGTTGGTTTGGCTTATGGATGACTAAAACATCTAAAAATGGTAGTTTTCCTTCATTTTCTTTCTCCATAGTAAATTGGATGTTTGGGTGGATCTTGTTGATATGGTCCAGGAACTTGTTTAGTTCTTCTTCTCCGTGGCTCCAAATGGTGAATGTGTCATCCACATAACGGAACCATATGGTGGGCTTTTTTGGTGCTGTTTTCAGGGCTTGTTCCTCAAAATGTTCCATATAAAAAATTAGCTATTACAGGGATAAGAGGGCTACCCATGGCTACCCCATCTTTCTGTTCATAGTATTCATTATCCCACTGGAAGTAGCTGGTAGTGAGACAATGTTGAAACAGGGCTGTGATGTCTTTTGGGAATTTCTGGTTAATGAGTGTCACGGTGTCTGGGGACCTTGGTGAATAGGGACACCACATCAAAACTGATCAGTTTGTCATTGGGGTTGAGTTTGAGTTTGCTGATTTTTTCAATGAAGTGAGTTGAGTCCTTAATGTAATGTGTAGTAAGAAAGAAAACAGTAGAAAACATCATCGCTAATGTGGAATCAGCGATTTATCATCTCCAGTAGAAAACATCATCGCTAATGTGGAATCAGCGATTTATCATCTCCCTGAGGAAGAAGCGGAGGAAGTAAGAGGAGAAACAGCAAGGATTCTGAGAAAGGCAAAACTTCCCTCCAGTAACATAACAAGGAAAGAAAGAAAAGCCATCAAAGATCTCAATTCTGATTCAGAAATCATCATTCTACCAGCAGATAAAGGTAATGCCACGGTTATCATGGAAACAGACCAATACAAAGAAAAAATCAGACAACTTTTGGACCCCACAACATACAAAAAGTTAAAACAGGACCCAACCAACAAAATCACCAGGAAAACCAACACCTTGATTAAAAACTCCTCAATTGATCCTATCATTCGCAAACGTCTCTGCAAATCTGAAGCTCACCCTCCTAGACTCTATGGACTCCCAAAAATCCACAAGGAATCCACTCCACTCAGACCTATTGTGAGTGCAATTGGATCTCCTACATATGATTTGGCAAAGTTTCTGGCCACACAACTGCAAATCCATATTGGACTTACTACAATTTTTTCTTTAAATATTAAATATTATTTAAATTCTTGGTTTGACTGTATATATTTGCTATTCTGTTTAATATGGCCACATGGCAGGGCAATTTTTCTTACAATGATGAGGATATAGATCGTATCCTGAATAAGATTCGAGGGGATGAATTTAATAATATTTCTACCTTGGACACAGATTGGGCATCCTTTTTATATTTAAAGAAAAAATTCATTAAAACCCATCTTCATGCACTTTCTCTATCAGACTATGTAAGGAATAATCGCATCCCGCGAGGGTTACGAATACAAAAAGGTCCAACATTATTTGTAACATCAGAGACATTCAAGATACGTTGGACCAATATTTTAAACAAATGCTCCTTAGACCTGATGGTGCTGCTTATTGAGACTGCCACAGAACAAGAGGAGAAACTTAAGAATGATTTAAAAACTATGGAAGCCCAACTTTTAACTGCTACTACTCCATCTAGCTTTGATCAAAAAATGAAAGACATAGACATTGAATTAAAATCTTTCAAAGATAACATTTTAGAATATAAAAACAAAAAAATGAAAAGAGATCAAAAAGACTATGAGCAAAATAAAATTTATAAGTGGCAGTTTGAAAGCAAGGTCCCACAACCACGTAAAACAGTGACCTGGAAAGATGGTTATACCTCCTCAGAAGGAGGGGACACAGATAAGGATGACCCAACACTGACATCTGAGGAAGAAACTAATTATAGTTCCTCGACCTTTACTAGAAGTACAGGTGGTGATCCTAAAGAGCGTAGGGAATATAGACGTGGGGACAGACAAAGAAACCCGCCTTCTTTTTTACGTCCGAGTTTACGGCACAAGAAAATAACATAGTAGTAAATCTATCTTCTCGCACACTCACCATGCAAGAAGTTCAAATTTTAAACTTAGGTTTAGGATATGTCCCTGTCCCATCGTACAGTGCTTACCAAACATGAATCGATGTATTCAAACTAATTAGATATATTAAACTTAAAGCGTTCTATGGAGACCACACTCAGCAAAATCAACCAAGTCTTTCAAATCTTACTAGATTTAAAGGGAAATCAACTTTTACCCCTAACATTTCAAATGACGCAATAACTACTTTTGAAAGATTAATCCATAAGGACATAAGAAGGATGGAACAATCAGCTAAATATGTAAAACGGCAAGTTAATAACTTGTCGTTCCACCAGAAACAAATATTGAAAAATTTGAGACAGGATGACTCCATAGTGATTAAAGAGGCTGACAAAGGAGGTGGAATTGTGGTACAAAACAAATCTGATTATTTATCAGAAATACATCGCCAACTAGCTGATACAAAATTCTATGCTATTATCCATCAAGACCCAACCAGACATATAGCCTCCCTTATAAAAATAGCCACTGAGGAGGCAGTACAATTAGGATGGATCACGACACAGATAGCTACTTTTCTTATCAATCAGTCTCCCAGAGTCCCAATTTTCTACACACTGCCCAAAATACATAAACCAGGACACCCGCCCCCAGGGCGGCCGATAGTTTCAGCCTCTTCATCCATTCTGGAGCCACTTGCTGTTTTCATTGACAGTTTTTTACAGCCACAGAACAAGAGGAGAAACTTAAGAATGATTTAAAAACTATGGAAGCCCAACTTTTAACTGCTACTACTCCATCTAGCTTTGATCAAAAAATGAAAGATGACATCATATTTACGAGACACTTCTCACCTGATTAGAGACCTAGAAGGTAAAACATTTCCCCAAGGATCACTTTTAATAACTATGGATGTCACTTCCCTCTACACTAATGTTCCCCTCGATAAAACAAGAGAAATAGTGTACAATCTGTTAGAAACAAGGCGAGATAAACATCCACCTACACACTTTATTATATGTCTACTAGATATTATATTTGAACACAGTTATTTCAGATTTGACACTACTTTCTATGCCCAAAAAAATGGTTTGAGTATGGGGTCACCCCTGGCCCCCAGCTGTGCTAATTTATATATGTGGGACTTTGAATCTACATTTATAATGTCTAACAGTAATCCCTTTCGAACAGACATCCTTTACTATAAAAGATACATAGACGATCTTTTTTATTGATTATGACACCAACCAGTAATTTCAAAAATTAGTCACTTGGCTAAACACATTAGAAATTTCCATTCAGCTTTACAGGACAGAGTAGTTCCAATAGAATTAATTTTGACACCACTATTTATTTCAATGACTTACAACAAATAACTTTTATGCCTTTATCATAAACCACAGTTGAAAAGAACATGGCTCTGCATTACAATTCCTATCATCCCAAACATCTTTCTTAACAATTTGCCTACAGTTCAACTGATTAGAATAAAACGCAACTCCACTACTAGAGAGGTATTCCAAAGTGAGGTATTGCTAATAGAACGCTTAACTAATTACAGTAGAAGAGGATACCCCCAAAGAATTTTACACAGAGCAATGGCGATTGAAAATCAACCTAGAACACAACTCTTGGAATATAAAAAGACATCCACTCAAAAATAGAATTACATGGACAATAAATTACACCCTAATGCTATGAACCTAAAGAAAATTATTAATAAATATTGGCATGTTTTAACACATATTCCTGGCTGCACTATGCTCTCCATTAGTGGCCTTCCTACCGACAGATAATCTCAGACACCTTTTAATAAGAGCAGACATATGCAAACCAGAACGGCTTTTGCCCCCTATCATCGGACATTTCAAATGTGGCCATTGCAGCTTATGTAACATGTCATTAAATACTACTGAAATACGAGATCCACTACATGATAATAGATTCTGGAAAATGTCTCATTTTTCCACATGTAATGCCAAACAATGTGTATACCTGATCATCTGTCCTGTAAGCTCTCAGCTATGTGGGGATGACCCCACCAGGATTTCGGAAACAAAGATTGTATGAGCATATTAGTGCTTTGGCGCATCAAGAAAGAAGAGGCACCATTAACTAAACACTTTTAGAAAAACAGCATACTGAGAGAGATTTCAAATTTATGGTTTTATTCTTATATAGGGGCAATGTTGAAGATGTGAACACGGTCAAATGTGTATTACTTAGACAGGAGGCTTGGTGGATCCACTTGCTAAACAGTTGCCAAACTGGTCTGAATAAGGACCTAGATTTCCGCTGTTATTTTATAATGTAACACATCTGTTGTACATTGTTATGCAATCCTGCTGATTTGCTGAGCGTTGAAGCTAGGGTCTGTTTCACTAAGCTAGGAAATCGCGCCCCAGGCTTCAGCCTGGAGGCGCCGTTGCGTGGGGGGAGGGACGACTGCAGGCTTCGACTTCCCGCCGGCCGATGGGGCGGTCACGTGGCCGGGTGCTGGCACGTGACATGGCCTCTGGCAGCCTATAAAAGGCTGCGGCGGCGGGGGCCGGGCCTCTTTCAAGGCCGGTTAGTGCGAAGGGGAGTCTGTTGAAAGGAGCTTCCTTTGCGGCCTTGAAGAGGGGAGGCTCGGCTTGCCGGGACTTCATGGAGCGGGCGCTCGCTGCCGGATTTCCCTGGGTGATCTTTTCATACCCTACCTCCTTCCCACTTAAAGAGACAGCTGCCGGGCGACAGAGCCGCTTGACGGAAGCGGCGCTATGCTGCTGCGTCGCTGGCTGGGCGGCGGATCGCGCTGCGGCGGCAAGGCTCGCTCGCTCAGGCCCGGTAGGCTGTAGGGACTGGGGAGTCGTAGGCATCCGGGCGATCGAAGTCCTCAAGTAATCTCGATCTCCAGAGGGCGAGCGCTGTAAAACATCACGGGCTTCGCGCTTTAGGCGAGTCCGTGTCATTGCCTCTTAGATTGAGGTTCTTTACAATCAGGCGCAGTGCCGCTAGAAAGGCGGCTATTTTGCCTTGGCCTTTGCCGACACTTCTTCCTCCCTGGCTTCTTAAACAGGAGACTTTCCTTGCGGGAGCTTTCCTCGAGGGAGCTTTTGGGCTGAGGGAAGAAGGAGCGGGGGCGGCAGCTTTAGTTACTGCAAGGCCATTTTGGTGTCAGTGATTTTAGTGCAAACGGCTTCTGGAGCGCAGTAAGGGGAACTCTGGCAGCCATTTTGATTAGAGAGCCCCTTCAACAGCGGCGGCCATTTTGGCTCATTGGCAGGCTAATTCAAAGCTGTGAGAAAGCCACATCTTGATAGTGGGCAGGGCTACTTTTCTTAGAAGCAGGAACTTTAGGACTGGGTCCCCTTGGTCAGCATCAATAGGATTTATAGATAATTAAGCGGCCACCTTTACTGCGGCCACCTTTATTCCTGGTCAGGGCAATGGCACCAAAGCCGAATGTCACAAAAAAGAAGGCACGGAAAGGGGGCCAGACAGTACCTATTAGGATCTTGGAGCAGGGACAGGCGGGGCCCACCCCTGGGAACCTTCAGGAGTTGGAGTCAGCCATGCCACATCCTGACAGGGAGATGGCCGTTTCTTTTACTCCAACAGGTGCAATCCTCTCCTCTCCCAGTGCAGGGGCACATGCCATACCTGGAGCACCCGCAGTAATCCGGCCAGAGGCTGTAAGATTGGAGCAGGGGTCTAGCATAGAGGTGCTGGGGCAGCCAGGGCCGGGAACTCCAGGCCCGCCTCGGCCTCCCTCTATTCGGACCGGGATGAATAGTCCCTCAGTGCTCATGCCTCCTCATGGCCAGAGTGGGCTGCCCATATCTGGAAACTCTGTTTTTATGCCATATACCTATCCATATTCTCCGTATATGGGCATGAATGTTAACCCCGGGTATGGGATGGCCAGGCCAATTCAACCCCTCCCCTGGTTTTGGGCAATGGCCAGGGAGGTTTCATGGGGAACCAGCCCTTATTTTGGCCTTCTCAAGTTCAAAGTTCTCCTGGTAGTCAGCTTAGGGAACGTGAGGTCCAGCAGAGCTTGGGTTCCCCTGCCACCACCTTAGGGGGACTCAGGTCCATCAGAGCTTGCTGGCCAAGCACCTCCCCGAGCGTGGCCTCCCTTCGGTATCTGGCCGATCCAATGGTTCAGGGTCCAGAGTTGGCAACTGGGAGTAGTATCGCTGCCTGTAGCTCAGCGGCAGTGGTGAAGCTGCAGCAGGCCCTGCCAGCCAGACTGCTGGGCCCAGAGCCAGACCCAGACGAAGGCCTCCTCGTCAGTGCTAGATCTTCTCGGCGTCTCCTAGCTCATCCCTCGCCTGGTGAGTCTACAGATGAGGATTCTGCCCAAGCAGCAGGAGATTACTGGGAAAGAGGGGAAGGTGCCAGCTCTTCCCTCTGGATTATTCAGAGGAGAAAAAAAAAGGGAGCTCGCAGTAGAGGACAGTGCTGAACTTAGGGCTTCAGCCTTGTACTCGGCATGGGACCCCGGGGACCCCCCCGGCCCCATTTCCACAGAAAGTTAGGAGAACGTGCCCCTGATGGGTACTTTCTGTGGATATCTTCATGGTTTTGCGCTCCGAAGAGGATCCAGAAGAGACCGGTTCACGCTCAGCCAGAAGAAAGAGGGAACTCGAAAGAGCAGAGCCGCTCCTTCCACAACTGGCTGAAAGGGTTCTCATGGAATATATGGCTTTGATAGGAGCTGCTTACCCTACTAAGGGGCTCGGCATCTGTCTGCTCACTGGGCCAATGTTTTGAGGGCACGATCCCTATCGGGGATGCGGCTGCTATCAAGCACGGCTATGAGGCATTCAGAAGAGTGCCCCTCTACATCGTCCGGGTCGAGGTGGGATCTAATACTACCCATCAGACGTGGATGACAATGTAATTAAGACTAAGGCCATCTGGTGCTACTGCGCCAACTGGGGCTGATGGGCCAAGGAAAAAAGGGGTTGGTCACGGGACTTCTCCTCGGCCTAGCTTGCTGGGCCTTTAACCAAGGCTGCTGCAAGAGGGATAAATGCAGGTTCGAGCACAACTGTTCCCGTGTTTTGGGGCTCCACACCAGGGTGTACGCCCGCAACTGGCTCCGCTCTCCTTTCGACGCGGGTCGAACCCTGGCTCCGCAACTTTAAGAAGGACGGTGGCGGCCGGGAGGATCATTCCCTACCAGAAGGCCTGAAGTCCCAGAGGTTCTGCAGAGTCTCGCCCTTCCCCGCAGTAACCTTTATGCCAATGGCTGGACAGGTATCCGTGCCGGAAGACGCGATTGTACTAAAGGAGGGATTTCAATTTGGTTTTCACATCCCATTTTTAGGGGAGTAGGGTGGCAACCCTCAGCTCCCAACTTAAAATCAGCCAGGGAATTGCCTGAGGTAGTGGCTCGCCAAAATTGCAAAAAGAATGCTTGGCAGGCAGAATCGCGAGGTCCCTTTGCACAGCCTCCGTTAATCCAACCTCCGGTTTCCCCATTGGGGTGGTCCCGCACCCCGAGTATAGGATGATACAACATTTGTCCTACCCCCCAGGGGTGAACGCGAGTCGGACCTGTTAGTCTGCTCTGTTCGGTATGCCACTGTGGATGAGGCAGTGAGTCTCATCCGGGAGGTGGGAACAGCCTCGATGTTAGCAAAATGTGACATACAGTCAGCCTTTCACCTGCTGCCTATACACCCCAGGGACTTTGAACTCTTAGGTTTTCAATTTGAGGGACAGTGGTATGTCGATAAATGTGCGCTCCATGGATGCCTCCATAGCTTGCGCAGCTTTTGAAAAATTTAGCACCTTTTGGAATGGGCAATCAAGGATCGCATGCCATCGGCAAAAGTTACCCATTATCTCGACGATTTTTTATTTGTAGGTGCAGCCGGCACTGATGACTGTGCAGCCGCATGTTGTCAGCATTTCAGGACTTGGCGCAGAACTGGGAGTTCTTTGGTGGGCTTCCATTAAGACTGAAGGGCCTGTGTCTTGCTTAACCTACTTAGGAATTCAGTTGGACACAATAGCAGGAACATCTTCCCTGCCCCTTTGACAAGCTGACAGCGCTATTTAATACACTGATTGGTGAAATCTCTGCTAAAAAAGAAGTGCAGGTTGTGGAAATACAGTCCCTGCTTGGGCACCTTTAATTTTGCCCTGCAGGGTTGTTCCCCGAAGGGCTTTCTGTTCCTCACCGCAGCGTCCCATGGCTATTCAGTTCCCCATCATCACATCATCAGGGTTACTTCTGGTCTTCGCCAAGACCTAGGGATATGGTTACGCTTTCTGGAGCCGCTTTAATGGAGTTTCATTTTGGCAAGTTCCCTTGGGAGCTGCAGGATAGTTTTCAAGTCCACACCGATGCAGCTGGCTCCGATAGGCTTTGGTGCATTTATTTTAGGCCAGTGGTGTGCAGGGGAGTGGCCACCGGCTGGTCTCAGACCGAATTTTGAGGGACATGACTTTCTTGTGAGTTATCCTCTGGTGGCTGGCGGTTCACATCTGGAAGGATGTGTTTCGCTGGCCATGCAGTTAAGTTCTGTGTGACAACCAGGCTGTGGTCAGGGTGGTAAATCGGCAGTCCAGCCGGTCAGAGCGGGTGATGCGCTAGTAAGGGAATTTGTAATGGTTTGCCTGATTAATAACATCTCCTTTAAAGCTGTTTTCTTGCCAGGTATAACTAACAATATATAGCTGACGCTTTGTCTCGCTTGCCAGGTCAGCTCGCCACACTAGCCCCGGCCAGCCAAATTCGGAGAGGTGTCCTGACCATCTATGGCGTCTTGGAGGCAGTCAATAGCCGTAGGTGGCCTGTGCGCTCCAGCTACCCGCCGCTACAGATGAAGGCCCTGAGCACCTTCTTTGCCTTTGCGGCTTCCATCGGCGCAGCCTGTTCGGACAAGGGTTTGCTAAGGATTTGGTGCCCGTATTTGGTTGATTTGAGGGACCGCCAAAATGGCTGCCAGGACTATTAAGGTCCATTTAGCTGCCATTTCCTTTTTTCAGCCAGGCCCTGGGGATCACTGACTAATTCCGCTTCGCTTTGAAGGCTAGAAGAGCAGTGGCCGGGTGGCAGCTTCCCCCAGACCTAGTAAGATAGTAGGCGCCCATCACCAAGGAGCTCCTGGAACTTTACTTAACGCCACAGACTCAGTTTGTGACTCTGCCTATGAGTCTACACTCGTTCCAAGCCTTGTTTACCTTGGCTTTCTATGGGCCTTTCGCGTAGTGATTAGTGGCCCCATCCACCACATCATTGGCTCCTAAGGCTTTGCAAAGGGTCATGCTGTGTCCAGTGGCCGATGGAACTTTACTCATATGGCTGGCGGGTCCAAGACTGACCAGCTGCTGTCGCAGGAACGAGATGACATTGGCCCTCCCCACCAGGGGCACCCTGTCCGTGGCTCCGCGATAGCTGCTTAGCTGTCCGCCTCTGAAGGGCAGGGTCCCTGTTTATCCACAACGATGGAGCATCGTGTCCAGATTTCAATTCACGGCTGTGTTAATGGCTGTGCTTACAATTTTTAGGACTCCCAGCAGAGCAAGTTCGGTTCCCACTCCTTTCGATTGGGGCAGCTACCACCGCCTCTTCTCAAGAGGGACACTCTGCAACTGAAATTCAGGCTTTAGGCCGCTGGAGATCTTGGCTTATCGTGGTTTATGTCCCCGCCTCACCTTTCCTTGTAACTTTGTTCTCTTTATAGTTCCGGTGGCCCGTTGTTACTTAGTTTGGATGGTTGGCCACAGTATTGTTTATCAGCTGGGCGCTACGCGAAGAAGTCGGGCTGGGGACAACACCTTGGACTGGACACCTCCCTGGACATTCACTGGCTGGCGAGGCATGCGGTGGTCTTCTGCTCTTCTCGAGTTGCGGAACCGGGTGCTTCAGCTCTGGCTTCCCAGACGCAATAGTTCTTCAGCTGGGGAAAATGACATTCGCTTTCAAGGGAGTAGCATTGCAGAATGCCATGAGGGAAGACTTAAAGTGCTTCATCGCGAAGATGTCACACTGCTGCTCTGGTCGCTTGCTAGAGCCGAGGACTTGAGGAACGCCGCGGGTCTCGCCAGAGTTAACAAAGTCAGGTCCAAGGTTTGTCGGTCATATCCCGCTGGTACTGAGCATGGGAGGGATGTTATTCTATGTTGATCTGACCCATGCTCTGCTTCTGCATTGTTTTGCCCCGACGGAGTCCACTTATCGGATTGGGGCCAGGACATCTGGATGCATGATGTCCGGCATGCTCTGCTGCAGTGGCTTTCTCATGTCAGCGACTGAGCTGGCCGAACCGCTCTGCTCTGATGCAGTGACTTTGGCGGCACTCCGCTGAGCTGTGAGACTTGGGGCTGCTGAAGCTGGGGCGGAGCTGTTGGTTGACAGCTTGGTGGCGGGGCATAAGAGCACATCCTATTTGGGGAAGGCAGAAGCTTGCATGCCGGACCTTCCCACCTCGGGGCCTCCCATATGAGGTCCGTGGGTGGCTGATAGAGCTCTCGAAAGCCAAGCCTGGGCTGGGCGCAGAGCTCGCTGCCTGGCAGGGAGGGGTGTCACAAATTGGGTTTCAGGCCCATGTGGCACCTAGTAACTTCCTGTTCTGTTCCCTCGGGATGTGCCGGACAGGGTTCTGTCCTAAGGGCCTAAGGGGTCAGCTTGGCTGCCCTATAACCAGGTCAGCGGTTTGCTACCTGGGGGGGCCAGGATGTGCTCTGGTATGCTTGCCCAGCTTCAAAGTTTTATTGGTTATGTGTTAAATAAATTTTGGGCTGCGGCCGATTTCTATTCCAACAAATTGTGTTAGTGTTCTTTTGACGTAAGGAGTCTCCACATCCCTTCAGCGCTACCGTGGCTTTCAGCCTGGAGGCGCCTGCGGGGAGGGATTTTACTGCAGGCTTCGCCTTTCCCGCTGCCGGGCGGGTCACGCGGGCCGGGTGCCGGCACGTGACATGGCCTCTGGCAGCCTATAAAAGGCTGCGTCGGTGGGGGCCGGGCCTCTTTCAAGGCCGGTTAGTGCAAAGGCCCTCCCTCCCTTCCCAATTTGAAAGGTTTTGGGGATTGTGCACATTGTTATGTTTGTCGCAGTTCACTGGGCGGTAGGGCATAAGAGCACATCCTATTTGGGGAAGGCAGAAGCTTGCATGCCGGACCTTCCCACCTCGGGGGCCTCCATATGAGGTCCGTGGTGGCGTATAGAGCTTCAAAGCCAAGCCTGGGGGCTGCGCTGAGAGCTCGCTGCCCGGCAGGGAGGGGTGTCACAAATTGGGTTTGCGTCCATGTGGCACCTAGTAACTTCCTGTTCCGTTCCCTCGGGGGATGTGCCGGACAGGGGTTCAGTCCGAAGGGCCTAAGGGGTCAGCTTGGGCTGCCCTATAACCAGGTCAGCGGTTTGCTACCTGGGGGCCAGGATGTGCTCTGGTATGCTCGCCCAGCTTCAAAGTTTTATTGGTTATGTGTTAAATAAATTTTGGGCTGCGGCCGATTTCTATTCCAACAAATTGTGTTAGTGTTCTTTTGACGTAAGGAGTCTCCACACATCCCCATGCAATGCAGCAAATTCAAACTGCAGATGACAGTTACTGCAACTGTAACCGTTGGAAGTCTGCTGAGGCAGTTATACATTACTTTGTAACTAGATGATTCACTGAAGGTAGAAGCTGTATGCTGCTTTACTTAGCTAAACACATAAATAAGAGAATTCAATCTGTAAGTAACTGTATCATTTCCTGTAACTGATCATCAGCATGTTTAAGTTGAACAAAATTATATCTGTTAAAATGTTAACTTATTGATGACGTTAAATTGTTTGATTTCGCTGCTTTTATGAAAGCAACTGTTACCATATTGCTACAAAGATGTAACATATATAATGTCCAACACAATTTAAAATAACATCTAAAATGACAGTTTATATTTATGCAGCTATTTCTAATAGAATTACCTGAACGACTAGAAGAAATTTCTATTGAAAAACGCAAGACTAGCTGGCAACGCCGTTCTGCTTAATGTGGCTGCTGTCACGAGTTTCTTCATCACTTGCTGGAGCTGTTATGCCAACTACCACAACTCATCTAAATATTTTTGATTCATTGAATTTTGGAGATACTGACTCTTTCTACTGACTGGAACGCAATATGACTATTGCAGGTTTCGTGCCTCATGGACAATGGTTATGACATGCTCTCATTATATGTGTGTTTATTACCTTTCTATCCAGTTAAATAACCAATATATCTGTAGGTTGAATAATCTTTATGAACGGTTTATGAAGTATCTGTTGAAATTACACTCAAACTAACTGCTTATACCACATTGCCTTGTATCCCTATATATACAGTCCTTGTTTTTTAGGCTTGGCTGGCCTTATATCTTTCAGTATAACTTTAAATTATAGCCAGCTAAGACCCTGATTGTGATTGGGGCCGAATGGAAAGATTCCCTTAGTGATGAGCTAACATTCCTTTGTTCAGATTGTAACTAGACTACAAATTGTAGTCAGCACCATGTAAGACTCTCCTAAAAATTCAAAGCAGATGATATGACCCCAGACATAAATTCAAAGCAGATGATATGACCCCAGACATAAATTTGCTCTTATAGTGAGTAAACTAAGAAATTAGAGAGAGTGTGTGTGGCTGATTTTCGGTTTACAGAAGGCAACAAAAAGAAATGTCAACAATTCTGGTGACCTGACCATAATACATTTAGAAAAAAAGAAGAAGCAGTAGGCTGATGGAAAAGAGAAGATCTTTTGGATAGTTTGCAAATCATAGGGCCTTGAACAGTTTGCATAGCCTACATGAGTGTTGGAACAAACATCTTACAACAACAGATGTCCAAATTAAAAGTGAAGGTAGAAAAATATTGAGGGGGCAACAGAAGGAAACTCAACTTGAGGCAAGTTCAGGTTATAGAAATGATCAAAGAGGTTTAAGGAGATCTACTTCCAGAAGAATTTGGCACTTAGGTGAAGATCAACAGGACAAAACTGAGGCAGAGTTTTCAACCATCAGCCCGAGGACATGCCAGACTTTAATAAAGCCCAATACTTGTTAGGGTGGTCTCCCAACAGGGTATGTGACACAGGAGTATGCACAATTGGAGGAGGGATTGCTGAACGCAGATTGATAGGATACAACTTTGGTCTCTGCTCTTCTTTTCACATGAGATTTTGGTAGGAGAGATGGAGATTTAACCAATGCACCTTCACAAAATCACTCAACAGTCTATAAACCCAGTCACCAATCAGCCTTAAAAGCACAACAGCAATAAGCTGTCCTCATAAATGTACAGAAAATATTTTGGCATCTCCCAAAAAAATCACTGACCATTAAATGTCTTTATAAATAAAACTGTTTTACAGGTTCTGGGGAAAATAAGCAAAGAAAGGACTATATATATGTCCTTAGGCAGTCTAGTATGGAATGGTGGATCTATGACAGGAAAAGTCTAGGACTGCACTAAAAAGTCTGAAGAAGCCAAGAGGAGCTAATCTGACACATAGGTTCCTACAGAGAGAAAAGGCTTCTTCAGATATGAGCTCCCTGGGTTGTGAAGGACTAAAAACATAATAATTAGCATTTTGAACTGAGTCTACTGCATTTGCTTGAAGAACTGGTGTAATATGTAATATATTTGTTGCATCCTGTACCTATAAGAAGATGAGCAGCTGCATTCTGCATGAATTGTTTGTGTAGTACATTATTCCTTTCCATAAATTGCTAATGTTCTCTTTAAAATCTCTCTCTTTTAATAAAACTGTTATATATAAATAAAATAGCCTATGTAAAAATAGAAAAGATGGATTCAGTATTTCGTGAAGTATTGCTTCACGTACTTAAAATGCTACAAAAGAATGCATAAAGAATTGTGTTTGGAATAGTGCTTTTTTTTAGCAACACAACATTTATTACTTCAGGCAAACACTGATTTCTATTGAAAATAGACAAAACCTCACAGTTCTTGGTAGAAAAGCAGTTGTGTGCCTTCTGACACAGGTGCTTCCCGATCAGTTACTGCAAACATCAAACACAATTTTTGTTGTAGTACTAAAGCTTAATCTCAAATTGTCTGAGGCCTACTCTGCTTTGATTGTGACTGCTACCGTCTATTCACAGACACCAGAACAGAATTCATGTTATGATTTCTTTTAGAGGCTGCCCAGTGAAGTAAGCTTAGGGACACAGCTGTTTTTTTTTCATGTAGAAACTGTTTGTGTTTTGAGAAAAAGGATGAGGTAATCAGAGATGAGAAGGGCTTGCCAAGAACTGGATGTCGACTGTGCTCACATAAAAATGTTATCACAATGCAACTTTAATTCAGTCATGTCTTTGATCAATGGTTTCACCAAACCCTGATGTGTGGCAACGTATTCTGTGACTTCATGGATCGATGGTAAAAAAGTGTTGAAAGAAACAGAGATTTGGTCTACCAGCTAGCAGCCTTCACCTCGCCTGTTCATATACGGTATGTAAGACTCTCAGCAAGTTTGTGATGCAGCAGGAATCATGCAAGTGGCCACTACAGTTTTCACTGATGTACTACTTTGACAAATGATGACGACGGGCATAACAAATGGGAACCCGCAAGGAAATTGTGGGAGTGGCCTTCACATTCCTTCTGCTTTTGCTTCTTCCCCCTTTCCCCATCCTTTCCCCATCCTAAAAAGAAATTAGAGAGGCCAACAAAAACAAAAATGTAGTGGTAATGGGTGATTTTAACTATCCCCATATAAACTGGAAAAATGCATGTTCAGGTCATAGTAAGGAAAGAGCATTCCTGGATATGCTAAATGACTGTGGCTTAGAGCAGATGGTTGTGGAACCAACCAGGGGAGAGGTGATCCTAGATTTAATTCTATGTGGGACCCAGGACCTGGTGCAGGAAGTCAGTGTTGTTGAGCCAATAGGGAACAGCGACCACAATGCTGTCAGATTCAGTATCTCAGCATGCGAACAAGTGGCAACTACTAATGTATCTCGCCTTCAGAAAGGGAAATTCTCAAAGATGAGGGGGATAGTGCGCAGGAAGCTGAAAGGGAAAATCAAGAGAGTCAAAACTGTCCAGGGGATGCTTGGAGGTTATTTAAAAACACAGTAATAAAAGCCCAACTGGAATGTACCACACTGGTTAGAAAATGCAGCACCCAGTCAAAAGAAAAGCCACCATGGTTAACAAGAGAGGTTGAGGAAATTCTCAGAAAAAAGAAAATGTCTTTAGAAAATGGAACTAGTTTGACTGATGAAGAATATGAGAGGGAACACAAATGGTGGCAAAAGAGAAGCAAGTTAGCTGTAAGGGAGGCAAAAGGATTATGAGGAACGCATGGCTTAACATCAAGACCAGCAACAAACAGTTCTTCAAGTACATCAAAAGCAGGAAGCCAGCAAGGGAAGCCGTAGGCCCGTTAGGATGACAAAGGAACAAAGGGTGTGCTAAAGATGGCAGGGAGATTGCAGAGAAGCTGAATGAATTCTTTTGCATCTGTCTTCACCCAAGAGGAGGTGAGGGAACATTCCTGCACCTGAACCAAGCTTCTTAGGAGGCTTAATCCGAGGAAACGCCTAAGATAGTGATAGACAAGGAAGAAGTTCAGGGCAGCCATTGATAAACTAAATGTTACCAAATCCCCTGGCCCAGATTGCATTCACCCAAGAGTTCTTAAAGAGCTCAAGCATGAAATTGCTGATCTCTCACTTTAATATGCAACTTATCCCTGAAATCAGGCTCCATCCCTGAAGACTGGAAGATGGCCAATGTCACACCAATCTTTAAGAAAGGATCTAGGGGGGACCCAGGAAATTACAGGCCAGTCAGTTTGACATCTGTTCCTGGTAAATTAGTAGAATCTTATCATTAAAGATAAAATTATAAAACATATAGGAAAAAGCAAGACCTGCTGAGGAAGAGTCAGCATGGCTTTGCAGAGGCAAATCCTGTCTTACAAACTTGGCTTCAGAGTTCTTTTGAGGGTGTAAACAGGCATGTGGACAGGGTGAACCGGTGGACATTGTCTACTTGGATTTCCAAAAGCTTTGACAAAGTTCCTCACGAGAGACTGTTGAGAAAACTCAGCAATGAAGGAATAAGAGGGAAGTCCTCCCATGGATTAAAAAACTGGTTGAGAAACAGGAAACAAAGAGGGTATAAAATGGGAAGTTCTCACAATGGAGAGATGTCGTGGAGTGGTGCCCCCCAAGGATCCCTTTTGGGACCAGTGCTCTTTAACCTATTCATAAATGACCTGGAAGTAGGGGTGGGTAGCGTGGTGGCCAAGTTTGCAGATGATACCAAATTATGTAGGGTGGTGAGAACCACAAGGATTTCAGCAAGCGAGCCCCAAGCCGACCTTGATAAATTAGGTGAGTGGGCTCAGAAATGGCAAATGCAGTTCAATGTAGCAAAATGTAAAGTGATGCAATATAGGCAAAATCCAAACTTCACATACACGCTACAGGGGTCAGTGCTAACAGTCACAGACCAGGAAGGGATTTAGCTTAGTTGATAGTTCCATGGGAATGTCAACTCAATGCATGGCAGCTGTGAAAAAGGCAAACTCTATGCTGGGGATCATTAGAAAAGGAATTGATAATAAAACTGCAAAGATTGTCATGCCCTTATATAAAGCAGTGGTGCGACCGCACTTGGAGTACTGTATCCAGTTCTGGTCGCCGCATCTCAAAAAGGATATTGAGGAGATAGAAAAAGTGCAGAGAAGGGCAACAAGGATGATTGAGGGACTGGAGCACCTTCCCTATGAGGAGAGGCTGCAGCGTTTGGGACTCTTTAGTTTGGAGAGGAGGCGGCTGAGGGGGGATATGATTGAAGTCTACAAAATTATGCATGGGGTAGAAAATGTTGACAGAGAGAAATTTTTCTCTCTTTCTCACAATACTAGAACCAGGGGGCATTCATTGAAAATGCTGGGGGGAAGAATTAGGACGAATAAAAGGAAACACTTCTTCACGCAATGTGTGATTGGTGTTTGGAATATGCTGCCACAGGAGGTGGTGATGGCCACTAACCTGGATAGCTTTAAAAGGGGCTTGGACAGATTTATGGAGGAGAAGTTGATTTATGGCTACCAATCTTGATCCTCTTTGATCTGAGATTGCAAATGCCTTATCAGACCAGGTGATCGGGAGCAACAGCTGCAGAAGGCCATTGCGTTCACATCCTACATGTGAGCTCCCAAAGGCACCTGGTGGGCCACTGCGAGTAGCAGAGAGCTGGACTAGATGGACTTTGGTCTGATCCAGCTGGCTTGTTCTTATGTTCTTATGTTTCCTCCAATCCCTTTTTATCACTTTCTCTCTCTCTCTCTCTCTGTGGTTCTCCCTCCCCCGAAACTTGTCTTTCTCTTGTCTCCCTAATTTTTGTATGTCACTTTGCCTTTCACTATAGCAGGGGCATAGCTACAGAAAATGGTCCTCAAGGGAAATTGTGTCCCTTCAAACTCATATTGTGCCCTCCCGCCCTTAAAATCTTGTAGGGGCTACTGTAAGGACACAAATCTAGTTGTCGTACTGCAGACAAACTTGGCTACCTGCTGAAACTATCTTTGTCAGAGTCACCAATATTTTAAGGAGAATAATTATGCAAGAAGTCACAGATTTTGTGCCAAGGAAGGAAGGAAGGAAGGTGCTCTTGGCAGGATTTTTTCTCACTTTGGCTCTATCACTATGGGATCTAGGGTAACAGTGCATGCTGTGGGAGAGGCCTGTCAAATTCATGGTTTCTGATCAGTTAGGTGATCCTGCATGCATCAGAATTCTAGTTAATGAAGCCTAACAAGCTCTGATTTCACAATTTAGAGGATTCAAATTTGAAATACACATATTATAAGTGTTGACTCATGGGGAGATAAGCTTCCATTCCACCCAGCTGTGTTGCACAGTATGGAAGGCGGCATTCTGTATGGAGATGGACCACAATTAATATGATTAGTCAATTCAAATTTCTTTCATTGGGCCCTAATTATTTGCAGTTTACCCTCATCAGACTGGTGGTTACCTTGCTGGAATGTTCAGACACAGGCTATGGGTTCACTTTCAGGTGCTTTGGTGGAGACTGCTCTCCTCTGGATCTTCCACACTCCTGGAGGGGAGTGGGGAGAGGAACAGATTCCAGCAGGGATTTCCAAGGAAGGAGAGGAGGGGTTGCCATTAATTCCCTCTGATGCCAGCAGTGTGCCCTGGGGAGGCAAGAAGGAGAAGAAATCCAATAGTGGGTGGAGGTCAAGGAGGAGAATGAGGGACTGACCTGGAGAGACCAGCCACAGAGGCATCCATGACAGCAGCAGAGGCAGCAGAGGCTAGCACTCCCCACTCTGCCCCCTATTGTGTACTGCTTCTCCTGGCAACTGGCCCCACAGTGGCACCTCCTCCTCCAGCCTTGGGCAACATCCAGAAATAGGCCAATAAGGATGCCCCGACCACCTCTTGGCCAAATCAGGGACTTGCTGCAAAGTCAGTCCAAGCAGAGGCAGCTGCAGCAGCTCCAATCCTTCCCCAGGTGAGGGAGGGAAGGAGTAGAGGGGTAAGGCCATAGGCAGCTGGTAGCAGCAGAGCCAGCCAGCTGGTGGCCACAGCGGCAACAGCCCAAGTAGGTGGGAGGCAGTCAGGTGAAGGCTCCAGCTTCTTGCTTGCTGGGGGTGGGGAGAAGAGGTCAAATGAGTCTCACCACATGGTCTTCTAAAGTTGTGAATGGGCTTAAGTCCCCTCCCCCCACATGCTGATGCACTTTAGGGCTTGCCTGGTACCTACATATGTTGCTTCCTTTTAGGAACCAGGCCAAAGCATTTCTTTTCACTCAAGCTTTTCATTTAGTGTTAATCCTAAAATGCTATTTTAGCCTGGACACTATTATTTTAAGATGTCAGTGGTCTGTTTTTATGGCCTATGTTTTTGTGCCAAAATGGGCTTTTAATGCTGGATTTTAATTATTTTTAAAATGTTTTTAAAATGTAATCCATCTCAGGCAGGTTCTTCAGATACTGACTAGCAATATTGGCATTAGGGCTAGTGCATATGAAATACAATTCCGCTAATCATTATATGTAATCCTGAACTAGGACCTATTGTGGGCGTAACCAAACTATGACTCATGAGCAGCAAGCAGCTCTTTGCCAAATACTGTGTGGCTTGCAACCGAGGAAGCTGGAGGTGGAGTATGTCTCCCCCTCTCCTACTGTGCAAGTCCTTGCCACCAGCTGCCCCGCCATGCTTTGTCAGAAGAGGCAGCAACAACCTGAGTATGGGAGTCAAAGGCAGAAGTGTTCAAGGCCTCTAACAAAGTTCAGCGGTGTGGCCAGAGGCAAGGATATACACAGCAGGAGACATTCAAGTACCATTCTTTTGGCAACAGTAAGGAGATGGCTGAATACAGGTACCAGCTGAGCCTGTACTCAGCTCTGCTGGCTGTATATTTACCTGAAACACAGAAACTGCAGCTCAGCCTGCTCCATTAACATCAGTCCATTCCGTTTGCAGCAGATGTGAACACAATTTAAATATCTTAACCTCTTCCAACATTCCTCCCAAGGTTATCTGTGTTCTCAGCAAAGGTATGCCTTTCAGTCACATGGGGGGTGCCTGAGGCCCCCCACATGACCAAAGATGTACACAACAGCCAGTGACCCACCACCCTCCCGGTCTCCCTACAGGCCAACCAGCTTCTAAAGGAGCCGGCCTCCAGGGATGCGTGGGGTGGTGCTCTGCTCTGCTCCCACCCCCACCCCCTCCCCCTCCCCTCCCCCTCCCCCTCCTATCCCATCCTCAGGCCCCTGTAGCCCAGCTGCTGCTCTGCCCAGAGCCTGAGGCCAGGGGGTAGAACTTGGGGGCATGGCCCCACCCCACCGTGCTTTTAAAAGCACATCACTGGAGGCAGGCAACTGCTCTCCCCAGGCTCTGGGCAGAGCAGCAGCTGGGCTACAGGGAGCCTGGTGGTGTGGGATAGGGCTTGGGGTGGGATCATGCCCCAGAGCCCCAGGGGGTGCGCAGAGATGAAGTAGTCTCCGGGTGCCATTTTCCCTCAGTACATCTCTTGTTTTCAGGGACACTGGAATATCTAAGGGGGCAGTGGGATCATGCAACCCAGGCACTACTTGCCACAGTCACTTGGGGCATCATTTGACTGTTCCTTCCCTCCTACATGCCTACCCACCAGCCTCCACTTGCCCATTGCCTTGCTGTCTCACCTAACCCACTGCCTTGTTGCCTCACATGGCCCCAGCTGTTAGGCAAACTAGTGGGAATCTCTCCCTTTTAAAATGGGGAATGAGTGAGAACAGACTCTTGGCTTAGCAAAAGGCCAGGCAAGCTTGGAATCTTGGTTGCCTATGTTTACAAAAATCAGCTTTTGTAAGATATTCTACAGGAGAATGAATAAAGTTTAACAATTTTATTTTGGGATAATCAGGGGTACTCAAGCACACAATAATCAAAACACCAGAACACATACAGAGTCCTAGAATATAAGCAGTGTTGAGTTGATATGTTTGGAATAGATGAGGGAATTGGGGAGTAAGGGTCACCTGACCTTGGAGCAGAATGGTCCAATGAACAGAGGTGAGCAGCCTGCTCTTAGCTCTGGTAGAAGAACAACACTTTGCGGAACAATATCACAGACAGAGAGGTGTCCAGAGATATTGAATAAGGACTACTAGGGGAGTGGGCTTCATATAGGAAAAAAGGGACCTTCGGGTTGTACAGAGTGGCTCATAATTTTGCAGGACAAAGAAAAATCCTGCCTTTCCAGGAAAGAAAAAAACAAGAGACAAATATTAACCTTAATGGTTGGGTCATTAATCTAATGGGTTGAGGCATTAGCTTGATTAGTTTGATTATCCAAGCTTGGGAGTGCTTAAAAGGGGGAAAATACCTGATGGAATTACAGCTATAGAACAATGACAATGCAAATGAGGCAGCCATTAGTCTGAGGTTAGTCAGACACAAGCCACGGGTACTGTTTTCTAGTGGTACACCATTGCTCAGGGACTTGAATATGTAATTTTACCTCATTCTCTTACACTTTTCTTTTAATTCACACATAGCTGCTGTCAACATTCTATTCCTTCTAAAGCATATTCAAGCCATTTGTGAGAAGGAGCATCTTTGTTTGAGTGAATTTGGGATATTGTATTATTCCATCCATCTCCCTTGTAAGGCAGTAGATCTTAAAATGGCTTAACACTTGGATTTGATCACTTAAGAATGCATATCTTATTATCAGCTGCCCTCTCCCCTCCTTGGAAGAACTCTATAATTCCCGAAGCCTAAAAAAAGCCCAAAATATTCTGAGACCCGTCTCATCCAGCAGACGATACAGGTCTATCCGGCAGACGATACAGGTCTATCAAAACTAGGACAAAGAGGCATAGAGACAGCTTCTACTCTAGAGCTGTGGCTATGCTAAACTCTGAGGCTTCGTGTTGATGTGTTTGGGGCTGTGTAGGGATGGGTGGAGGAAGGGGAAAATGAGGATGGGGTATGAGTCTGAAATTGTGTGCATCGAGGAATGCTGCTGTAAATTTCATTGTGCGTGTACAATGACAATAAATGCTTATGTTATGCTTATGTTATGTTATTTTGGAAAAAATAGCTATATGGATGAAATCCACAATTTACTGTGAGGGGATGCAGGCAGAAGACCATTTTGCCTTGGCTGAACAGTATTCTAATTCACTTTTCTGAGTGGAAATCTGGCACGTCTATAACAACATTCTGAATTGAAGTGAGCAAAGGTGGCCCTGTTTTTGGTTTTTGTTTCATCTTTGCCCCTAAGCAGTAATCTGAGCCATAGATGGGTGCTTGAATTTTTATCCCAGGATTGCTTTGTATTGCAAATGCCAAAGTTAAGTGTTATTTGACTGGTGAAATATTTAAAGAATCAAGGCTGGATTTTTGTGGATTAGAGTCAACTTTTTCTAATAATAGAAGCAAGAACCCAGTTTATTTTTACTGTAATAGACTAACTTTAGCTTTCCTTTTAGAATATTTGCTCATTTAATGTTAATAAAAATTACATACATGAATAATTATTATTTCTTATGTTTATTTCTCAATATTTATATAAAACATTTGTAACAAAATATACATATAATGATAAAATGTATGTAATATTTGTTCAAGTCTTATGGATCTCAAATATCTGAATTTTATTCTGTGTACCTCTTACATTTGGCCACCCCTGACCTACAGTGTAGAACAAAACATTCACACAATGAGGCTGGGGAAAGACAAATGGGAATCCTTAAATTTGCAAAAAGAAAAAAGAAAAGAATGAATTCTAAAAACAAAACAATACATCACTGTGGATTTAAAACACCAAAAATAATAGAAGCAGCATCTGTAGATATAAGAGATAAACTCCCACTGAGATTTCACAAGACTACATTCTGAGATCTGGGTACTCATTTTGAGCATTTATTGAGCCATCACAACAATATTTCTGAGCCTTTTAGGCCTTGGTTTCTGTCAGTAAAAGCTAGTGATGGTAAAGACAGACTGAAAAGGGTAAAAACTGGGATGGGCTGCAGGAAACTGGGAAAGAGGTAGGAAAAAAGAAAAGCAGAAAAAGGTAATTAGGTGGGTAGGAGACAAGAAAAGAGGAAAGGCTAACAAGGAAAGAGAAGAAGGGAAAGCTGAAGACTGTGAAGGGCAGATAAAGTTGCTAGCTGGGAGGATTGAAGGCAGTATTGGAAAGGTCTATCAGGGGTATATGTAAAGCAGTGAAAGCACAAATTATGAGATGTAATTTGCCTCTTAATATAAACTGGGGGAAAAATCAATTCCAAGCTTTTGTAGACTAGATACATCCCATGAGTTAACATTCAGTTTCTGCCTGCTGCATCTGTTTTCACTATATGATTGACTCATTTCTCAGGCATGTTCAGGAGTTTTCATGCCTCAAATGAGAAAAAATATTCTCTTCAGAGTGCACAGAATAACCTGACTTGCTTACCATCCACATGCAAACAAATATCACACATTTTTGTCTCACTGACCTCTGAAATATTAGCAGCCTATTCAGAGTTTTTCAGGGCAGTGGTATCTAGTGATAACACTTCAATAAAAATGTTTTATTTGTAGCTATCATTCACAGGTCAGGGGCAGGTACAATGATGTCGCTATAGAAGAACAGGAGCAGAATTCACTGATGTGTTACACAGAATCAAGTTCCTCACCAGAAACAAGCCTCTTTCAGTTTTGGACGGAAATAATGTTTGTAAATTGGTCACCATGCTGGCAGTGATGGAATTCATGAGGTTGCAAAGGAGTATCTGAGTTATTTAGGCACGACCATTTGTACACTGATAGCAAACCCCATTGAACATGATAGGATTTACTTGCAGAGAGACAAGAATAAATTTGGATTGCCTATCACATCTGTATCCAATTTTTTAAATATTTGAATGAAGTCCTGTCAAATGAATTCTAATTTATAAGGCAGGCTTTCTGTTGATTCCAGACTTGAGCGTAAATAAATTAATACTCCTATTTTGTTACAATGGGGTAAATCCCTTCTGCATTTGTACAGCCTAAAACATTAACATAAGTTTGAAGAACATGATCTTTCCACTTTCTCTGCTGAAGATAATTTCCTGTTCATTATATTACTTATCCCATGCATCCTCTTAAATTCACTCTTGCATAACACCTAATCTTAATTACTAGCTTTGCAGCCAAACTCCATGAATAGCAGTAGATGTTTACGGGTTTTTTTTTAAAGAAAGCATACTCTGTCAGGAAAAAATGTGATGAAATGTTGCTGCCATTCCAAAGTTTCTACTGAACAGTCTAGTCCTCCAGTCCCTCTCCAGAATTTTTTGATGGCACCTTATTTCCATAATAATGGATAAACAAGCATGTCGTACAAGGCTATAATTTCATTGATTGTTCCTAGCAACGCTGAACACAGTGACAGCTCAAGTTGTTCAAGTGATTTGTCTCCAGCATCTCAAAAGGATATATTCCTGTAGAACATTGTTTTTCCTTTTTCTTTCCATTGCTGACTTTAAAATATATTTATGAATAAATTTTAAAATTCTGTATTGAGGTAGGAGCTATTAGCCTATCAGTGCCTATCCTTGTGAAGAATCATATATAGTAATGTTGGGAATGAGCCTCACCTTCAATTCTGGCTCTGTAGGGTACAATGTTATTCTGTTTTAAAAAACATATTCCTATTCTTCTTCACTCCAGCCCATTATGGAAGAACAAGAAAGCTAAAAATAAAAGGCAACATATTTCTGGTGATCTGGGTGCCAAGAGCATCCACAAATAGTACTGGCTTTGGTTGGGCATCTGTGTATCCTAGAAACCACCTGTGTCTGAATAATCTAGGTTGACAGTTATGATCTCAGTCAGTGCAGCTTTACCAGCTGAGATTTTCTAAAGCCTTCATTGGTGGACACAATTTTTTTCATAGTTGTTAACAAGGGCAGACGTAGCTGCTTTTTGAAATGTAGTATCTCCACCTATGAAAGTGTCTTGGAAATTCCGTAAATCCATCTTTTCTGTTAACTGATTCTTCAGATCTGTGGGTGCTTCTCGTGTTACAGTTTTTGGTCTATGGTGTGTGTGGGGGGTGGGGTGGTGGTGTGATTTTTTCCTTGGCTTTATTAGTAAATCCTAGCATTGTGGTCAAAAGCTTTGCTTAGGGATCCTTGCAGCTAGTCTTCAAATGATCCCAAGGAGTAAAAAAACAACAACAGTAGATATAATGTACGTTTTCTGGTGGTGAAGATGCTATGGCGATTCCCTTATATTCTTAAGTACTTTCTGCACAGCAAAGATATACCGAGTTTCAGCCAGGATAAACAAGCCCGGCAAAGCTCCAGGCTGTTCTGCACATCAACCAGGGCGTGTGCCTTTGCACGGAGGCAAGCTTGTTTAACAAAATTTTTTGGAAAACATGGCTCCCTCTGGAGTGCAGCTATGCAGGCAGGCACACAGGTTCCCGCAAAGCCTTGCAGGAGCCAGCAATGCCTGCTTGGCTCTGCAGGTGGGAGCCGGGAGGAGGAAAAAAACCCAGCCACATAATACACTGTGCAGCTGCGGCTGTTTGCTTGGCCATGACTGCAAGTCAAGTTAAAACAAAAGAATCACACACAACACAATTCTTGCAAAACCCAGGGTTTTTTTGGGGGGGGGGACCACAGAGGGAATCCACATTAAGATCGGAATCCGTGCAAAGTTTCCTCCCAACCAGTGTTTTTTACCGGTGTAATTCCAGTTTAATTGGCCCATTCGGAAAGGGCCTTAGTAATGTCCTGCATATTTTCTTCACTTTGTATACTATTTCCTTCATTAAATAAGGTGCTCAGAAATGCATAGCACCATTCTGGTAGTATCAGAGCCTTCTGATCCATTTAAGTAATGGAGAATGTGCTTTAGCAGATGCCGGAAGTACACACATCCATTAGACAGATTTAATATCATTCAGTCTCAAAGGTATACACTTTATGCACCTGATGAAGTAAGCTGTGTCACAAGAAAGATTCTGCTTGAATAACTTCTGTTGCAAGGGAAAAAACAAATATGGTTAGAAGACACTCTATTGTGGATATGTGTGAGTATGGCCCACTTCCCAGTTCTAGGCATGGTTAGAAACTGGCAAGAATCCAGGGGATGGGGATACAGGGTCTCAGCTATCCTAAAAAAGCTGATGATTTAGGTGCCACAGATGTCTTAATACAGTGGCAGTCTCAGCGCCCAAAGCAACTATGAGCGATTGTTGAAAAACAGGTAAGGCATTGGTCCAAACATAGAAGGAACACTGAGAGTCCACATAACATGAACAGAGAAACTATGTTTGTTTGTTTGTTTGTTTGTTTATTGGACTTCTATACCGCCCCATCGCCGGAGGGTTCTGGGCGGTGTACAACACAAAAGAAAACAATATAGGCAATTAAAACATTTAAAAGCAGCGACAATCATAAAAAACATATCTAGTAAATATAATAAATTACAATAAAATGATTAGCGTTCAGCAATCTACTACTCTAGTTCTCACCCCTCCCTTAAGGGGGGGTGATGGCGTCCAGAGCTCCAATTCTAAAAACTCCCTCCCCCTCCAAAAGGGAGGAATGGCGGGTCTAAGATGACAGTTGGCCCAGATGTCAGGGCCAAAGAAGGGGGGCACCTTCAACGGCCGGTTCCTCCAAAGGCCCGGCGGAACAACTCCGCTCTTTACAGGCTCCTCTGCCCGCGAACTCAGCCGGAGGTCCCGCGAGGGCCCGGACAGTTGGTGGGAGAGCGCTGCCTCCTACCAGGCCGGGGCCAGAGCTGTGAAATGCTCTGGCCCGTGTGGGAGGCCAGCCGTGACTCACCCGAAGGGCCAGGGACCACCAGTAGATTGGCCTCTAAGCGAAGTCTCTCGAAGAGGCCGTGCAGGGACATATATGGGGTGATCGCGGTCTCCAAGATACGATGGTCCCAGGTCAGCCAGTAAAGAAGCCTTAAAGGTCCAGTACCAGCACCTTGAAGATGATCCGGAATTCCTACAGAGGAAGCCAGTGCAGCTGACGTGAGTATAGGTTGAATGTGTGCCCAGGTGGCGCTTACTCTGCAAGCAAACAGCGCCACCGCGATGCTGGACCAGCTTTAGTCTCCGGATCAAACGCAAGGGAAGGCTCCGCGAGAGCGAAGTTACAATAGTCAGAGTCTGGAGATGACCGTTGCGTGGATCACAGTGGGTTAGAGGTCCGCTTGGGAGAGGAAAGTGGCAACCTTTAACCGCCGGGCCTGACTTGAAGGTGGAAGAAAACTTAGCCCGGGGTTGTAGCATGGGCTACCTGGGTGCTCCATTGAAAGAGAGAGACAAATCCAGGTGGACTCCCCAGGCTGCTGCGGATCGGAGGGGTCGGCACCAAAGTGACCCCGACCCTCCCACACCAGCGGACTTCGTTGAACAGCCCACCCCCTCACGGCCGAGCCAGAGGATCTCCTCGCCTTCGATGGGTTCAGATTTTAACCTGCTCTTGCCGTAACCAACCAGCTTACCACCAGCCTTCCAAACAGTGCTGTAGAGGCACGCGAGGGGGCAGTGGTTGCTCCCCCCTCCATCAACTAGAACGAGCTGTGTGTGTCATCTGCGCATTTGCTGATGACAAATCAGCCCGAAAACTCCGCGTACCAGCTTCGAGCAAGGGGTCGCATATAGATATTAAATAGCAGCTGGGATAGTAGTGCCCCTCGGGTACACCACGCGATTGAAGCGTGGCACTTCCAGGAGGCTTTGATCCCTGCACTCACTCACTTTGCTGATCTTCCGCCCCGGAGAAACGAGGACAATCCATTGAAGGACCAGTGCCTCGCGACTCCAGAGGCAGCCAGGCGGTGGAGTCAAAGGTGCGTGATGCGACCACATCAAGACGCCAAGCGCCATGTTGAGATCTTAACAACACCAGCAGCTTCGATCCACCTACGGTCAAGCTGAATATGGAGTGTGTCTGTGACGGGCGACGAGAACAGTCTTCCGCCCCATGCCCAGCATGGAAGCCCGGACTGGAAGGGGTCGAAAGCCGATGCGTCATCCAGAAAACCTTGTAGCTGCTCCAACACCACTCTCTCAATTACCTTCCCCAGAAACGAGAGATTTGAGACGGGGCGGTAATTGGCCAGATCTCTCGGATCTAACAATGGTCTTTTTAAGAGTGGGTGGACCACTGCCTCCTTCAACCCATCCGGGAAGGTTCCTTGCTCAAGGGAACCATTGATTATACTCTCAACAGATGGGGTCGTAACTCCGCCCAGCAGGTTTTCACAAGCCAGGACGGGCACGGATCCAGAGGACAGGTAGTAGGTCTAACAGCAGCTAAGGGTCTGTCGACAGCGGCTTCAAAGAGCAGGGAAAACTGGGCCAAACAAGGGCCTGAAGATGGCAAGGGAGTCTCCAGTTCACTAATTGTAGCCAATGTGGACGGAAGGTCGTGGCGGAGGGAACGCAATTTTATTCGCAAAAAAGCTCATGAATGCCTCACAGCTAATGCTCAATTGAGGATTTGAAGATCTCTCCGATAAGGAGGTCAAGGACCAAATTATATGGAACAGTTGCGCTGGGAGAGAGCTAGCAGATGCAAGGGAGGAGGAGAAAAAAGCCCTCTTCACCTCCTTCGTCGCCACCTCCTAGGCCTTCATAAGCGTCCTATAAGATGTTCGCGCGGCTTCGTCCACACGAGACTCTTCTCCACGCTCGCCTTCTAGCCCGCCCTTAAGTTCCTCGCTTTCATACGGGCAATAAACTCCTCTGTATACCCTGGAGCACGGCGTGAACGGGGACGTAGGGGGTGCCGGGGAGCAACAGCATCGATGGCATCGGAGAGCCAGGAATTCCAGTCCTCCACCTGCTCATCGAGCATGCCGGCAGGAATTCAGGAGTCCCTTGCAGAGCATTCAGGAAGCCAAGTGGATCCATAAGTCTCCATGGGCGGGCGTAAATCGGCCCGTCGCCTAGTTGGGGGGGATGCGGCAGGTCCACCCGGACCATCAGGGCATAATGGTCGGACCATGGCACTCTTTCAGTAGAGGATACGACCAGATTTATCCCCGACCCGAAGACCAAATCCAGCGTGTGCCCAGCTTCGTGGGTGGGGCCAGAATTTATCAGGGAGAGGCCTAGTGTCGCCATGGATGACACCAGGTCCGCAGCCGCTATACATGAGGCGGCATCGACATGGACGTTGAAGTCGCCCAGAACAATAAGCTTGGGAAACCGCAACGCCCAGTCCGACACCACCTCCAGCAGCTGTGGCAGGCTGCTTCCCGGTGCGCTAGGCGACTGGTACACCAGGAGAACAGCCAACCTCTCCGGGGCCAACCACTCCAAGCCGACACATTCTATGCCGGTGACCTCTGGGACAGGGACTGCCCTGAAGGGAATAGATTCATGGATGAACAATGCCACACCGCCCCCCCGGGCCTTGTGTTCGCGATTAGTGAAGGCACGTGAAACCCGGGGGCGCGACTTCGCCCAAGGCGACGGTCTCACCTTCACGCACCCAGGTCTCGGTGATACATGCCAGGTCCACCTGCTGGGCTCCCAGAAAGTCTCGGAGCACCATGGTCTTATTATTGATGGACCTGGCATTAATTATTGAGAGGAATAATACAAATAACTGGGAAAAACAATTAGCAATCTCAAGTATTCAAACTAATATCAAGTAATACCTGCTGCTAGAATTCCATATCAAGAACTAGTAGTTCCAAGTCCTTCACACAGTGAGCAGTGTACTTCACTGAAACTGGGTTAAGGGACCAAGCAGTAGAATGAGAGGATCAAGCAGAAACGACAGCTACATCTCCATGCAGATCTAGCCAAGGTAACATCCATAAAGCAAGGATAGCAGAAACACCAGTTTGGAGGCTGTTTTTGCCTAAGTTATAGGGAGAGAGTTTGATTTTAAAAGTCTTTTCTATTTGTGCTTGGAAAGAATGGAGAAAGGAAGAGAATGAGCCAGATTTGTCCTCCAACTAGAGCAGTGATGGTGAACCTATGGCATGGCTGCCAGAGGTGGCACTCAGAGCCCTTTCTGTGGGCACATGCAAACAGAGTGCCCCCCATGCATCTAGGCTGGCTTGGGCCGCTAGGCTTGATTATTAGCATTAAACCTAAGATCTAGTTTTGGGGAAGTAGTGTAGGTAACCCTGTTAAGCGCTGTTAAACCCCACTGATTTTCATGTGAAGAACTAAAGCGCAATCCTTTACCTGGGAGTAAACTAGGGTGCTGGCAATGGGGTTTGCTTCTGAGTAAAACCTCCTCGGGTTGTGATTCACCCATTGGAAAAGTTGCACGGTTGCTTCAAAGCAAAGCCATCGACTACCACCGAGCTTACTCCCGAGTAACGCACGCCTCGGAGCCAACTGTTTTTCCTAAACAAAAACCTCAGTATTCAGGTTAAATTATCATGTTGGCACTTTGTGATAAATAAGTGGGTTTTGGGTTGCAATTTCGGTCTCGAAAAGGTTTGCCATTGCTGAACTAGAGGAAGGCTAGTACAGGTAGTTCAGGTATTACAGGTAGTTCAGGGTCTTTGACAAATTTTCAAATAAAGAACAATATATGAGATCCCCAGCCCCTTAATGGTTTGTTTGGATGCAGTCTTTGACTTATCCATGATGTGAAGATTTGGAGGATAATTCAAAATACTTTAATTCAAAATAATTTAAATTGGCTTATTGGGGGGAGTATTGAATGGAGGTTTGCCTCTTGAAAGTTCATACCTTGAAAATCTTTTTCATTTCTAAGATGCTAATGAATTTGAATCTAGCTCTTCTATTGTAGACCAACATAGCTACCATCTGAAACTATTAGGGCAGCATAACCGATCTGTTAGAAATGCAGATGTGGATACATTTCTTATGTGGAAAATCGCAGGAACCTTTTAATGACTTGTGTGTGCGTAAAGTGCCTTCAAATCACAGCTAACTTGAAACAACCCCTGTTAGGTTTTTCAAGCATGTGATTAAAAAGAGGTGGTTTGCCAGTGCCTTCCTCTGCAGAGTCTTCTTCCAACTACCAACCCAGCTTTGCTTCTGAGATCTGATGAAATCAAATCATGCTATACCATTCAACAGTCTCTTTGTGGTTTATAGGCATGAAGATTTAATATCTGCTACCCAGGTACTGATCTCTTTGGAATATTTATTTTCTTAGTATATGATGAGATTAGATGCAGCCCTACTTTTTCTGCTGGGTCTTCTTTATCGGTTATGTAAATGTACCAAAACATGTTTACTGACCCACATGATTCCTCCCCCCCCCAAAAAAAATATATGCCAGCTGTGCTACCATGTTACTTGCAGTAAAAACATGAAAAAGGGTAGCTCTAAGAATCACCAGAAACTCTATAGTTTTACTATACAATTTCCACCAATTCTTTCAGGTACCCTTTATCACTTCTGGGATATCTCTAGGAATTGTCTGCTATTCCTAGAGGTACCTATGTCATTTTTGTTTTTAACTCAGAAGTGACACAACAGTGCAGCTGGCATCCCTCCCCCCTCATATCCTTGCCCACAGCCCTTTATCTAGTTGCCAGAAACAGTATTAGCTGTCCACAACAGAAAATTATTGACACTCAATTTTCAAAAAGCAATTGAACACTTTCAGCTTTGCTTCTGCTGTACTGCAGTAAAACACAAACCATTCAAAAAGATCAGACGAACCCAAGAATTTATTTTAGACCCATAAAGGAAATGACCAGAAAGAAGTATTATGTGGAACTTGGGTGGTTGATGTGACTTTTTTAGACTTGCCAAAGACCTAGAACGGCTCATTTAGAATGTAATGCTGTATTTTTGCAATGCTGTCACCTGCATTGATGCCTTTATGGCTAAGAAGCAGGACACACATAAAAGAAATAAATGATCAGGAATGTAATTCTTAAACCCAAAAGTATTGTTATCATACATTCTTTCATAAACATTAGTAAGAGTGTGGTTCAGAGGCTGCATCCTGTGATCCCATTCTGCTAATCATGGCATTTTCCTCTGGTCCAAGATACTGTATTGATATAAGAAAATGTTTGACTGTATTGGGGGAAATTCACTATGCAGGGAGAAAAGCACCAATGTTAATGGAACAGTTATGCAAAAACTCAACGTGTTCTATCTGCTGCTGTTTCTGACTGTCAACAGAAGTGAACATCACTAGGTAACAGCAAAGAGGGATGTCCCAAACTTCAACATATATATGCAGCACTTTCTAACATACACTCTCTTGTTTAGTTTTTTTCTAAATAAATAAATAACCCTAAGCACATGTGTAAAACTGTATTGCATACTGTATCTCTGGTACAGTCTAGCAGCATTATATTGAGTTGCTATTCAGTGGTGGCCAGGCAATGCAGCATCAACATAACACTGACACTCATTTATACAACTTTCAAAAATTAGACTTGCCTTTAAAAATGTTTTCTTGTGAAATGAAAAATTGCATTTAAAGAAGCAAAATTCACCAAAGTGGCATGTAATGGCCCAATTTTTCCATTATACATTCCTCTGCAGGCCCCCTGATCTACACAGTTCATTGTGAGTGCAGATACAATGATATGAATATCAAAGCACTCTACTCTCAAGAGTTCCCCATCTACATCACTGGAGGTGATACCTACACACACACAATGAAATCCAATGTGTATGCCCCTCCAGAGAATTGAGTCAGGAAGCTTCCTCATTCAGCCATTCCTTAAGCATACCTGAACAAACGCTTCTATATTGCCAGGAAACTTTATTATTGTAATTGTTATTGTTGTTGTTCAGGCCTGATAAGGGGTAGCCTAGCAGTCATGAAGAGGCAGGTCCCTTATATGTAAAAGGTAGTTAAAGTGACTAATGTATTCAAGTTCCTGATTAAACAGATTTATAGCTGCAATTTAGCTACATGTAGTTTGTAAATGCTTCATAAAGATACAGAGTTTTAAAACAAAAAATAAAGTCCTGCAATTATCTTTCTTTGATGGAAAGAGAAGCAATATGGCGAACTTTTCTATTCTGCTTTGTGTGCCACTCTTTGACTCAGTCTTGCCTGATGCTTTTCTTCAGCATAAATTGGCTCCAATTAGTTGTTAATAATTACCCTACATGGTAATATAAGGTGTCTCAAGTTAATACAACTGGTTAAGAATGTGATGGTGTATGTAAACCTGAGCCCTTCCCCCTGCTCTGTATTATAATCTTTCCCCCATTCATCCCAAACCTCATCAGGACGGATAATAAACCACTTCATGAACAGATGTGCCACTTATTCATCTAGTTCTGTAATGATAATGAAGAAAATTTAATCTGGAGTGTCTGTGCAAGATGATCTAAAAGACAGATTGATATGAATAATAAATACTCTACACTGGAATCTAAAAACTGACATGAAAAGGCAATCATTATGTACTTTACAATGCTGCCTTTGATACTGTCCAATAGGGTATAAGAACAAGCACCTCAGGGTGGGGGTGGGAGGGCTGGGCTGAGGAAGGAGCTCCTGTTTTGGCAGATTCTAAATGTTCTAAATAGCTTCTACATCAAAAGTACATAAAAGAGAAATCCTCCTACAGCTGGAAGCTACGTCTCACATTGCAAAAGGCTTTAAATGTTCTAAAAAAGGACTGGTTGTCTCAGATTCAAGACACATGGCAAGGTGAATCAACTAACATTCTCTAGTGCATTGTTCTCCATGAAATGAACAGATTTTTTTAAAATGGGGGGGGGTGATGAAACTTCTGAAAAACTATTCCACTGAGCACAATGATTTTTTACATTCATTAACATAGAGTACAGAAACTTATTTAATTATTTAAATTATGTTACATTTTGATCATGTTGTCCTGTTAACATTTTGATCATGTTGTCCTGTTAACATTTTGATCATGTTGTCCTGTCCCATTAACTATTTTCTATAATTTATTTATGCAGCACTATTTGTTCTATTAATATAATGTTGCTTTAATGTGCTATTTTGCTAGGCATGCTTTCTGGAGATATGTACAGCAAGCAGGGCTTTCAACTGGTGTCAGCATAGTGTGCCTAAGGGATTGAAGGGGCTATGGCATTGCCTCAAATTTGCATTGGTATAAATCTTTGGTATATGAGCTGGGACTCATTCAACCTAAAGAGACAATTCTTGTTGTTCATTTACAACTGATGAAAGTTATATAGAAGAGTAATTGACTGGTTCTGGTACCTTTTCAAGACACAATGTGAATTTATTTTTGGAATCCATTCTCTACCCCATACATGTACTTCTCATAAAATCTTTTATTAATAGACTTCCATACTTATTCAGAAGTCTATTGTACTCATAGGACTTAATTTCTGGTAAGCGTGAAATCCTATACATACTTAAGTGGGAGTAAAAGCCATTACTGTCTCCGCAACTTTAACTGAATGTCCACAGGATTGGGCCGTTACTCTAGTATTTTTTTTTCTGTACCTACCCCAAATTTCAGAAATGGTTTGGTGCACATACAAAAAAGAAAAAAAATGTCTGATCACTTCAAGCTTTGCACAAGGGTAGATCTGTTCAAGAGTTGCCAGCCCAGCACTGGTACCCAGCAGGAGTTTTAGAAGGTGAGAATGTGAAAATAGGCATCACATTAATGCTGCAACATCACTTCAAGTGTTAATCCCCAAGTTACATCATCGTGTTGGCATGATGCTTTAGGATTCCCCCCTCCTCCAGCTCTATGACGTTATGGTAGCATTTGGTTTGGGGAATTTCCAGGCATATCACCCCAACTTGATGATGTTACTTCTGGCTTCATGCTGGAAGTGTGAACAGGAGGTTGTGGTTGTTCAGGTTGTTCTGAATTATATTCCACAATTATGAATTTTTGGGAGAGAGGATTCATTGGTAGAGGAATTTTGGGTTCATTATCTCCAATCCATTTCAAGTTCTTTGCTCAGTTAGGCAGCGTGAAGATAAAAATAATTGTAATTCTCCACATTTTCATGTTGGATTTCAGATGAGCCTTTCGGATGAGGACAAGGAATAAGATTAAAGGGGAAAAAACAGGATTTGTTCATTGTAAGACAAAAAGTTCACCAGTATATCTTGTAGAAAAATAGTTCTATGTTTCCCAGAATGCAGAGTCATACCAGTCCATAATGGAACCCAGAGCATGCACGGCTTCCCATGCCTCCCCCTGCCTGGCTTCCCGTGCCCTCCCCTGCCCAGTTCTCCGCACCCCTGCATGACCCACTTATGGCAGCTCGGCGGCGGGCTTGGTGGAGAGCGGCTAAGGTGGATGCTACAGCCGCAGCTGGCCTCCCTGTCAGCAGGGGGGCTGAACAGGGCAGCAGCCAGCAACAGGTGCTGCCTGAGTCGCTTGCTGCCTCTCAGTCTGGCCAGACTTGGCAGCGGGTGGCTCAGATGAGTGGATCAGGTGGGTACCATGGCTACAGTTGGCCTCCCTATCAGCAGGGGGCTGTGGAGTGCAGGAGCCAGCCTACCTGAGCAGCATGGAGGGAGCCACCGGGCACCGGCCGGGTTGCGCAAGGACCCGGCCGGTGCCCAGCACCCCCCATGTGATCAAATGGTGTGCGCCTGGGGACATGGGATAAGCTATGCCCCATTGGTGGTACACCACTGCCAGTATGCCAGTATGACTCTTCTGATTTTTAAATCAGTCATTGTGATCGATAAATTGCTATAAGCAGTTCAATCCACTTCCACAAAAATATTTTTCAGAGAACATACTGCAGAAAAGTTTTTTTTTAAATTTCCAGGAAGACAGAATGTCTCTGTGTTTTTATGAAAGGCAGAGAGGCCTAGATGATTCTATTACGACTGTGGTCTGGACAATAGAAAAGGCCCAGCTAAAACTCAGGAAATACATGAAAAATGGTTCTGTGTTACAAGGAAGATGACTCTACACTGCAGGGTTGGTTTTATTATCTGTCACTGTCATTTACCTATAAGTTTTCCTTAGCAACAATAAAGGCAGCTCAGAGGGAGAAGAACAATATTCAGCTGTAGAACTGCACAAAGGAAGGGTTTAAGAAGCCAGTCTCCCTTTCCCCACCCTACTATCACCCTTAAAATGCAGTCCTAACAAGAGCCTTTTTAAAAGAATGTTGGAGCAGTTGTCTTAGTCCATCCTGTTCCACTTAAGTGTGGTTCTTTGCAGCCTCTCAAATTCCTTTTCAATTAAAAAGAGACCTGGATAGTTCCTTCACATAATTAAAATGTCTTACATTTGCAAAATGTCAAGTATTTTTCAAATATCTATTTCAAGCATAATTCCATATGAATGTAGTTTCCCATTCATTCAAACCCTATACATAGATATTGCTGGTCAAATATTCTCCTGTTCAAATTATAATGTGATCACAAATTGTGAGCGGCATCCTCAAACATCCTCTGAAATAGTATTTTTAAAAATCAATTATTATTTGCAGTTCCGAACTGTGGTTCATATGTGAGGTGAGGGAAGGCCCCTGTCTTTAACCAAACAATACAGCTTTTCTTCCTTCTGTCCAAACCAGGGAAAAGATCTTAGAATAACAAAATACAAAAGAGATGCATTCCTCCTCTGTGGCGGTTGCTTGGCTCACTTATCTTGCATGCATGAGTCCTTGGGGGGAGAAGTAGTCTTTAGTAAGTGATTTAAATTGGATCACATTCCCATGGAGCCATACGTTGCCAAGATCAGTATCTGCAGTGCTCAGGGGTCCATCATGATGACTTGTGCCATGATTTGGAGGATGAACAGATGTCAGTTATGAGCTGGCTACCAAGTGTGATGATGAATGCCACCAGCTACAAATATGCAGAAGCTTAAACAGGAGATTATGGGAAAGTGGGTGGAACAGAGGTGGCCTTTTTTCAATGGGGAAGTTTGAATGTTGGGACATTATATAGAAAGAGCATAGCATCACTATGTAGTAGTAGCAGCAGCAGCAGCAGTAGTTGTAGGAGATCCCATAACATTGCTTGCCTCTTTTTTTCATTTGTACCTCATTAGATCATTCCCCTTTCCTTCCATTTTATCCTCACCACAAACCTATGAAGTAGGTTTAAACGAGAGTGTGTGACTGGCCCCAGGTCATCCAGCAACCTTCCATGACAGAATGAGGATTTGAACCTGGGTCTCCTGGGTTCTAGTCTGACACCAATCACAATAAAGATTAGGGATTAGATATTCTCAAATTACAGTAGGACTTTGATTAACATGATAGTGGCTTCCTCTGAACTCGAAAGGATTTTCTTCTAAGCAAACATTTATAGAATTTATAGGCTGCAGGCATGGCAAACCCAGTACCACATTTATAAGTGTTTTTTGAAGGAGGGAAAGAAAATCTCTGGTGGGACTGATACATTATTATGTTTGGTCAGGAAACTGGTAGAATTCCTTCAAATGAATTCCCAAGATAGATATTTCTATTTTGGTGGGTTATTTCCCATTTATATCCCTGAAATGAATTCCCAGGAGTACTCCACATTGACACAGTTCAAATGTTTCCCTATAACAAAAGAATTAAATAGGAAAACACAGGCCAATAACTGTAAATCTCTTTTGAAGAGTTTATCGTCAAAAAAATGCAGTGGCTGGCACAAAAAGTATTGCCAAACATCTGTCACAACAGCCACAAATAGTAGATATAAAGGACAAGAGAGAACAAGATGGCTTCATAAAGCAAACTAAATAGGTGTGAGTAACACAAACCATGAGGAGCTGCACCTGCTGTCATCAGAAATGCTGGGGGAAGAACCTTTTGAAACATTTATTCCACAGTGTGAGAAGGATTATCTACAACAATTTCTCTTTGTTCAGTCTTTGGTATAGTAACTTTTCTCTAGGTTGTATCCAAGAAAAACTTCACTCATGTTCTCTTTCCTCCCTCCCACTGCAGCCACCTCTGCTCAGTGTTTTGGAGACCTCCGAAACAGTCACAGCAGCTTAGTGGAGGATGTAAAATAAGAAAGGGAAATGGCAGAAATCCTTCTCCTTCCAACAGTGTAAGTGCCCTTCTGCTGACCAAATTAAGGGTTGGGCATTACAAAGAGCAACTAGAGAGGCCTTCCAGAGTTGGATCTTTCCCATTTTCTCCTTCCTACAGTAGCTCCCTGTGATCCTTGAAAAGCCACATGTGTTTAGGATAGTGATGATTACCATGTCTAACAAATAGTGTCTTACCCATTCACCTTGTAACTGACTTCCATGGAAATAAGTGTGTATCCTTTTGTGAGGTCCCATGTGTTAGGCATATGGAACCATTTCCCTTCTCTAGTTAAAACTTGCAAACAATGTTTGCAAAGCTAGCATTTTTAATCTCTTCACCATGGCTACATATAGGAGTTCATTGCTGTTTTTGTGCACAACCTCAGGCTACAGCAAGCTTTACGTATCCCCAGAAAAGACTACTTATTCTCTTCATGAGAATACCTATCCTGAGACAGTGAACTATTCTAAATTCTCATGGAAGGGTGCCTCTGAATTCCAATTAATCACAGGAAGAATCTCATCCATGTGGTCCTTCAGTGTGTGTGAACTGAGTATGCATGGTTGAAATATGTTAATTCAATGTCAAAATAATAGCTGTAGACATAACACACAAGGATGGTCTTGAGAGGCAAATTCTGGCAGTCCACTACAGCAGTTTCCTACTGGCATATATGATGCCAGAGGAGCCCCAGGGTCATTCACACACTGAGGTGCGAGCAGCCCCAGAGTGGTTGTGGACTCCATTTTGTTTCCTCACACTTACCTTCTCTCCCTGTGGAGCTCTGCAGGAACAGGGGGCAAACCCACGCTGCCCTCTAATCCTGGAGGTCGAAGGGCAGCATGGTTGTGCCTCCCCGTCCCTGCAGAGCTCTGCAGGGAGAGAAGGTAAGCATGGGGGAAAATGGAGGTGCCGAAAAGATGTGCCAGCAAGGAAATGCTGTTTCCCCAAAGCCTAGCTCATTGAGTGAGGCAGGAAAACAGCATTTCCCCCAGTGGGGTGGGGGGGGGGGAAGCCCGGCACTGCCTCATTGTGACAGCAGCAACCATGCATACAGCGCCCCAGGGATGGTGTTTTTACTATCCCTGGGGTGCTGTTTTTGCCTTGTGTGGAATCCATCTTAGTGCTATCTTGACGGGAGCTGCTTAAACATTGTCACTGTGTGTTAACTTGTATAGATATTTCTAGGGATAGATTTTGTAAGCTTCCAGTGATACAACCATTTCAGAATTCAAAACATCACATCATGGCAAACTGCACTGAAATCTGTAGGACATCTATTAAAAGTCCAGGTGTGACAAACAAAACAGCTGATCATATTCATCATCCTTGTAACTGGCAGCGTTCCTCTATTTGTCATTGCCCAGCGCTTACATAAAAGTCAACCCTTTCTGATTTCAGAGACTGGAATCTTGCCGAGAACACAAACACTCTATATAAGCCACAGAAAACATATATACACCCCCCCCCCTCAAATCTATAATGCAGACTGTACTTGCAGAATTTTGAAAATAAGGGAAGGAAAATGCTATGAACTCATTTCAATGGAACCTTGTCAGAAGGTTGCCTGTTTTCAGGTGGGGCCTGGAAACCGTCCAAAGTTACAACTGATCTCCAGTCTACAGAGATCATTCCCCTGAAGAAAATGGCTGCTTTGGAGGTTAGGTTCTATGGCAGGCTGGGGTCCTTCCTGTCCCTTCCCAGTTCTACCCCGACATATCCAGGTTTTTTCTAATCCAAAACTGGCAACCCCAATAATAACCCTGAGGGTTCTCAAAACCACACTGGAGCAAAACCCAATGAAAACATTTGAAGACCAGTTTCAACTGAGTTGAAGGCTCCAGAAATCTACTGCATATTGAGGCTGAGTTGGGTTTTTTTTTTGGTAACTTGAGATGTTTGAGAGATTATTTTGCCATTAAAACTTAGCTTCTAATTACTCACTAGGCACTGAAGTCATTTTAAAAAGCAATGGGCAAGGCGACTGAGTATATGCCAGCATATCTACATCTTCATGAAATGGTTATAAAACATGAACCCATCTGTTGTGTTGGCAGCTGACAAGTATTGTTACATTATAGAATATGTACACTGAGATGATTAATGGGGGCAAAAGCACATGACTGTGTGTAGAAAAATGTCTGAAGTGTTAATGGCAGTATACATTCAATTTTGAGTGATAGTAAAATTAAAATTAAAATGTGTGGCAAAGAGCTTATTCCTTGAAAACAATTAGTGATGGAAATTATTTTTGCTTTTTATTGCACTGCCACTGACTTTCCTCACATATGATTCTGCATTCTTTGATTTTACATCTAATTTCAAATGATACATTGGGGTGCTAACAGCACAATTTTATGCAGGATTATAGATAAGTAACTCCTGCTATATTTAAAGGGGCTTTTTCCCAGGTTACGTTTGCAGTGGACTGAATTGCCGGTACCATAGCTGGTTACAATTCTGGCAGCTATTGTGTATGCAAGACACCTCTGTCAGTCATTAGAAGAAGTTTTCAGTACAGTAGGCTGCAACACAGTCTTCTTTGGTTCCTACTGCCATATCATGTTTTGATAAACTGCATATACTTAAATCCATGGATCTGGCCCATTCACACAAATTCCTCAGGTTTACAGGATAATCTGAAAAATTCAAACAAAAAATGGATGGGGATCAGTTTGCCAAAAACACTGTTAGACTCTCTACATTTCTGCAAAGATTGCAACCATGTCAGCTCTCCTAATCACTCTCCTTCCAGGGTAAGCAGCAGTTGGAGAAGGAATTGGAGTAGTAGCTGTTGCCAGCACTTAAGCTAGGCAAGTGGAGCTTACATACAGAAGAGCGGGGTAAAGGGAGGAAAAACCAGGAGGTTGAGGTAACAACTGCACTCCCAGTGAGTAGGGAAGGTGGAGTGGGAACTGTTGCCCTCACCGAATAAGCTGCAGTAGCTGCAGCAGAGTCCTGGAGCCAGGCCAGGTCTGGTTATGACAGAGCTCTGGAGGTGTGCTGGATCAGGCAGTGGCTGCAACAGAGTCTAGGAGCCCATACAGGACACAGAGGCATCTGCACATGAGCCACAGGAGTTGTGGCAGCTGTGCTGGAGGTGGAATTCCCTCCCCATGAACTTCATAAACCCACACTTGGATATTTTAATAGTGAAGCATGGCCCCATCTGAGGATACTTAAATCCAAACACAAGAGCAGTGAACAGGTAAGGTGGATCTTTCAACAAACCTGAAAAATGCCTCAAGTTTGCAAACAAATCTGAAATCTTAAAAAAAAAACATTGGGGATCCCCATTGTGAAGAAAGGCAGGATATAAATGAATTAAATAAATAAGATAAGAGACAGTTAAAAGGTTGATTGGTGAGTGGGTATGAAGAAGAGAAGGAAACCAGAAAAGGTGATGATATGGGAGTTGCTACAATGAGGAAAATTGGAATAGTGTGGAGAGAAGACAAAACAAGGTGCCCCCTGCAAGCCCTTGCAGGTTGCCTTTTCCGTCCACCAGTACAAGTGTATCCAGCTCAGCTAGCACCACACAACTGGATTATACATTCCTGGGGAGAGGCTGCAAGGGGAAAAAAAGAAGAAAAGCTGAAAATAAGGGAAAAGATAAAGGTACATTGGTTTATGGGTGGGAAAGTGAGAATAAGTTAGAAAAGGGGAGATGTTATGGGGTTTTTCAGGAAAGGGAAAGAGGATTTGGTGAGGGAAGGGAAAATTAGATGCCCCCACAAGTCCTTGTGGGTCCCCTCTTATACGTTCTAATAGCAAAGTTGGCCAAAACTGAGAATACTTAAATTCAGTGATTCCAGCTAAGACAAGGCAGATTGTTTTACAAACCCGAACACAGGTTTGTAGACAAATCTGACATCTTAAAAATAACATTGTGGAATTAAAAATAAGAAGCAGGAAAATGGAAGGAGCTGTGGGGTCTTTCAATGAAGGAGAAGAGGAAATGGTGGATGGGGAGAATGAGGTGCCTCCCACAAATCATTGCATGTTCTTGCTTGTTATCTAATTTTATTGAAAAAAATTGCCATTGCCTTGACCTGGATGGCCTGTTCTCTTCAGATTTCAGAAGCTAAGAAGGGTTAGTCTTGGTTAGTACATTGATGAGGGACCACCAAGGAAGTGCAGGGTTGCTACACAGAGGGAGACAATGATAAACTATCTCTGTTTGTCTCCTGTCTTAAAAACCCTATGGGGTCACCATAGGTCAACTATGACTTGATGAAGGGCACTTTCCACCACCATCTCTTCAGTCGATTATAGCTCACTACTGCATGGCATCAAATATTTTGTTTTAACTGCGGAGGGGAACACATACTGGGCAAAGATAATTTAAAACAATTTCTTGTTAGAGCTTCTCATTCATTTAATGAAATATTTTATTGCTTTATGTTTTGGTGAATTCCATTGTTTTGGAACACAAATGCTGAAAAACAGGATAAGGGCAGTGGTTCAAGTAGCACAATATCAGACCTTCCACTAAGATTAGCACCAGATCTGACCAGAAATCAGGGATGAAGTAGCTAATACAGTTTGTTCCCAAAGTAGCTACAAATTGTCCTTTTAAAAAAAACTTCCCTTCAAACCAGTCTTGGCAACCTATTGGTCCCCAGTTATTTTTGGTACTGAGAAACTGTCTGCATCAGCACTTTTAAATATCTTCTCAGAAGATGAATAATAACCCACCTTTATTTCTGGCGGACACTCTCTTTTTCTGAGAGAAATGAATAGTTGTGCCATTTTATATGGGGGGGGGGGAGAAGGTACAAAATTCATTGCAATGTTCAAAAGCCTGTTTTTGTTAAAAATACAATGTTCAGTTAAATCAAATTAAAACATTATAATTTACAAAATTATATTTTTTAACACATTACATTAAATGTTAAGAACATTTTAAGACCATATTCCTTTTAACATCTAAAGCACCTTCATTCACACAGGCTTGTTTTTGTAAAAAGAATATATATAATGTTCACTTAAATCAAACTTAAAAGCATTATTTTTTAAGATATAATAAATTAAACTAATAATATAAATAAAAACAATGTTATGGTTACTGTTTATTTTAATATCTACAGAACTTTCATTCACACAAGACACATTTTCTTCCATTGGTATGGTAAGCGTATTTAGGACCTATGGAATTACTTAGCCCAGCAGTCACTTAGATACATGCATTCTTAATGAATAGATTACATAAGTATTAAATCATAAAACATGGCAGAAGTGACTCCTTCCTGATTTGCATCCTTGGGAATGACAAAAGAATGGGAACAGACCAGCTTCCTGATCTATATAGCAAAATAACTCTTTGATTTATCTCACCAGTTTCCTTCTTTATCTTTTATTTCCCTTTTCACATCTACTCTTTACAGATCTTACGTCATAAAGATTGTGGATTGGATTCCACAAATACATTCTGCAAAAACTATTACTTTTGCCTAGTGCCTAATTCTGCCAGAGGAACAACACATAAATGGTGACAAATGGAGGCCACATTTATATCTACCACCTTTATACCTGTCATTTTCCCCACTGTAAGCTAATTAAGTTATGGCGGGGGGGGATATTATGCCCTACTCTTGCGAGTATGTGCATTGATGGGTTCTGTGACAATGCATTTTGGTCATTGCTGTATGGATATATGTGCAATATATGTGAAAGAGGTACTGAGATTGGTACATTGCCAAAAAGTTACTAGCAATAGAGTTCTCTTCTGTGTGATGTGAGATGAACCTATCATCTAAGGTCTCCCATTTTCCCCGTATTTGAGGATTCACTTTTTGGGACACTGTTTTGGGCAGTTTTCATTCTAGGATAGCTGGATTGCTGTAGGATGCAGTGAAAGATCTCATTGAACCAGATCTCATTGTTCTTGCTGATCTCATTGTTCTTGTTGTCTATGGAACTTATAAATATTCCAGAGGCCTTCTTTATGCTCTCCCTCATCTGGATTAATAATCAATAGCAACATGGACAGAGAGATGACTCTTCATAAGAAAAAAATCACCCCTTTCCATCTATATACTGTAGTTCTTGTTCTCTTAGATACTGATTCAGTGACGTGCAAACTGATTTATGAAATCCATATGTTATTGTTGCTTTTAGGTTTTTAGAATAGAATAGAATAGAATAGAATAGAATAGAATAGAATAGAATAGAATAGAATAGAATAGAATCTTTATTGGCCAAGTGTGATTGGACACACAAGGAATTTGTCTCCGGTGCATATGCTCTCAGTGTACATAAAAGAAAATACATTTGTCAAGAATCATAAGGTACAGCACTTAATGATTGTCATATAGGTCTAGTAAGCAATCAGGAAACAATCAATAGTAATAAAAACATAAAATGTAAAATCATAAAATAAAATGAAATGTCAGCACAGGCTATAGTCATACAGTCATAATTGGGAGGAGATGGGTAATAGGAATGATGAAAAAAGTAGTGCAGTAATTATATAATAAATATATAATAAATAGTTTGACATTATCGAGGGAATTATTTGTTTAACAGAGTGATGGCATTCGGGAAAAAACTGTTCTTATGTCTAGTTGTCTTGGTGTGCAGTGCTCTGTAGCGACGTTTAGAGGGTAAGAGTTGAAACAGTTTATGTCCAGGATGCGAGGGGTCAGTAAATATTTTCACAGCCCTTTTTTTGACCCGTGCAGTATACAGGTCCTCAATGGAAGGCAGGTTAGCAGCAATTGTTTTTTCTGCAGTTCTGATTATTCTCTGAAGTCTGTGTCGATCTTGTTGGGTTTAAAAAATATATATGAAGCTGATGGTAGCAAGATTGGTGCTATTTTGGCTTTCTTTATGTATTATAGTAGTTTTCCGTTCACACTGGCTTATATTGCCAAGTGGGGATTTAGGGCTAGGATTCCAGTCTTCTCTGAAGTGCAATTTTTGTTAATGATTAGCATGAGAAGAAGCCAAACTCCAATTACTACCTGAGCAATTAAATAAAAAAGAATTTCGTGAGTTTTCTGTCAAAGCATATCACACAATAAGTACAAAAGTAGCATTCTCTGCAGCTTTCCAAATGCATTGCAGCTGGATTTTGTACTTCAGTAGATGTGATAGAACTAAGCACTGATCCTTCCCCCCACTTCATTTTCTAGTATTTGCTGCTATGTTGTGTTGAGTTATTGTAGTGGGCTGAGCCTTTGTTCCTGTTTTTCCTTCATTTGTTTAAAGGGTTCACGGGGCAGTTCTGTTTGTTGTTGCTCTGGTCAGTTGGTAGAGTTCTATTGTTGTATTCCTTCTTACAAGTTTCATTTGAGCCATTTTGATATAGTAGTTGAAAGAGGGTAATTTCAATAAGGGTGTGTGTTTGAGTGTATATGTGTGTAAAATGCCATCAAGTAGTTTCCAACTCATGACATCAATGTCCTCTGAATCAATGTCCTCAAAAACATCCTATGGTTAACAGCCTATCTCAAGTCTTGAAAACTGAGACCATGACTTCCTTTATAGAGTCAGTCCATCTCACACTGGGTCATCCTCTTTTCCTTCTTTCTTCAACCTTTCCTAGCATTATCATCTTTCCCAGTGACTCTTCTCATTATGTGACCAAAGTACAACAGTATCAGTTTAGTTATTTTAACTTCTACAGGACGTGATTTAATCTAGAATCCACTGTTTTGCCTTTTTGGCAGTCCATGGTATCCATAAAACCTTCCTCCAACACCACAGTTTAAAGGAATTAACATTCATCCTGTCAGCTTTCTTCATTGTGAAGCTTTCACACCCATACATAACAATAGGGAACACAGTGGCAAGGCTCCTCACCGGTAAACTGGTGAAGAAACATATAACACCAGTACTATGCCAGCTGCAATGGTTACTAGTTGAGTTCTGGATCATGTTCAAAGTGTTGGTTTACATCTTTGAGTTGTCTGGGGCCTTCATATCTTCACAATTGCATCTCCCCATACCACGCTCAAAGAACCCTTCTGTCATCCAGTGGTAATCTGGTGGTGTTCCCCCAGTCTGAAGAACATCCAGTTGGCCTCAACCAGTGCTATAGCCTTTTTGCCCCTGGCGCCAGCCTGGTAGAACTCTCTGTCAGCTGACACTTGGGCCCAAACAAGTTTCACAGGGCCTGTAAGACAGAGATAGTCCACCAAATCTTTGGTTGAGGCCATTCCATAAGTTAACTATTTGATTTAACTGGCCTCCCACACCCAATTATATCTTGTGCCATGATACCACTGATTTATGAAATCCATCACACACACTTTCCATCTTGTGCATTGACTGTCCCTTGACTCTCTTCTTGCCTTGGGAAACTAAATACTATAGTGGATGGAAAGTGCTTTTAAGTTTCGGACTTTTCATTGCCGTCTATATTAGATTAAGATTTACTGATGTTGATTATTGTGTGTTTTATTTTTTGTATTGGTATTTTTAACTATTGTTCACTGCTCAGAACCCAACTTTGGTCAATAGGGGGAGCGGGGTATAAAGTCAATGAAATAAAAATAAATAAATAAAATTCAATTATAATCTAGTTAAAGATTTTTCTCTATTACATGTTCAGACTAAATATGGATTTGCTTCAGATTTCTGGGTTTAAAAACTAGAAGAAGTCAATAGACAAATTAGAAATGGGCATTGTGGTATTATTAGCTTACATTGTTTGCTCATAGGCAAACTCCATTGATATCTATTCAGGTTCATTGATTTCTTAGAATCTATACTTAAAAAGTGGACAGTGTCCTGCAAAAATGATTGCATTGTGTCCTTTTTAAGAAACAGGCACACTTATGACAGAAAATCTATTATGTATACCCATTCTTTTCTATTAGGTAAAGCATTAACACTAATGCACCTTGCATCAAAATGCTGAGCTTCAGATTTGTATGCCCAATTTATTGCCTTATGAGTTAGTCTTCTACAATTTAGAAAAAGATAATAGCTTCTTTTAAGATAATAATCTATACTATGCAACTGCACAGAAGACCATACAGTAGCTTTGAGATCTGGAAGAAGATTATCTGATTGCTACTGTATTGTTATGGCTTTCCCCAGGGGCTGGGGATAATGTTTTCTTTTGTTCCTGTTCCTGCTGACAGCCTGCACATGCCTATCATAAAAACAGGGTAGAAGTCTGTGCATCTCTGATAACATAGAACTCATCCTACCTTCTGCTATGTGGTTGCTATCTTGCCTTCAATTTGCCAGGATATATTCTACACTAACAATGTGGGAATGCTTGTCTCATTCTGTACTTATTCCTAATGACAATTCTAGATGTGATGTGTTACCACTCAGGGTTGAGGCTGAATTTACATGACTAATGTTGTAAGGAAAAATGTGGAGGAAAATTGTTGTATTGTAATGAATTAGCGGAGTAAATAATAGAACAGAGGTGCAAGTGTGTTGTTTTGTAGAACTTTATTAGGTAACAAATAAATATAGGAACAGCAAACTCTATCTGTGCAAGTGCTTAGTCTCAGTATTTATACTAGTGTGTCTGTCTCTCCTCTTTTGCTGGAAGAATGGAGAGATATTTTCAGAAGCTCATGTGATTGCAAATATGACTTTAACAGTTAACTCTTGTTTGACTGAATGAAGCAGGCACTTGTAAAATCCTAACAAACCACTTCTCAAGTGTCAGCTTTTGAAGTCAACCAGGAATAATTTCTGACAGAGATTCTCAAATTTTATCTTGGTAAGTGGTTTTGTCAGTATGTCTGCTATCATTTTCTTGTGTAAAGAGCCTAATTCAATTCTTTTTTTACTGCCATCATCCACTTTTTCTTTTTCAAGTGGAGGCAGCTTCATAATTTCATCCCAGCTTTTGGGTTCATTATGGCTTTGCATATCCTTGTGAGATTAGGGCTCCAATGGAGGTGGGGTGGCCAGCAGCCTCCTGCAGGCCAGCTGGGTGCCCCTCCAGTTGAGTAGCGCCCACCATGCCGCAGAAGGCTGCTGCTGGCCCACCCTACCCTGCCCCACCCCAGTATATCAGTAATCTTGCATGTTGTGTACCTTCTTGTTCTAGATAATTTTGGAATTCACTAGTACCATATTCAGTTCCCTTTTGTGAGAATAAAGTTTCTGGTGCTCTGCCATGATTGTTTTTAACAGCTTCTACCTAAGCTTTGGACTTGTTCAATACTTGATCTTTTGATCTGAGAAAATACAAATGACCAAATCTGCTTGTTTCCATCAACAGAAGGTGCTAGAGATCCAATTACGCCCGAGTGCACTTTTGTTAACACTTCCTTTTCTCCTTGTTTCCCTGAATAATGAGCAGTGCCCTTGGCCTTAATGCATATTTCACAATGTTCAATACTTTTGTTGCATTCAATTAGTTTCAAATCACAGTCTTTAATAAGTTTCTCACTGAGTCCATACTTCTGTGGTTTAATTTTACATACCAACCATGGCACAACCAGAGTGAGAGTAGTCTTCCTTTTTTATGTGATAAATGGCTCTTTCAGCACTTTCAACATCTCTTGGGAAAAATTTCCAATCTTTTCAGCTTTGAACTCCATATCAAGTTTTGGATTATAAATTCAATATTTTTCTCCATCCTTTATAATCTTGTTTCCACCATTCAGTGATCTAGGCACTGAACTAAATTTTCACTAGCATCTGGTGTACACAATGTCTCTATTAGGTCATGCTTTACTGTCTCCCCAGTAGAACTCAAAACATCAATTCACACAATACCTTTTCTATATACTTTCAGTGCCCCAAGAAATATTAAGGGTAGCTAGAACAAGACTACTTGACCAAGAGCATCAACTGCTAATGAGTCAAGCAAGAACATCATGCTCCCCTTTGTTCCTTGGTATTAATCCAGTGGCTGGCAAGATGGCCACATACCTATTGCATCTTGCCGATCCTAGGCAACGTTGGGTCCTCACCAGAGCCAGATGGAGGTAGGAGGACAGTGTGGGCGGGGCTGCGACGCCCACGGCCCCCTTTGCCAGTCCAGAGATTCTATTAGGCACTCACATAATCTGTAATCAAGGGAATTACATCAAGGTAACTTAACTTGCCAATTGTGCTTGTGTTCAGGTTGTTAGAATATGTAATTACAACCGCTGACTGCGTATGTTTAGCTGTCTCTCCCATGAAAATATGTAATATGCCATGGGATCACATGCATTCTGATTAAAAAATAAGTCACATTGTACTGAGTAGACATTTCTCTCAAGTATGTGTGCACAGGATTACACCACTGGTAGTTTAACTTTGGTTTGATTGCATCCTAAGTAATGAGTTATAAATTGTAAAAAAAAGTGGGTTTATTAATAGTTGGTATTTGCTATCTGTGTGGTAGAGACTGTTTTCAATTTGTGGGAAATATATTTATGCTCGCGCTATATTTATACTACCATTACAGTATTTTGATGACTAATTATGCAAATAAATTGTTTATCTCTCTATGTGGGACATGTATTTATAAGAACAGGAAGCCACAGGAACAATTACAGGATTTTTTCTCCTCTCATGATAAAATGTTCCTAGTAAAATCGAATTGATTGGAGTAAACCTGAATTACACATTAAATTATCCTACTCTGCTTTAGTTCCTCATAACTCCATAACAAACACCATTCTTGGAGAACAAAGGCCGTTTCTGCACGGCCCCCTCGCGCCCCCACGCCGGCAGGAGTTCTGTCGGCGTGGGGGCGGGAGCCTGCTCGCACGCTTGCGTGCGAGCAGGCAACGGGGAAAGTGACCGCAGAAGTTGGCAGAGGCGTCGCCGCAAGACGCCGCCTCTGCGCGCTTCCCCGCCCACTTACGGTAGGTCCTCCTTAAGCCAGCGAGTGCGTCGCGAGGCCAGCCCACGCTGCCCTCCGACCCCTGGAGGTAGGGAGGACAGTGTGGGCCCGAGAACTGCGACACCCGCTACACGAGGAAGACACCGTAAAGGTGAATGAGGAAGAAGGCGTCTTCCCGGCGGGCGCGGTTCGCAGCGCTTCGCAGGGAAGACGATCCCTCCCCAACAACCCCTTTAAAGCGGTTGTTGTTTAGGAAAGCGGCTTGACGCCGCCCTGCGGGGAGGGAAAATTGAGCGTCGCCGCTGCTGCGTTGCAGCAGCGGCGCCTGCATGCGAACGGCGGCCTGGGGGCGCCTTTTTTGGCGCCCCCAGACCGTCGTAAACGGGCCGTGCAGATACGGCCAAAGATTGTGATGTAGAATCATTAGTATACCTATTAGTGTGGAAAGCAGGAACTCTGTAATCTCTTTAGAATTATGCTTACAAACCTGTACAATCATTACTATTAATCTCATAAGGTGTATAACATTTTTAACCAACAGATTGTTTTTTTAAAAAAACACAAAGCATCTAGAAAGACGCCTACAGACCCATGCCAAGGGAGGGGGGAAAATCCACCTGATTTACCCCATATGACCGCATTACCCCATATGTCCCTTCCAGGCCTCTGCGTTCGGCAGAGGCCAATTTGCTGCTAGTCCCCGGCCCCTCTATGATGTGGTAGCTGAAGCCTCCACCCGGACCCCAGGGCTTTTATGGTTCTGGTCCCCTGCCTTCCGCTGGTGGAACACTCTCCCCTCCAGCTGTCCGGGCCCTGCGTGGGAGTCTTGGTGAATTCCTGCCAGGGGCCTGTAAAGACGGAGTTGTTCCGCTCGGGCTTTTGGAGTGCCCGGCCGCTGATGTGTGCCCCCTCCCTCCCCCCTTCTACTCTAGTTCTTGTTTTCGGGTCCCTCCACCATCTATGGGACCCCTCCCCCCTCCTTTGCGGAGGTTTTTAAAATTGGATTTTGTTGCTGACGCTGTTTTATATGTTTTATATGTTTAAACGCTGTATCTATTTTAAATCGATTTGATTGTATGTTTTAAACTGTTATTCACCGCCCAGAGCCCTTCGGGGGTAGGGCGGTATAAAAAACTCAAAATAAATAAATAAATAAATACATTTGTCCATCCCAGGGCACTTGCTCTGATGGACAGGCAATTCCACTGGCATGTGGTCCCCTTTTAAGTGCTGGGATTAGCCAAGACTTTAGACTTACACCATCAAAAAGGTGGCATAAGTCTATAAAGCCCAATGGGGGCTTCTCAGCAGTGGGGAGGCTTTTTAGCTTTTTGAGCCTCCCCACACCACAGGGATGCCACTATGGGAGTAGTGTTGTTAGTTGGATGGGGTTGTTAGACTGAAGCCTCTATATCACCTCCTTTCAAACTAGAGATGCTGGATATTGAATCGGGACCTTTTGCAGTTTATAGATGTGGAATTATTATGTATCTTTTAATTTGTTAGCCTCCTTGGTAGTCCTTATAATGGCAGAAACGCAGTAAATTTTGTGAAATAAATAAATAAAAATAAAATCTACCCTCTCATCTTTTCGAACAACATGAAGGTGTATGTTCAAGCTCTCTTTGCTGGATTAGAGAGAAAATCTCCTTTGCTAACCAAAAGAGGATCGTACTTCTACATACCTTTGTATTGTAGTGTATAAATTTGATTAATTTTATTAGAGAAATCTGCAGTCATTGATTCTATGGATTCTTCCTGAAATAAAACATTTGTTTCCTTGAATGAAGATTTGAATAATGTCTTCAGGGATCTGAAGATTTGAGTAATGTCTACCAGGAACAACTGAAGTCACACCAGTAGAAAAAAAATCGTTCTTTTAAATAGCATGGGTAGTTTTTAATGCAAAATGGTTGTAGGGCAGAAACATTCAATAACAACTTAAGCAAAGTTGTTATTGAGTGTTTCCACCCTACAATCTTTCTGATCTACTGAAGGATTGAAGGCCGTTTCCGCATGGAGGCAGAAGAGGTCGGTTCGGCGCAATCCATGCATGGATGGTCCCAGAAACGGCAGGGACGACGATGCAGAACTGCGCCATCGTCAGAGCGACTCACCTGTCCTAGCAGATAGCCCTTCGGCACGTCAAGCCGAGGCCAGGGGACACGCATACCTGCCCAATGCGCGACTTCTCCAGGGTCGTGAGAGGGCAAAGGGGGCTATGTCCCCAGAGCCTCCAGCGACTTAGCGCCGGAGGGCCGTGACAGGTTCAAGTCATCCTCGGCTCAGGGGTGAGGGAAGGCGCCTGGAAGCCGCTGCCGTTCGCACAGCAGCAGCTCCAAGCCGGCGTTTCCCAACAACCTTGCTTGCCAAGCGAGGTTGGGAAACGCCGACTTTCGATGCCGTGGTTGAAGCGGCTGAAGGCGGCGCTGCTGCATGAGCAGCTCTGTATGCTGAATGGCTCCCTGGGGACTCCGTTTTTGCCGTCCGCCCGTGCGGAAAGGGCCAAAATGAGAATTCTACATAACACACCATACAGTTCTAATGCTCCTTATTAAGATTCAGAAATCTTGCTTAACTGTTGGGCAGTTATTACCTGAAGATCTGTTGAACATTTGCCTTTTCCATAAAGCTAGAAACTAGAAAATTTACTGGTGATTTTTAATTCTTGTTTCTCATATTTTTGTAAACTGTGAAGTTCTCTAAACTAACAAAATGGAGGCATCTATTGTTATAGGCTTAGCATTTTAATGTACAAGGAATAAGTAACTGCTTTACAAGGGAGACTAGGAGATGATTAGTTATATCAGGAAATGTGACACACCTCCATGTTTGTCAGCAGATTATGAATGCAATAGTGAAGGGGCAATTAATTAAGCAGTTATAACAGCTTTGCTGAATCAGTAGTAGCAGTTCATGGCAAAATGCATGCATGAAAGGAGTGCAACTCCCCTAAGTAGCACTCTCCAGAACCTTCCTCCAATTTGCTGGTATGACTCCAGCCTAGCCAGTCCTGTCCCATATCTCATTTGAACAAGTAAGGAATGGGCAAGACAACCAGAACTGTAGTGCCATTAATTTTTTTTTGCAGACCAAAAAGATCTAACATTTACCCAGCATCTTTTCATACAATGGCTGACCAGATGACTCAAAAAACCTACAAGCTGAGCAGGGTGGCCAAAGCCTGCTTTGCAGTTGTACCCCAACTTATAGGAGAGGAATCCGTGGAAGGAAGCAGAGTGTAGCTCTCCCAATCTTAGGTCAAGTTTCCGCGAGACGGCAGCAGCAACGGCTGGGTCCGGCGCTTCTTGCGCCGTAACCCGAAGACGCTGGGACCGGCCCCGCGGATGGTCCCGGGAAGAGGCGTGGCAGCTGGCGTGGAGCGCCCGGTGCTCAAGCATGACGAAGCTTGTCCCTGGGCCTCCGGCGTCGCCCGAGGCCTTTTTTCCGGGGACTACGCCCCCCTGGCCCTGCACGCCTGCTTTCGAAAGTGGCGCAGGGCAGGGGGCGTGTCCTAGGCCTCGGGCGACACAATCGGAGACCAAGGGATAAAACAATGTGTGCCGCTGGGGAAGTGCCGTGTAAACGCTTCGCTGTTACCGCTCGGCGTAGCGGCTTCACGTAAGGCGTATTCAGAAGAACGCTTCCTAGCGTTCTGGGAATACGCCGGCTGCGGGCCAGCGGGCGGCGCGAGGGCGGCGCGGCTGCGCTGCAGCTGCGCCTCCCGTGCGAATGGCGGCCTGGAGACGGTGTTTTTACCGTCTCCAGGCCGTCATTTTCTGCCCGTGCGGAAACGGCCTTATTGATTTTTTTTCTTAATGGTGCTTTCCATCTTAATGGTGCTTTCCATTTTCTTAATGGTGTTCCAAATGAGAGGTCTAGATAAGTAGAAATAGTTTATCTGATTAAAGGTTTTCTGTAAAGATTTTTTTTCCTACTAGATGAGAGTGATATTTTAAGACAGCATCAAACTTCTTATGTTATAAGCTATACTTCTGCACTGTCCTGTTATATTAGAGGTTTGGTTTATTTTTGATTTTCCCTTAAAAAAAAGAGGAGGTAGAGTTTGTTTACAATGAGGATAAGTGGAAGAATCTATGGAAAAACCCAGAGTTGGATAGCAAACTCATCTCTGTGCCATACTGACAGCTTATCAATAATTCAAATGTTTAGCTACTGCTTGTCTAGAAGCTGAATCAGGAAGGAAAGACAGAATTAGATAAACAATCAGCTGGTTTCAAGTTTTATTTAGTTTCTTTGTGACTGAATAAGAAAAGTTGCTTGAACTGGAGTTGAAAAAAAGGTGGCGAGTCTCTATTGTTTCCCCTGTTTTCAGAGTTACACATTTTCCACTGTGAAATGGCACAACTGTCATGCCCTGTGAGAAATGCTTCTGAATTATAATCAGTGCTGCCCACATAATCCACATTCCTATGGTAATAAGCTGTTACCTGTTGCCCTCAATTATTCTAGGGTTACCAAGTATAATTTTAAGAGTTTCACATTTTAATCAATTAGAATTGGGAGAGGAGAGTATCCAGAGGGGGAACAGAGTGACAGTCATAAAGGGTCATTAGAAATGTAAGTTAAAGCGGCCTTAAATGAACTGAACTACGTCAGTTGAACTTTCTGCTGCCACCAGTGTCATTGCCGTTGCCCCTGGAATACAAAGCACATTTCTGCACTAAGAGTTTGGGTGGGAGACAAGCACTGGAACATTTCTAAGTATTGCTTTGTAAAGTGCTCTGTCTTTCATGTTTTGAGAGACTGCAATAGATTTGATGAATGCCTTTTCCATAAACTGTGACACTCTTCTAATCTAAATGCCTGCATCCATCATTTTTTTCAGACAGGATGTGAACTAATTTTTCTTGAAATATGGACTCAAGCCAAAGGTGATTTCCCCCCCTAATCAGGTGAATTTGCATATGTTTAATTTTGGTGTCAAAATGTGAATGTTCAATAAAGGAGAACCTTTCATTGGACTACTGATGTGACAGTAGAAAGAATTTGGGGTTAAGGGAGAACTATTACCAATCATACAACCTGGAGCAAGCTTTAGAGATGGTATGTTAAAGGACTCTGCCTAAGCTTCGTCACCTCTGAAAAATATTGTGAATTCTGGGAACAGAAGCAGAAAAATTAAGCTTCTACAATTCCCATCCCCTAATCCTGCCATGCTCTAAACTGAATAGCCCAGACTAGCTCAATCTCTTTTGATCTCAGAAGCTAAGCAGGGTCAGTTCTGGTTAATATTTGGATGGGAAGTCCAAGGTCATTATGCAGAGGCAGGCAAAGAACATTGCTTGCTTTGAAACCCTACAGGGCTGCCTTAAATCATTGTGACTTGATGGCACTTTCTACCATCACCAAATTCAATTGTATTCTTAGCTTGTCGCTTGAAAATGGGGGTGGAAAAATGGCAGGGAAAGGAAGTTGTCATGAGCCAGCCCCTGGTACTAACCAGGACACACTCTGAGGCAGAACCTGAGTACACATTGCAGCCAGAGGAGGCTGCTCCTGAGGAAGACCAGGCAGCAGAGCCAATGCCCAGTTCTTCCCTGCCTGAAGACATACAGGTGGAGGAGCCTGCAGATCCTCCCAGGGAACCCATTGATGAGCCAGCTGTGCAAAGGAGGCAAAAGCAGAGGCTACTACTGCAGAAGCATAGAAGGAGTGCTCATTTGGCAGCAAGGAAGTCTCTGCATCTGATGACGATTAACACTTTGCAGAATCCCAGCCCCTTGAACAAAGCTTTCTATATAAACCTTACTGTGAGTTTGCTTCTGCTTGGGTACAATAACTGTATTTCCTGTTGCTTCTGTGTGCTTGGTCTTCTGCTGATCTCCAGCATGTTTGCCTGATCTCCTTTGCCTTGACTTGTTGGACTGATCTGTGACTATGCCTTTGCCTGCCTTGACCCATTGGACTGCCTTCTGACTATGCTTTTGTCTACCTCCTGTTCTGTCCTGCGAGACTGGACCTGACCACACCCTGCCTGCCTGCCTGCAGCACAGGATTGTAACGATGTATATTTTTATATGTTCATTTATAAGTGTCCCAATTAAACATTCATAGATTTCTATTCAGAATTCATGAGAGTTTCATGAAGATATTCAAATAAATTCATGTGGTTTGGGAGATGTTGACCTATTGCTATAATATGTAGCAACTTTATATAGCTCAGTTCCTAAGCCATGCATTTCAGTCTCTCATATCAGGTGCCACTATGATAAATATATTACAGTAATGCTTTCTCTGTGTGTGCCACATTCATTTCTAAAATACCAACTAAGCAGCAATGACCTGTGACACAATGCCTAAGCATTGCCAGTTCCTTGACACAGAGTTGTCATATTTAGCAGAAGTGTAACAGTGAATCTCAGAAGTAAAAGGATGTTGGCATTTACCAGTGAATGTTGACAGTGCCTTCTCTTAGGATCATAAAAATACACTCAATAGTTTCTGATTCTGAAAAAACACTTGAACACCAACTGTACCATTTGATCTATAGCATTCATTATATAATTGATTGTTCCATCCTACAATATGCACTATTAATACATTTGCCCCTTTCTTTAAAGATACCAAAGGGCAGGACTGTTTTGTTTGTTGTTAGGGGGAGGGGTCACTGTCATGGTGTAGCCAACTTCTGGTGACCCTGTAGTGTTTTCAAGGCACAAGATGTTCAGAGATAATTTGTCTATGACTGCCTCTACATAGTAAGCCTGGTATTCCTTGGTGGTCTCCTATCCAAGTGCTAACCAGAACTAACCCTGGTTACCTTTCAAGTGCAAACAAGACTGGGTTAGCCTGGGCTATCCAGGTTAGGGCATGGCAGGATTAGGGGAGGAAATACATTTGGCCCAAGCATATAAACACACATGAAATTGAATCAAGCCTGTAGGTATCAAAAGCAGTGTTGTCCACTCAAACTGGCTTTGGGTCTCCAGGATTTCAGGTCTTGCAACTATGGCCTTTTCTGCACAAGTTGCATAATATGTCTCAGGAGCATTTTTGAAACCTCCCTATGCTACAAGATTCATCTGCACTTACCTCCTCCAAACATTTTATGTCTGTGTAATTGTTTTTAAAAAGGAGTTATTCATTGCAATGATGCTCTGCTGATCCATTGATTCATTGCTTTGTTAATTCGTTGCTTCATTGATTCACAAAAACATCCCCCTCCGAAATAGAAAATGCGCAAAAATCAAGAGGTGATGGGGAAAGGAATAAGGTGAGGAATGCTAAAAATGTTAGACAAGACACCAAGTGGGCAACTGAGTGATAGCACAGAGGTGAGAGGAGAAGGGGCCCTAAAAATGGCAGACCAGGAAACACAGGGGAGGCTTAGTGACAGCACAAGCGCATGGAAATCAGCCAGGCTGGAAATTTAAAACATTGTAATTCTGACTGCACTGTAAGGGAGCCGGCATGGAAAAAATTCAGTGAAAAGAAGCATCATGAAAAGTTTTCAGAAAAAAATAGATTGAAAGAAAAAAATGTTTTTAGCACAAATGGGTGTGGGGGGGACTAAGTGTGGAACATATGGGGGGAGGGAACTAAGTGTCTTCAGAGGAAATGATTTATTAATGTCCCAGGAACTTACCTCATTCTTTGAAAACTGAAGATGTCAGGGATGAAGCTGGAAACATCTGCATGCCAACCAGAAGCTCTACCACTGATCCACATCTCCTTTACAGTCCTTTCCCACAATCACGCTAATGGGTTGTAGCTGGAGATATTGCAGCTAGGATCATTTGAGAAAATGCTGTACATAAAATCAGAAATGAAGCTATGGGGTATATATGTGGGCTGCTGGATGGTGTGTCTGCCAAGTTCACATCTGCTGAGTTACTCATGTCTACTGTTGCTTTTCAGCTACCCTTTGCCACATGAAAAGTGACCAGATCTAGTCTAGTCATTTCAGATAAAAAGGGAGTAATTTTCATTCATACAAACCATCCTTCCAAAGTTAATGAGACGAGAATATGAGATTTTTTTATTAGTGACATTCTGAATGTACATTTCTACAGTCAAGATTAGGATGGGTCTTGGTGATAATGAATGGCATACATTAGAGGGCACCACTGAGAGATTAATGGTTAATTTGATCCCATCACTTTTATAATGACTCAGTCAAATCTCTGAAAAGATGCAGTGACATATAATCGCCAATAAGCAACCACATGGACTTGCATTGTTATTTTAATTGCTTTGTTGGATGAAATCATAGTCCTACTAAACAGGAGTAGATTTCTGAGACAGCCTATGCTACAGAAGCAAAGGAACAGATTATGTACTGAGAATCACAAATTACTACCAACTACCATGGTATGGCCAATTACATGTTAACGACAACCAAACTGATTTAGGGGGTAATCCTAAAGTAGAGAAACGCTGCATATAAAAACCAATTCTTCCTCTGTTTCATGGGGCTTACTTCTAGGAAAGTGTTTTCACAGTTGCTGACTTAAAAGTATAAAATAGTATAACACAGAAAGGCTATATATTTGAGGAACTAGAATCATGTAGTTCTTAGAGACAACTTTTTAAAGCAGTTTTACTGGATTACTGAAATCAAACACAAAGGGTTATTTTCCACCTACACTGTCATTGTCTCTTCTATAGCCAGGAGCATTATCTTCCTCTGCAGCCTGAATTGCATTTAGTTATGGCAGACAAATTGAAAAGGGTTAGTGACTCTCTCTGTCATTTGCATATGTAATATTTTTGCATCCCCCATGCATTCTTTATCAGGAGACCTGACCTAATTTTAACAATTGTACTGTCAGCTGGCATTCATGTTCAGAATAAAAATTGGTCACAGATAACTGCTTTTTTCAACCCCCAACCCCCAGCCATCTGCAGCTCACAGCTATATTCGGATTTCATGCAGATAAGTTTAGTAAACCAATATGAAACTATGTTTAATTGACCTAGCTTCCTGGTAAGTATGTTAACAATTGCTACACTAAAGCAGTCATGCTAAATATATTTATTGAAATTATGGTACATATGTTTCCTTTAAATTAATAATGATTGATGAAACCACCCTAAAGCCATTTTGCAAATGCCTATGATGGCAACTAAATCCCTAGATTAGAGTAATGAACTATAGCAGGGGTAGGGAACCTTTAACACTCAAAGAGCCATTTGGACCCGTTTTCCACAGGAAAAGAAAACACTTGGAGCCGCAAATAATTTTTGACATTTAAAATAAAGATAACACTATATATATTGGGTTTTTTTTAACCTTTTACTCTGCTCATTCTGAGAAGTGCATGGATGCACCCGCCCTGCTGCCTGCAGGGCAGGCAAGGATGAAGCCGGCGGCTCGGCCTTGCCGGCCGCTGGGAAAACACCCGCCCCGCTCCAACAGGGAGGGCGAGAGGGGAAACCCGCAGCGCAGCCCAGCTGACCGTGGGCAGTTGGTGCACCCGCCCTGCTGCCTGCAGGGCGGGCAAGGATGGGGCCGGCGGCTCGGCTCGTGGAGCCACAGTGCAAGGGCAGAAGAGCCGCATGAGGCTCTCGAGCCGCAGGTTCCCTACCCCTGAACTATAGTATGGTGGTATATCTAAATATATGGCAGTGTAACACCACTGTGACTGAAAAACTAGTGTAAATATCTCACTCTTCACCTTCAGAATATGTTTCCTGTTCGTTTGGGGTGCTTCTGTCCACACCTTCTCAAGTTCAGCAATATCTTTTTTAGGAGTGGTGACCAGAACTGAACAGAGTATCCCAAGTATGGTCTCACCATAGATTTGTATAAGAGCAGGAAAATAGCAGCAGTTTTATTCTTTATTCTTTGTCTAATTATGGCCAGCATGAAATTTGCCTTTTTCACAACTGCCATACACTGGGTTGATATTTTCATTGAGATAGCTACCATCACAGTTCCTATCAGGGTTTTGAGTTTTGGCTTATTTACTTCCCCTTTGGTGAGTTCCAAGCTCCTAACTCCTGCTTCCTGCATGAATGCTTCCTCTGATGCAGGTGTGTAAGATTTGTATTCCTATTGTTACTCAAGTGTGTGCAGGCTTGCCCCATCGTTTTGTTCTGCTGTGGCTGCACAACTGGACTGTGTCTGTGTTCTGGTGTTGTAGTGTGTTGCTTTTTCTGGTAGGAGACAGGGATGGCAAATGTTCCCTCCTGTCTTGTTCTGCTTTGGTTGTGCATGTCGACTTTGTGTTTTGGTGTTCTAGTGTGATTAGTTGTGTCATGTGATGAATTGTTTTTTTTGCAGAGTGGCTTTGCTGTTTGGTGTAGGGTGTTGCTGTGGAAGGCATTGGGAAGGCAGGGTGTGCCTCTGCACTTCTCCTGGAGGGAAGAAAAATGCCAGTTTCCCCCTCAATTGGAAAGGGGGGGGTTAGCTGCTATGTCTATGGCACTTTGTTGAAGATTTTATAGGAGGGCTCTGGTGGGGGCCTGGGTCTGGTTAGGGGCACCAAATTTTCCACAAGGCTGCTGTTGACTCTTCTCAGAAAAGTCAACCAATTTTGCTGAAGCTTGTGTGTGGGGGCAATGTTATGAACACCTAAGTAACGGAAGACTTGGTGCTCGCAGAATTTCTCCCCCCTCATCAAACTTCAGCAAAGTTGGTTGGTTCCTGTGAGGAGTCTAATATATATGGCACATGTATACATCTTGTCTGCCCAGTGACAACTAAAACCTAGCTCCCTCCCCTCTCTCCTTGCCTAGATTATTGCTGTTCATTAACCTGTAAATATTCTGGATGAATTTACTAGTTCCTGTCTTATTCAAGAGAGGTGAAGTAGCTGCAGTATCTTTCCTGGATCCATCTAATTGCTCTACACTTCAGAGCACTTAGTTCAAATTATCCCTCATTAGTATGGATAATAGGCATGCTTTTAATGCAATCCCATGTCACAGGATGCAGGTAAACACTTGCTGCTCAATTCCAAATGTTTTTCCTATTGAAGAGCAAGACTACAGCTACCCAAGAAGTTCAATTTCCTGTCCCTAACCTTCCTATTGCTCTTCTAGAGAACAGCAAAATAATACATTTGGCAGGAGCTGGCTAGGAGAAGGCGACAGTTTCTGTACAATCCTGGACATACTGAAATGGTAGGAATGTTAACAAATAATTAACCAAAATGTTTAAGCATGCTATATCTTCTTCAAGAGTGATGTTTCCAAAGTTCTGAAATCATAGGGTCAAAAGGCAAAATTACCAAGTTCATAGTTTCCAGGTGTGTTCCAGAGTAAACCCCATTGTCCCATGACCCACTTTTCTTCTCACAATTTAAAATATGATGAATATTTGCATATGCTCCATTTTGTGTAGAATACATTCCTCAGCCTAAATACTGACAAGGAGAGTTGCTTTGCTGGCAATTTAGTACATGCTTACTGATTGCTGAAATATGGAAATTGAAATAAAATATATGTATTTTATTTCTGCTGGCTCTTGATGCCCCTTACTGTGCGATCCTAAGAAAAGTTACACTTGTAAGCCCATTGAAGTCAATAGGTTCAGGTGGCTATATTTTTCCTTCATACAAACAGAAAGTCTCCTATACAACAATCTGAAAATTGAGAAATTGAATCTACACTACAATGGTAAGATGTACAAATGTGTCATGCAGTGCAATATAAGTTCACTCACACACTTCTGTTTCCAACAAGTGGTCCAAAAGTATACATGCATTCTTCCTAGAAAGAAATCAGCTTCAAAGACCTCTTTATTAATGTCTGAACTTAAATTTATGAATTCAAGCATATGGCCCACCATGGAAGAACCAGGAGCCCAGTGCCACCATGGAAGAACAGGAGCACACAAATGCACAGGATGAATTGAATTTTCTGGAGGATTAGCCAGATCGATGTGAAGAGTACTCCCATGTTCTTTATAATGTATAGTTCTTTGCAACAGAGCTAGCAAATTTTACATATACAAAGTGGGCAAAAAAAAAAACCACCTGGATGTAGTGGGGCAGGTGCCCTGGACAGTGGACAAAGGGAGGGTGGTGGCAGGAGGTGTGGGAGGCTCAGTTGCTCAGAAGAGATGGCTCGTTCTGCAGAGCTCACACTCCCTGCTAGAAGGTGGTAGAGGCTCAGTTGCATGGAAGAGTTGGTTCATTCTGCAGTCCCCATGCCCTGTTCCCCAAATTAGGTTGCTGCTAGGAGTAAGTGGAGGGGGGGGGGCTCAATTGCCTGGGAAGGCAATTGTAAGCCACTTTGAGACTACTGAAAAGTACAGACAAAGTGATGTGTAAAAACCAACTCTTCTTCAGGGCCTGTGCCCCCTTCCCCCAGTTAGACAGCTGCTAGGAGGTGAAGAAGGCTCAATTGCCCAGCAGAGTTGGTTCATTTTGTAGTGCACATGCGCTGTTCCACAAATTAGGTTGCTGCTAGGAGTAGGGGAGGCTCAGTTGCATAAGAGATGGCTCATTATGCAGTGTGCATTCCCTGTCCCTCCAATTAAGCTGCTGCTATTGGGAAGAGGGTAGAGAAAGGCTCCAAGCCTCAGAGGAGAGCTGTAGCCCTTGGTAAGGCAGAAGCTGCGGCTTTTAGTTGGGCGAGATTCTTGTGAGCAAAAAGGAGGTGGGCCTAAAAGTTCCTGAGGAGATGTTAAAAATGTCAAGTTCTGCGCAGTGGGTGACATAGGAGCCCCAGGTAACCTTCCTTGGCCTTGCTAAACTTCTTTTTTTAATCACTGAGGCGACTTGTGCTATTCTACTTGCAGAACCTTCCAATTCCTTGTCTTCCCACCTCCCTTTCCAGGACCACAGAGTGACAGTGGCTGAGGGCATGTAATACTTTGGGAAGGAGGGGCTTAGGGCACACACAGGGGGCAAAGAGTTTTGGGGACTGGGGACTATTAACCATGTAAAATGCTTGATGTGCCCTATTTCTTGCTCTCCTGCCTTGTGCTCTGCTGAGGCACTGAAGCCATGGAGCATCTTGGAGTCAAATGGAGTGGAAGGGAAGAGGCCATGTTCTTCTCTTGCCCATACCACTTTAGAATTGGGAGCTGTGTTAAGCTTGGCTTTGCCAAAGACCATGAGTAGACCTGCTCCATCATCTGGTAACCTTGGCCTTCCCCCAGTCACCCATGTCCCCAAGTGTACACCTTTTGGTCAGTGCTCCCCATGTGATGAAAGGCATGTGCCCCAGCCACATGCTGCCAAGCTCTGCCTTCCAACTCCCTGCAGGAGACAACCTGCAGGGAGGCGGGGGGTGGGGAATGGGGCTGCATCCCCCCATGCTTGGGGGTGTGGCTCAGGAGTGCTAAGCCCTACCCCAAGCCCTGCCCCTGAGCATGGGGGTGTGCTCCCTGAACTCTGCCCTCCTACCTCCCTGTAGGCTGGCTTTCAAAAAATGGCCTGCAGGAGAAGGAGTTGTCCCCGGGTGCCATTTCCCCCCATACACCTCTGCCTTCCCCAAACAGCCTGGTTTTACACCTTGGGAAAGGTGGGGGGGGGGGAAGGGCCTGTTCATGGGCATTAATGGGCCATCAAATTGCTTCTGATTTGCAAATCAATGACATCAAAACATCCTCTCCTTAACAGCCTTGCTCAGGTCATGCAAACTAAGAGCTGTGCATTCCTTCATTGAGTCAGATCATGTCATGATCCCTCTTTTCCTGTTGCCTTCAATATTTCCTAGTTCTATTGTTTTTTCCAATTAGTCTTTTTCAATGACTAAAGTACAGTAGCTTCAGTTTAATCATTTTAGCTTCCAGATAAAGGTTTTCTTGGGCTGTACTTTATCAGGCTGCGAAGGAGAGTGAAGTGTGTTTGGTGTTTCCCATTTCAAAAGTATGTGTGCTGTATTAAAAAAAAGTCCAAGGAAAAGCTAAGCAGAAAACTTAGGGTTTTAATGTATGCAGAGAGGTTGCGAAAATGTTCAAACATTGTAGATAGAAAAATATTGTAAAAGTATAATTATTCTTTAACTGTTAATAGGAATCAACATAATTTATTTTAACATTTAAAAGTGTGGTTGATTATATATGTTGATTATACATACATATAAAAATTATGTATATAATATATGGAGATGTCATTTTGTACTTTTGTTCTTCCAAAAAATGTGATCCTTCCTTCAAGACTAATAAAGTTTATTCCACTGTATCTTGTGTTAGGCAGAAGTCACTACATCAGAAGCATGTGGAGGGGTTAGACTGAAACTCTTGAGCTTGGGATCTTCAAAACCCTGCCATTCTGAATCTGTAAATCATTGCAGCATATAAGGGCAGATAATGTTCTCCCCCTTTAACACTTCACTTTTTCCCATCTGACACCTGGCTCCTTGTGCAAAAGGCAGCACGTTCTCAGATCATTACTACTCAATTTTAATTTCTTCTCTCTAGTCACTGGCAATCATTTCTAATCATAATGTCATTCATAAGTGGTTTGATAACAATCCCTCCCCCCAAACAAAATAGATGATTATTGAATTTCTCAGTCCAATCCTCATTAAAATATCTCAGTGTCTGTCTGTTTCAAAATAGATGTTTTTAATCATGAAAATGGTCATTACATAAGCTGTAATCTGCTTCCAAGATGCTTAATGCATTGCAGAATGGTGTGTGTGTTGTGTGTGTGTGTATAGTGGGCTGAGGAGGGAGATAGCATACAGTGAGAAATTTATCTCAAGCTAAGACTTGGACTGCATCTTAGTACATTTTAGCAGTAACAACTGCTTTTGTGAAATAGTTTTCATCACTGAGTATTTGAATAACAAGAAAATGGACAAGCCTTTTTATGCACCAGTTTTATAGGTGCACCTGCCATTTTAGAAATAACCTATTAGTGATAAATTGATCTCAGGAGATATTAAATTTCTGTTTACAGAGTTGATAGACAAGCTGGAGGCTGTTCTAAGTATGCCAGCTGCTCACTGCTGTATTTGAACATACAGATGTTCTTATTAGTATGGCTTGCAGCATAGATGCCCTTCTTATCTTCAGTTGTAAAAACATCACAGGTGGTTCTTGCAAAATGCAGTCTCTGTGTGTGTGTCTCTCTTCACCCACACCCTCCCATTCCATTTCACTGAAAATACCTTCACCGGGTAAACAGAAATCAATGCTGAAAGGCAAATTTCTTTCCAACTGAGCAGCGAACTTGGGACACAGAGAGACATGTGGTTGTGCTATCATGGAAACAGGATTTTATGCTGATGATGAAATGTCAAAACTGAAGGCGTATGCTTCAAGCAAAGCTGATCATCTGTACCATGATGCATTCTGGCACACGGAAAGAGTCTGGCCAATCTCTGAGCACACAAAATGCCACTCAGCCAGATGGGTGCGGGTGTAACAATGTCACAGTGATAAGCTTCAACAGGCAGGAGGGGTAGAGGTCAGAGTTTGGAGATGATTACTCAGTTGGGAATATCTACAGCCTTCCAAACCTGAGCATATAACCTGTGTAGGAAAAGATCATTCCTCAATGAATAATCCACTTTTTGAGTGAAAAGCAATGCATGGTATAAACTGATTCCTTTGCACAGAATTTGTGTTTGACCTTGTGATAATTTGTACAAAATTGAGAAGCAAGCCTTTATTGGCATAGACAACAGTACAACAGTAATTAAAAAAAAACAGATTAAAAGCATATACAATACAGATCGAAGGAAATCTACTGGCGTTTAGTAATTTCCAGGAGAAAGTCTGCCACTATCATACAGAGAGAAGGATCAGGGTTGTCCAACAAGTAGTGTAATCTAGTTAAATCGGGGAGATGGGGTAAATGTAAAGGAGTAAGATTCACATACTTGGATCTGATTTCCTTGAATCTGAGGCTCATTCCGCACACGCAGAATAATGCACTTTCAAGCTGCTTTCAGGGCTCTTTGATGCTGTGCGGAATGGCAAAAACAGTTGTGAAAGCAGCTTGAAAGTGCATTATTTTGCGTGTGCGGAATGAGCCTGCGACAGTGTAGTAATTGGTGGGCCAGAGATTCAACTGAGCCATCATTACATGGGCACAATCTTTTAGCCTTTTCTTGCTTATTAAATCTGCCATGTAACAAGGCAGAAGGCATAACATTAAACCTGGCGAGCATTATGGCTCTCCTTTGAACAGGGTTTATTAAGCAATACAGGTAGTGTGCCAAGCGGCCCCGTTCAAATGGGAGAGAAAAATATAGGGGGGAGCACGTTTTCTTGGCTGCGGTGATTAGGGTAGAGAACTCGCTATCCAATAGTTGACCTTTTAATTTCCTATAATCTTCTGAATAGGACAAAGGGCAAAGTGAATCCACTGACAGTCCAATAGAGGCCATTTTTTCTTCAATGTGATAATTTGTACTAAAATTTTAAAACTGTTTGATATTCATTAATGTATATTAACAAATCCTAAAACTATTGTTTTAGTTAAATATATATGGACACACACACCAGCAGCAAAGCCCATTGAAGAAGAGATGCAATGGGCCCTAGCAAAGGGTGGGAAAAGAAGCATCTCCCACTGCGATGTGCTTTACTGGGGCTGTTGCACCATCCCCCCTTGTTCCCAGTATGATGCTTGGCACTTACTTGGTTCTGGGTCTGTGGCTTGGGAGTGGGAGAGGTTGGAGAGGTGTGGCTTGGAGTTGGAGGAAAAGGTGAGGATAGGTGGATGGTGGAGAGGAGTCGCTTGGGGTGTGGGAGGATGAAAGAGTGGCTTGGGGTGGGGGAGGGTTGGAAGGTGTGACTTGAGGTAAGGGGAGGGTGGCAATGTGAATATTGGAGTGGTGGGAGAGTGGCAATGTGAGTAATGGGGTCATGGGAGGGTGGCAAGATGAGGCTTGAGTTGGTGGGAGGTGAGAAAAGGTGAGGCTTGGGTGCAGGGAGGGCTGGAAGGTGCAGCTAAGGGTGGGAAAGTGTTGGAATGTGTGGATTGGGATGGAAGCTGTAGCTTAGGGTGAGGGGAGGGTGGAATTGGGATGTTTGGAGTGCGGGAGGTAGGAGGACTTTGCTGGGCAGTTGAGAGCTGCTCCACAACCCAGCCTGAGTGTTGGGTGGGGAGGCAGGAGGGCTTTGATGGCCCATGGAGCAGCTGGGTGTTAGGGGTGGGGTGGAGGTGAAAGGGCTTTGCTGGCCTGGGTGTTGGGGGGTGGGGTGGAGGGCTTTTCCGGGCCCTCAGATCATCTGATCCACAGGCCCAGCCCAGCTGCTAGGGGCAGGAGGCGAGAGGGCTTTGCCAGGTGCAGATCTGCTGTTCCACATCAGTAAAACACTGCACAAAGCATATTAGGCAAAGCATATCAAGCTTTCTATCACTTCAAGATTGCATTTTTCCCAAGGGGTATTTGTGCATCTTTCCCATAGTCTAACACTGTGCATCTATGCACTATATCAATCAATAGTGAGGGGAAATGCCCATCAGCAGAAGTTAACTACAAGCTTCATCAAGCTGCACATTTTTGAGTTCTGGAATTAATTTTAGAAATTTTCCTAATTAAGCAAGAATGAAAGAGAAGTGGAACTCAACATACAGTGAAACTCTGAAACAATATATGAACAGGTGTCTGCAAATGCTTACCAAAACCTGTGGTACTGCCTTGTTTTGCCAACTTGAACAAGTTTCTGAACTGGGGTCAGCTCATGGGAGAGGAAGGCAAACTCCCCTTTGCAATGGGACGGTTTTCCCTCAAGGAAACCTAACCCTCCCTAACCCCCTCTTGATTCCTTCAATACAGATGGCTGTCACAAGCAGGACCTTATTTTTGTTTCCCAGAAGGAGACCTGGACACTTCTGGATACAAAAAGGGAGTGGCTACTTTATGGGTGATAATACCCCTTCCCCCAAAGTAAGAGAGAAAAAACTCCACTCTATGGTACCGGCAGTAGAACAAGAAAGGAAAGCAAATTGCTCTGATATTGGAAATGAAATATCAAACGAAGAAACATGGATCATTCTCCACAGTGTTGCACTATAAGAATCTTACCATTCCCAACAGAGACAATCAAAGCTAATGAGCAAATTAGCAGACCAAGAGATTACATATCAAAAAACCTCCCACAGCAAATCATAACCAACTACCACAGAGCAAAAAAGGAGCACTTCGTTCCTCCACCCCCCACCCCCAAACAAACAGAAAACCTAAAACCTTGCCAATATGTTCTGCTGCAGAAATAAGTGGAAAGGGTCATAAACAGTGCAGACAAAATTTTCACCAGGCAACTGCAAATGAGCACCCAACAGAGCTGTTAAAAGTTAGTTTCTGAAGAAGAAATATGACTCTTCTGGTTTTATGAGCCTTCCTCAGAATGCTCTTACTCTGTTCCTATAAATCCAGTTTTCACATAGATTAAAAGAAAAGCCATCTTGGCCCCTGCTGAATAATACACTCCTTGATGTGATCTCGCTGTAGGGCACACACTAAATCAGTCTCCTCCTGCTCTAATATACAGTTAACAACTCACTTATCTGGACCTCTCTAATCAGGATCCTTTAAGCTAGAAATGCTTTATGTATGGGGATGGTGGCTTGATTCTTCCTATCCCTTCTCATAGGTATAAGCTTACCTTTTTTTTTTTTCACTGCCAGGGCTCTACCAGATTCTGCGTCTGTCAATGCTAAAAATATTTGAACAATCCAAATCTGCATAGAAGTGTATTGAAGAAGTTAGCCAGGAGCAATACTGTAGAGAAACAGATTGGATTATTCTTGGAAGTACCCTGGATGAGGGGGAGACCATGTCAGTTTCTCTAAAGAGGACAATATTATCAGATTCCATTTCTCTCAGCTTGTACTGTACAAACCTTTTGTTTGTGGTCCAATTTGACAGAGCCCAGATGTACACTTATGAAGCACTCCACTTGCAGAAGCAATATATCTCCAACTACCAGATGTTGTAGCCCAACAACAGAAGATTGTAGTTTGTTTTCATGACTTGCTTGTAAATTTCCTAGAGGTAACTGACAGGTCATTTGCTGGGATTTAAATTTCAGACTGGATGCTAGATCTTTTATCTGATTCATTAAGGCTCTTCAAGTGTTTTTACAAGATGCAAAACAATCTTTTCCCTGAAAATATGAGTAATATCACAGTAGAAGGCAAAGGTGAGAACTGATCTCTGGTCCACTGAGAAAGAAATTTGGCTCCAAGTACATTCAGTAGTAGTGCTATATCTCCCAAGCATTTCCTCTTTAGTAACTGACAAAAAATACCTTGAAACGGGCAATTAATGGCTCAGGCATACAAACTTATACTCCCAACTATGAGAGTGGGGGGAGGGGGTATGTGTATTTGGCTTCACTTATGCGAAAGAATGGAGCATGAAGTTCCTGAAAGGAGAGAAGTACTTTGGCACTGCCTAATGCCAACCAGAGTCATACCTGTTACACACTTTGACAGAATTATCCCCTTAAGAGATGTTTAGTTTTCACTCGGTTAAGACAGACAGTTCTGAACAGCAAGAGTGATTCCAGCCAAAAATCCCACAGAATGTACTGACAAGAAGTGTAACCTCTTCCGTCACTGCTTCACGCAGTTATTTGCCCAATCAGAGTGTAGGAGGCTACAACCTGCCAGGTGACTGCCTTGTTCCTAGGTCTTTCTGTACCTCACTCTGGTTGTAAACAATATGATACTTTGACAAAATACATATTTCTCTGCAGTCCATCACAGTTGGAGTCATTGCCTAGCTGAAGTGACTCCCTGTGTCCTCGCAAAGCCAGATTCTGAGTTACAAGGAATTTTATGCAGTGAAGGACTCTTGTCATGGTTTCACATAACTTTTGCTTTTCCTTCTCAATGTGTGCCTGTAGTGCTGCATTAATAACTCCTCTATTTCCAGCTAGGTTTCTTTCCATTCCTTTCCACTGTGTGAAGGACTCCCAATGATTCTTGGCCTGTTCACAAACCCTTTCAGGTTCTTTCCAGTGGTTGAATCCACTTTCCAGCTCCAATGAAGTTTGATGGTCTGACCAGGTATATAGAAGACAACAGAAACAAAATGAAGATATTTTAGAGGGGAATAGAGCAGCCATGAGTAGGCCACTTTCTCACCGTGGCCCTTTTCCAATTTCTTCTTGAAACAAATTTTGTTCATACAGCCATTATTGGTTGGTCGGAAAGGTTCTTCGCTGTTCTGGAAATACTTTGAACACTGCTTTAATATTTCTGTTCTCAGCAAGTCAAGATGAATTATTTTCCAGTTTCCTGGTCCAACTTCAGAAGTCCAATATCATGTTGTTCAATCACTTCTCTTCTCAGGCTGCTGCAAGGTGCTGCGGGCAGAGAGGGACCTTGGCGGGTGGGTACTAGCCTGTGGAGTGGAGCAAGGCAGTGTCAGGGCCCCTCCTGGAGGTCAGCCAGCCCTTCCCCACTTGCTCCTCAGTGCCTGGGTCAGCAGCAGAGCCTGTTAGCAGTGGGGCAGCGCAAGTGCAATGGCAGGGAGGAGGAGACTCAGCTTCCGGCAAAGATGCTCCACTTGCTGGCCCCCCACCTCCATGGGGGGCCCTCAAGTGAGGCAGGCACAGCCTCTTAAGAACATAAGAACAAGCCAGCTGGATCAGACCAGAGTCCATCTAGTCCAGCTCTCTGCTACTCGCAGTGGCCCACCAGGTGCCATTGGGAGCTCACATGCAGGATGTGAATGCAATGGCCTTCTGCGGCTGTTGCTCCCGAGCACCTGGACTGTTAAGGCATTTGCAATCTCAGATCAAAGAGGATCAAGATTGGTAGCCATAAATCGACTTCTCCTCCATAAATCTGTCCAAGCCCCTTTTAAAGCTATCCAGGTTAGTGGCCATCACCACCTCCTGTGGCAGCATATTCCAAACACCAATCACACGTTGCGTAAAGAAGTGTTTCCTTTTATTAGTCCTAATTCTTCCCCCCAGCATTTTCAATGGATGCCCCCTGGTTCCCGTGTTGGCCGAGAAAGAGAGAAAAATTTCTCTCTGTCAGCATTATCTACCCATGCATAATTTTTATAGAACCTTGATCATATCCCCTCAGGCGTCTCCTCTCCCAAACTAAAGAGTCCCAAAGCAGCTGCAGCCTCTCCTCATAGGGAAGGTGCTCCAGTCCCTCAATCATCCTTGTTGCTGCCTTCTCTGCGCTTTCTATCTCCTCAATATCCTTTTTTGAGATGCTGGCAGCGTAAGACTACTGAACTACAGTACATTGCTCAAGTGCTTGCGTCGCTTCACCACTACTTTATATAAGGGCATGACAATCTTTGCAGTTTTATTATCGTAAAACTCCTTTCCTAATTATCCCCAGCATAGAGTTTGCCTTTTTCACAGCTGCCATGCATTGAGTTGACATTCCATGGAACTATCAACTAAGATGCCCAAATCCACTTTCCTGGTCTGTGACTGATAGCACCGACCCCTGTAGCGTGTATGTGAAGTTTGGATTTTTTTGCCCCTATGTGCATCACGCTTTACATTTTGCTACATTGAACTGCATTTGCCATTTCTTAGCCCACTCACCCTAATTTGGCATCAAAAGGAGTCCGTTTGGAGCTCTTGACGGTTCCTCCACCACCCTACATAATTTGGTATCATCTGCAAACTTGGCCACCACGCTACCCACCCCTACTTCCAGGTCATTTATGAATAGGTTAAAGAGCACTGGTCCCAAACCCGATCTTTGGGGGACACCACTCCATACATCTCTCCATTGTGAGAACTTCCCATTTACACCCACTCTTTGCTTCACTGTTTTTTTCAACCAGTTTTTTAATCCATGGGAGGACTTCCCCTCTTATTCCTTCATTGCTGAGTTTTCTCAATAGTCTCTGGTGAGGAACTTTGTCAACAGCCTTTTGGAAATCCAAGTAGACAATGTCCACTGGTTCCCCCTTATCCACATGCCTGTTTACACCCTCAAAGAACTCTAGTAAGTTTGTAAGACAGGATTTGACTCTGCAAAAGCCATGCTGACTCTTTCTCAGCAGGTCTTGCTTTTCTACATGTTTAATAATTTTATCTTTAATGATAGATTCTACTAATTTACCAGGAACAGATGTCAAACTGACTGGCCTGTAATTTCCTGGGTCCCCCCTAGACCCTTTCTTAAAAATTGGTGTGACATTGGCCATCTTCCAGTCTTCAGGGATAGAGCCTGATTTCAGGGATAAGTTGCATATTAAAGTGAGAAAATGGAGGTGGAGAGACCGGCAGCAGCCAGTGCTGGGTCAGGAGCCTGCTGAGGGGTCCCCCTCAAAGGGCCCATGGCAGGCTCCTGGGTTGGCACCAGCTGCTTCCACCTGCCAACCCCCCCCTCTGATAGGGGGCATAGGGGCACAAAGGCCATGGGGGGATTGCCCCAGGCACCATATATTGCCAGTACGCCTCTACTGTCATGTCCATGTTCACTGTTGCAGCCTTAACATCATCTTACTCAAATTATATGACTTGACTTGTGACACATTTGGATTTAATTCACCTTCAGATTTTAACAAGAAAAAGAAGATGATGAGGAGTTTGGATTTATACCTCGCCTTTCTCTCCTGTAAGCAATCTCACAGTGGCTTACAAATGCCTTCCCTTCCTTTCCCCACAACAGACACCTTGTAGGTAGGTGGGAATGAGAGAGTTTTCAGAGAATTGTAACTAATCAAATATAGGTAACAAATTTTAGATGGTTGCAACACAGGCTTTATTTAATCCATACTACTGAAGCAAGGGAATAAAAACAAAAAACAAATTATGCTTCTGAGTTCCCTACAGAAATGTAAACTCTTTCCATCTCTTCACGACAATCCACCAAGCACTATTCCAGTGTCATCATTCCAGTAGGACAAAACACCATGGAATATGATGAACTGTGCCCTATGTCTGACACTTATAGTCATCCATTGACTAAATAAATGTTTAGCTGATTTTAAAAGGGTACCTGTATTAATCTACAATAAAAGAGTCCAGTAGTATCTTGCATACCAAGAACAATTTTAGGGTATAAAATTTTAAGGGGACTCTTAACCAATTAATCTATTGTTCAATAAAAATGAATTGTATTTTCTCAAATGTTAGGAATGTATTTCAACATAGATGCCTTGCTGGATTATTATTAAACATATTGAGATAATTTTAATAACCAGGACTCTCTTCAGTGTTAGAAGGAACATCTATTTTAAAATTGTTTTTTTTAATTTTTCTGTTCGTGTAATGAATCACATCTGAAGTCATAAAAGTAACTAAGTAGTATATAAAATTCTTATTGTATATATATTAAAATTTGATCTTAGTAATTAATAAATCAAGTTTTGACTGACTGAGTTAGTTTATATTTGCAACCTCACTGACAGCAGCTGAATCTTTTATGTCATATTATATATGTTTATACAGATCAGAAAGAGGCCAATTTACATCAACCTCCTTTCTTTCAGCTGTAATCAACATACTGGTGAGTTCTCAGGAGCAGCAATTTAGCTCATTATCTGTGTGTGTGGTGGGGGGAATGACAATCTATTTTCAAATCAGGTTAGACCAGGTCTCAATTGCACAGCAAATGTATCATTCCTTCAGTGATTTTGGTTATCTTGTAACATTTACATTTAAATGCAGCTTCCATATCACATGAAATTGTGTGCTCCTTACTATTAAAAAACCCGATGGGAATCTTATTTTCCAAAATTTTCTAATGATTTTGATGTTCTTCAGAAAAAAAATGCTTAGCTAAAATTGTAACCATTAACTGGTCCAATGAAGTTGTCATCTCACCTGTTTTGTTTCTTATTCTATAGAACTATTGCAGTTACTACAGCTATAATACAGTCAGCAAATCTAAAACCAGCAGTAGCAAGAGGAGAGTCAGGTATAAGCCTTGTTCTCTTCCCCAGCTTTGAGAGATGGGTTTTTTATTGTAAAAGGATAAGTTGTCAAGTCTTGAAGCCACTAGGCTCAATGTGACTAACTTCATTGCATTTGAACATATATGAACACTGCTATGCTTGATCTGTGAAAATTTTCATATGTGGAAGTCATCACAGTTATGATGTGATGAATGCACATGTGTAAATCTGTGAGTACTATGGATCCTATGAAACCTTTCCATGATGGGCCAGATTTCTGTCAGCTGAACTTTCTCACATTGCTGCTCCCTATGCAGCATGAAACACTACTTGAAATGTTGCTTCTGGAGAGTTCCTCCTCCCACCCAAAAAATCAACATGAGGTAGGCATTATAAGTTTGTAGAAGGAGGAACAATCAGAGAAAATTCCACAGAATTTTTTTGTGGGCCACAACCCAAATTCATACTATGTTTTGCTTTATCTGGTTTCTGCTTTCCAAGGCAGATGAGGTCAAAATGATTCCAAAGTTTCAGGACTGTTTTTAAACAGTGTTTCAAAACCACATTTATTTTTCATCTGTCCTAGATATCTTTATTAAAATATTTATATCCTGTTTTTCATTATTGTTTGAGGCAGATTATTAAAAATTGCTATTTAAAACCAATAAAAAACCCTTCCATCAAATAGAATTCCAAATATCCTCCTAGGGCTGATTAAATTTCCCACCCCTATCATTTTGACCTAAACATTTATTTCAGTTTTGTTTTACCCTTGGCAAATCAGATACAATTCATTATTTATACTCCACTTTTTTGTTTTTTATGTTGAATTTTCTCATTAAAAATTTCAACATCAGTATTATATATCATATTATACACAGGCGTGACCTGCAATGTATGCATACAGTCTGATAAATTGCACCAACAAATAGTGTAGAACCAAAACTGCTGATAAAAATATAAACAAATATATGAAGAAATGAAATAAGGATTACTTGCTCATCCTAGTTAGGGAGGAGGGGCTTAAGTTTTCTGAACCCCCTCAAAAAAGCTTAATTGTAACCTCATTAACACGGTAACCCTAATATATCTCTGTGCATATCAGCATGTTGCACCAAGAGAGGACAACACCTTTACCATCATCATAATAGAGGGGAGTAGATGTTAGCCATAAAAAAGGATCAGCACAAATAACTCAGAAAAGAAAACTATATAGCTGCCCTCCAGGAATATACAAACAGGGGAAAAATATAAGAAACGATAACATTGCACAAATGTTTACTGCAGCTTCCTACACAGAGAGCGCTGTCAGTTTTGATGAAGCCAATCACCCATTGAAGAGTGATGATCATTAAAGAGTTGATTGCCACTATAAAAGCTCATGACACCAACTAATAATGTTAAGGAAATCTTCTCAGTATCCTAGTCAACCTTACTGAATGGGACATCCTCCCAAAAAAGTGTTAGGATTTCACTATAAAATGAATGTGGGGTTGCATCTGTCTATTATTTTTGAGTATTCAAATTGTACTGTTTTATGTTGGAAGCCACCCCAAACCTTTAAGAGGAAGGGTGTCCTACAATTTAAACAAACAAACAAACAAATAAATAAAGTTCCTTGTGGTCTGGGAAGGAGAGGAAACTGCGGCCGGGGCACAAACCTGCCCCTATGCTTCCCTGCCCATGCCCTGCCCTGCCCCGATCCACCCATGCACCACCGACACCCTGCCCCTAAGAGGTGGGTCGGGTGTGTGTGTGTGATTTTCCACCCCATGTGACACCAATGGTGTGTGCCCAGGGCACGGCGCCGCTCTGCCCCATTGCATCTTTTCCACTGTCTGCGACTTTCATGGTGGGACCCAAACAGCGTAAAATAATGAGACTCATTATTTTTTAAGATAAATTGTTCAGCTTTTTTATATATATTATTTTTATTTAGTGATAAAAATTAAAATTGTACACTCGGTACTAGAATTATATATTCAATGATTGTTACAGAATACTGTATGTTTCTCAATTCCTAACATAAAAGAAAACAAGCTACGCTAGCAAAAATTTCAAACATTGCATCCAGAGGGACTTCCTTGATGACACTCAAGATTACTTTCTCTGGTTGACTCTTTTCTTTGATAACAGCTTCTTATCTGTATTATGGGTCAATCAAATAACAGATTTGCTTAAGTGGTTAACTGTCATTTGCAATAGCATACAATGATACTACAATACAGAACTAAGTTAAGACTAAACTAAAATAAGAATAAAAAAAGAATAAAAAATTGGTAGTAAAACATTAATAATAAAAATTGTAATACTAAAAGTTAAAATATTAAATTGCAACTAATTTCTTCTCATAGACAGTGTACATCTGAAACATAATTTAAGTGGTTAAGAAGGAGGTTCATTGAAGCACATGAGTTGACTTTCTCATTTGATTTTTGAACTGTAATTCTTAATAGACAGTTCAGTGGTGTTGGGTTTGAAGTCTTCTGGTAGTGAATAGTTTCTCTTTTTTTCTTGTCTAAGTAGTGGTCAAATATCTTCCATGTTACTTCGAATTGCTCATTTGGTAAGTCTTTCAGGTGGGTAGATAGTTCATCGATATTTCTGTATTGATTAAGGAGTTCAGCCAGGGCTGAAGTTTGGGTGCCTTCTCGTTCTTTCAGTTTTGAGCTACATGGATTCTCGCCGCTGTCCAGAGATGCAGAAACAAATTCATGTTATTAGGGGCAATGTTGTCCTTTTCAGGCAGCATTTTGAAATGTTGACCCAAAATACTCTGTATTGTCTTATGTACCCTCTTCCAAAACTTTTTGACCTTTGGGCAACTCCACCATAAATTGTAATAAGCTGCTTTAAAAAAAATAACAGAGCATGTTAGTCTGTTGCAGGAAAAACAAAAAATATCTTTGACCCTCCAGGGCAACTGAGAACCCTGTGGTGCAGTAGTAACAAAGTAAGCTGCAGGGCTGCAGTCAAAGCTCTGCTCACAACTTGAGTTTGATCCTGACAAAAGTTGTTTTCAGGTATTCAGATCAATGTTGACTCAGCCATCCATTCCCCTGAGGTCAGTAAAATGAGGACCCAGCTTGCTGGGGGTAAAGTGTAGATATCTGAGAAAGCAATGGCAAACCACCCTGTAAATATAATCTGCCTGATAAATGCTGTGATGTGACATCACCCCATGGATCAGTAATGATTCATGGGTCAGTAATGTACCTTTACAGGATAACTTGTTGGCTGCTGTGTGAAGAAGTATATTAGACTAGATGGACCACTGGTCTGATCCGGCAAGCTCTATTCATGTTCTTTCTTATTTATTTATATGTATTTTTAGCCCCCCCCCCCCAATATCCAAAGGTTGATAGTCTTGTGTCATCTTAAAAACAAATATGTATTTATTTTAGTATAAGGTTTTATAGACTACAACTCTCTTGGTCAGGTCCATTTATATGATCCTCAAGAGGCAGACACCCACAGACACAGAGTCTTAGGTTATGAACAGAACAAGTTGTAAACAGCAGGGTGAAAATCTCATTAAATGCAGAAAGGACAAGTTGATGTAATTAGATATTGCTTTTGAGAGTGATCTTTATAATTTTCTTCATTAAATTTGATTTTTAATCTAATTAAACTGTAAGGTAGAACGGTATAGAGGTTTTGCACAAAAGCAGTAATTGGAGATAGTATAGCTTTCATAGTTTTGCTGAACAAACAAATACCTGCAAGGGCCAAAGATTTTGAAATCCTTGGGAGATGGCATGAACCTCATCAAGAAATTCTAACTGCACTACATGTTTTAAAGCAGCGGTTCTCAACCTGTGGGTCAGGACCCTTTTGGGGGTCAAGCAACCCTTTCACAGGGGTCGCCTAAGACTCTCTGCATCAGTGTTCTCCATCTGTAAAATGTTAGGGTTGGGGGTCACCACAACATGAGGAACTGTGTTAAAGGGTCACTGCATTAGGAAGGTTGAGAACCACTGTTCTAAAGGCTCAAGGATGAGAACAATTAGATTGTTAAGGCTGGTTTTAGCTGGTGTGACAAAGGCTGGATCAAAGCATAAAATTTGGCACATGGTTCCAGTTGGGTACAGAGTCTCCTTGACAACCTGTCAATGGCAAAGAGCACATCAATGCATCATGTGACCTCTGGGGCAGAAATTTTGTCTTTGAGAGGACTGGAACAGATTTTTTTCTACATCCTGGCATTTGACAATGAAGACTGCCCTTAGATGCCCTTTCTAAGAGCATGCAAATCACTAAAGAGCATGTGTAAAGAGATTAATCTTTTTTTTAAAAAAAAGACAAAGTCATTTGAGGGCCATTTCAATATGAGTTTTAAAGAATTTTTTGTTCCAGATTTCTATGGAGTCATAATATTCATGAAATAACAGCTATGAAAAAACTAATATGCTGACAAAACAGGTATTCTTCTTGAGCTTTAAATAATAGTTGGTTCATTGTAATTCTCTTCCCCTCTTTTTACTTTCATTTTGTAAAAAAACCCATCTATTTGATCTCTAGCAATGCCATCCTAAGCAGTTACATTCTTAAAATCCATTGAAGTCAGTGAGAATAAAAGAGCACAACTGTGTTTAAAGTGGCACTTTAAATCAATTGCTGATTCAACAGAATATTCAAATTTGTGTCAAAATTGAGATGCTGAAATATTTGTCCAGAAAGAATCCAGATGAAATCAATGTATGGAAGTACAAGCAATAGAACAAGCAACATCTAGTATAAGATGTGATTCTGGCATAGCCTCAAAAAGCCATTGACATCAAAGTTAACCACCTTCTTTTCATACATCTTAAATATTTGATAAAGTTTATTAGTTTATAACATTTATTTATGAATGGACTAGACCTTATCAAAGTTCCATTGTTTCCTGACTACAAAATGGCTTGTTGCATAGATAGAAGAATTAATAGTTTATACAAAAATCACAGGAACTTGTCTTGAAGGATACGTCTGAAATATTGTCTGAAGTATTATCTAATCCATTGCGAATACGTCTAAGATAGTCCTTCTGTCTGTTGTATCTATTAAAGTGACCTAGTTGTCATCAGTGAACAACTGAGTTTTTTCCCATCATAGTTCCCTATCTTTGGATCACTACTGGCACTTCCCTTTAAAAAATTCAGGGTTTTGTTTTTACTAGTAACTGATGGGGGAATGATGCAAAAGGTGCCATCTACTTCTTTTTTAAGCTTGAAGGTTTAGAACATTATTGTCAGTCAGTCACTGTAAGAATAGTTGTGGTTGGTGCCATTCCCACCTTCCCCTCAATAAGAATCAGCGAAGAGAACAGAGCCTGCATTGAGAGGCACCTACTTCTAGTGTTTGTAAAATTGGACCCCCTTGTCCAATTTGCTTGAAACTTGGGAGGTCTTTAGATTAGAGAGAGGAGTCTGTTCTGTACAAATTGGGTGCCATTATCTTTATAAGCATCTGCCCAAGCATCTTCAGTAGTTTTCCCATTAAACCTTAATGGTTCCAAAGCTCCAGAACCCAAAAAAACCTGCATGAATTTGAATGCCAAGCTGGTAATGTCCTATATAAACATAAGCAACTGCCTCCCCCCTCAACCCCCTCAAACTGTCAATATAAAGGTATGTTTTTTTCTTGGTGCACACTCCTACTAAACACTACACCATGCTGACTGTTTAGGTGTTTTGATCTTTTAAAGATGTTGTCATTGTCAGCTGCCTTGAGCAGTTGTTGAAAATTCAAATATATTTTAAATGAATAAATAAATTCTATTCCATTTCATTTTTCAGTTTGATGTCAAGTGGCAGGATAAAGAGAAGAGCTACATGCACCTAAAATTCTGTATAATTAATTAAGGAGAAAGATTTTATGACCTGGATTCAAAGTCACCTTTTTGAATATCCAGGATTTGACACTGTTTAGACAATTGTTTTTGTAATAACTGGATACATTTGGATAGGTTGACCTAGCATTGCAGGTAGAGGTGTGGCCCTTCCCACTCAGGTTATATAACTGCTGTAATGGAAATAACACACCAGACAATGTTTTGTGTGGGTAAGAAAATTGGCCATAGATGAAGAATTTATTGACAAAAAGAAACTATTGGCAACAGGTGCAGCATGGGGATGTGATCCAAGCCTCTGGGCAGCCCGAGTGCTGTCCCCCAGAGTCATCCAATTCCTCCAGCCCACCTGCTGGAGGAATATACCATAGCATTCCAGACTGGCAAAGTGCCCATGACCGGTGCCCCCCTTCAACCCTCGCTAGGGGTGCAAGCACCTTAGCTCCCCGCCGGACGTCCCAACCGTCGCCTTGCTCCACCCCAACCTCTTAAGGAGGTGTAATAACAAGGGGAGCCCTTTTAGTGGATCACCCCCCATGCACAACCTGCCACAGAGCCAGGAAGGAGGGGCAACCACCTCCCCCGACTCCCACCAAATGCTTCCTAAGCTTTCTGCCAATTACACAATTCATTTCTAAGGCTATGCAGCCATAAGTCCATGCCCCAATGTGTTAAATTTACCCTATCTTGCCTGTACAATGCATCTATCTTAAAATAAATGTTGTGATGTGGCACCCCCCACCCCAGACCCCACACAAAGTGTGTTACCACCCAACAAGTTCACGCTCTGGCTCCATCCACTCGCTGCAGGTCCAATGATCCTCTTCAGATGTGCCTCTCTAGCAAGTGCAACCAAAAGAGCACCATTTCTGGTAGCAGTATCCAGTTGTCAAAGCTTCTATCAACACGTTTGCCTTTGAGCGCCAATGAGGAGGATCCCGTGACCTCCGGCGAGGACCCTGGGTGAATAAATTTAAATACATCCACGTAATAGCCACTGAGTGCATGCTTCTTCAGTTTACGCAGGAGGTGCCAGCCTGGGGGGGTCATTGGTAGGCTTGGTGCCACTGAAAGGGATTGGGGGAAGTGGATCCTCAAGGGGGAAGCCCAAGCTATGATTCTTGCAACTGCTTAAATCCGGGGGAAGTGAAGGGATGGTGGCCCTATTCTCCCCAAATGTCCCTTCCCCCCAGGGAGCATCCTCATCTGAGGAATACTCACTGGATGACGATGATGTAGAGCTTCACCTTGATGGACGATGATGAGATACCTTGCAGTGCTTCTTATGGCGCTGCTCCTGGCTGGACCCCCGCTCTTCCTCCACCAATGAAGTGAACATGGTATCCTCCTCTTCCACCTGTGACAAGACCTCTACCCTCTGATCCCCTGCTGGCTGATAGGGGCCTGCCGCAGTAGCAGCAAATGGGGCCACAGCCTCGCTAGCCGAGGACTTCTGGGTACTCTGTGCAAAAGTTTCTGACAAATCTTGAAAGATCATAGCACTCATTTCAGAAATCCCCATCTGGTTACCTGGGTCTGAGTGTGGTATTGGTGAATTAATGGGCCACCCTGCCTTCCTGGCTTTTGAGCTCCTCCCAGGAACACCTTTAGCTTGGGGGGCTGCCTTAGTTCCACCCGAAGGCCGAGTAGAGGGAGACGAGGAAGGGGTTGGCTGTGCCTTCTTTGATCTGCCCCTTGTAGGGGCCCTTGTGAGGCTCGCTTGGCTGCGCCCAGCTGGCACTGCCCTAGCGGTGGACTGGTGAGCCCTGGTCATTGAGGGGGCACTCTTATTATGTGCACTATCCCCAATGGAGGGGCCTGCGCTCCTTTTGGCTCCCCAGTTAGTCGGCTCCTGGCCCCCACTGGGGGTCTTCAGCTTACTGCCCTTTGTAGATGCCATGATCAAAGAGTATGGGTTTTTTGTTTTTTTAAGTGCTGCTCACCAAACATGCCAAATAGATAACCAGACCATTCTGGCAAAGCACAATTGCCTAGCCAAATGCTTTAGCCAACTACAAAAGCCACCGATGCTCCAACAATGAGTCTCCCGACGTCTGAAACACTTGCAGTCTCGAAGCAGAGTGGGTCTCGGACCATGAGGCAGGGCCTTATATAGGCCCTGCCTGGCCCACTTTGATGATGTACTCTCATGCTGATCACAAGAGTACATCGGCCAATCAGTGCCCGGGCCTCGTGCATGTACGAACTGGGCCCAAAGCTGCCTGGTCTTCGCTCATGCGCAAATCGGGCCTTGCAGCCACCAGGCCTGCCCATGGCCGGACAGACAGCCTTTGTTGGGGCCCCTCTTTCCTTCCGCAATGGCAGCCGTGTTTTAGGCATGGTCACACTTTATCAAGTGCCAATACAATAATATGTTCCATGTCATTGGTAATAGTACATGTTAAAAGGAAGAGTACACATGTTTTCTCATTTGCTATGCACCATTTTACTCCATGATGGTAGTATTGCTCTTTCTTGCTCCATATTATGACACCACTGAATCATGAACAAAGTTGGCAATCAGTAGGTATCATACTACATGATAGGGGTCTCACCAGCAATGTGGTGATGTTGCCAGCAATGTGGTATTGACTTCTAGTGCTGTATTGATGTCACAACCAGAGCAACCCAGAAGTAACATAATTACATACAGATTTTGATTTTTGGGGAAATGCTAGAGCATCACCTGATGTCACTTCCATGTCACACCAGAAAGATTGTCAGCAAATCATAAGGTCACTGGTGAGAGCCCCCATTACATGGTAAGTCTCCTCATTGTCCACCCATTTCCCCTACAATTTCTCCCTGCCAGCCAGCTAAATGGTAATGGGCAAAGCTGGCTGGACCAGCAGGTCTCCCACTGGCTAGTCTTCCTATAGTGTATATTTGATTTTATGAAATGCCTCCTATAACAATGTTGGTCACAGAAAATTATATGAAACTGAAGTTTCCACTTCCAATGAAGGTGATGCAGTCAACAGTAGTAAAAAAATGAAACAGGGTTTCAGAAGGAAAAAAAATAGTACCTTCCATAGAATTTACCAAATGATGTATATTCAACATTCTTTCCATCTTTATATTCTTGCTTTTATCTTATCGTTGCTTCCATGTATTTCCTCAATGTTTTAATAACCTTCTAAATTGATGTTAATTAACAGTTGTTGAAATGCATATTATATGTTCACTTTATAACCTTAGAATCATATTAGCTTTTTCCCAATCACTTCCTCGCATTGTTTTGATTTTATGTCCAATATATATGCATACCTATAGAAATACAAATTACCTCTGTAGGGATCCTAAATAAATAATGACTGTTATGGTAATAAAGTATTCTGCTGACTGGAAAGAAAGCTCTGTCATGCCTGAAGTCTGTTTGCTTAAGAAAATTAGTATCCTCTGATTTAGTTCAATCTGAAAAGAACACAAGAAAAAAAAACTTTGATCCATTCCAGTGAAACTATTTCCCAACTTACAATGTTTAGATCAAATGATAAAGTCTAAGGCCAAGTATTGGCATCTGCCAAATATCACAGCATCTTGATTTTTTTCTCTAATTTAGTTTGATTTCTTCAGTGGGATGATATTAATACTGTGAAATCAGACTCAGCTTCTCACACCTCCATCCAAAGAATGAACTAATTTGGTCATAGAATTGTTGTGCTCCTGAGGTCATTAGAAGCATTGTGACCCTTATGCCATGCTCAGCTGAAGAGTGGCTGGGCTCCCTGCTGCTTGTACTTCTGACTCTTCTCTGTGTTTCTCTTCCTAGTTTTGCTCTGTTTTTAGTGTCTGTGAATAATGATACATCCAAATTACAAATGAAAGTTCATGTTCATGGTGAGTGTTGGATTCTAAATGCCCCTTATATTCATATTGGCTCTTTCCCTCCCAACAATGTCTCCTTATGCCTTCTTCAAAAACAGAGGTGATACAGTGAGACCAGCACCTGACTTGGATCAACTGCCATAGCATTTAGTTCTTTCCCTCCAGAACCATCTCCTGTAGTGGCCATTATATCAGATATAAATTTGTGAGCCCACATGGCCGCAGTTTGTATGTGTTTCATCATTCCTATGATTTTTGAGTTGGATTCTTTAACACATTTAAAATATTGTTTGCATATTTAATGTATGTAAAGGACAGTGTATATTCTATTTTGTTTTCATGGAAGTAAATGTTGAGATTTTTCATCCAACATATGCTTTGCCAGACTGAAAAGATATAAAAAGACAAATAGTAATTCAGAACAAAGAATATTTAATGTTCGTAAATATATGGGACTGTGGTATTTTAAGCCTCTACGAGGTGGCTGGAGATCTCTCACTATTACACTGACCTACAGGTGACAGAGGTCAGTTTACCTGAAGAAAATGACTGCTTTGGAGGATGGACTCTACATCATGATACCCCTCTCCTCACCTCCCCAAACTTTGCCTTATCAGTTTCCGCCCCCAGCACTTTTCAGACTACATGTGTATACAGTGATTAATGTAATTGTGATAGCAGGCCCTGTCTATAAACAATTAATATGCTTCTAACTCTACACTATTTTTGTGCCCATAGCCTTCATATATGCAGTTCTGAGTCCTGTGAAAAAGATCACATGGTTTATTAGTAAAAATATGCAGGCAAAATATCCCAAGGTTGTGAAGAACCCAATATTCTCTCAGTTTCATAAGACTTCTAGGTGTTATGACACTTCCATTTCCAATCCCGCTCTTATGACCTAAGGCTAGGCAGTTAGCCCACAGACTCCACCACCCAGGTGATTAATGAAGAAGTGGCTTACAAACTCCTTTCCCTTTTTCTCCCCACAACAAGACACCTTGTAAAGTAGGTGGGACTGAGGGGGTTCTGAGAAAACTGTGACTGACCCAAGGTCACCCAGCAGGAATGTAGGAGTGAGGAATCAAACCCAGTTCTCCAGATTAGAGTCCACCTGCTCTCAACCACTACACCATGCTGGCTCTCAGGATTTTTTTTTTGTGCAGTGTGAAGGCCTCCAAAGTATGGAGCCTGGACTGGCTAACTCAGTTGTTCCAGGAGATAACTGCAGGTACAAACTGCTTACATAATTTGCTGAAAACACTTAGAGCAGGAGTGCATTCTTCCATCTCTTTATAAGATTTCAGAAATCTAGTTAGGCCATTTTTTATTGTAAGCCTTTATGTTAAAGGGTTATTATTTGTTACAAAATGTTTGAAGTTTAGGAGTATTTTTAAGAATTTAATAAAAAAATTGTAACAATAAGTTACATTATTATATTGTTATGGTAGACATTTTAAGGTCATATTAGGGAATATGCATAAAGGAACTCATTTCTAAGGAATATTTCAAGCCTGTTATTGTGCCATTAAAAGACCATATATAATAACTATTATTAATGCACTGTAGCTTACTGATTGGGTGGGCCTTTAGAGAATACGAACAACTGTTGTTGGATCAGAAGTTAAGGCTACTGTTGATTTTTTTTAAAAAAATATGTAATTTAGATGGTTCAATCAGCAAAACAGAACATAACTTAGGCCCTAGAGGTGGCTTTGCTCCCTTGAGTTGAATTTTAAGTTGGAAAACCTATTGCTTAAAAAAAAGAAGCAAATTCATCCAATTCAGCAAGAGTGATCAGTGCTCATAAAAGCATTCATTTCCATATCTACATGTGAAAGGGGCAATCGAGAGTGTGCACACATATATCATCCAACAAGTGATCAGCAGGAGTGGAGTGAGGGGGAATTGTTTTATATTTTATTGTATGTTTTAATTATGATGTACACCACCCTGAGCCTACTGGGGAGGGCGGTCTAAAAATATAATAAATAAATAAATTGCGCCCAGGGCACATGCACACCCTGTGCCCTTGCCACAGCACCACCTGACCCTGCCCCAGAATGCCCCAGCTACACTCCCCACCCCGTTGGCGCTACACCACTGGTGATCAGCAATGGAAGTCTTTACAATTTAGATCCCTTCTTTAGAAAGCAAGCTTTGAATCCTGATTCTTCTGTTGTTCTCTATCACTCCCCCCAAATATCCAATTTGGCCAGTGCTAATTTTTTTTAATGGGAGATGGTCATACAGAGCAGCTAAAGTGCAATAAAATATCTTATTGGGCTTCATAAGCTTCACTACAGGAACAGAGATGATGACAGTTATGGTATAGTTATGGTTAGAGTGTTGAACTTGGATTGGAGGTGCCTAGGCTGAAATTCCCACAGCCATGAAGCTCATGAAATGATCTCCGAGGAAGTCACTCTTTCCCAGCCTAGCCTACCTCAAAAGGTTGTTGTAAGGATAACATGGAACAGGTGACAATCCAGTAAGCCACCCTGAGTTCCTTGGATACAAGGCAATATAAAATTGTGAACATTAGCTACTTGTGTTTGTTCTTTATATGTGCTCACACAATGTAGAAAAGATATGTGAAGAATTTGCCCAACTGTGATGCTTCTTCCATGAACAGGATATGTAGTCTCTCCCTTCACATCCTGCCACAGACATGCAAAAAAGGAGTCATAGATCATAGGATCTCTTCTGTTTTCAGCACTTGTAAAAATAACTAATTAATAGACTAATGCATGGGACTGTGTGCAAATAAGAAACCAGACTCTTTTCTGTCAGCCATCTTGGCTTGGAGAGTTATAAATCTGAGTACCAAATTAAAGCTGCTTCACACTTTCCCTAAAACCATATGGGAAATTCCAGCAGGCACTATGTTATGCACTAGATGATGGATTTTAATTTAAAAAGTGATTGTGAAAGTGGGGCATAATTTTAAGGGTTTATTTTTTAAAAAAATCTAAGAACAAGGGAGTGGTTGGCTATAAAAATAATCCCACTGCAATAGCATGAGTGTCTTTACTTATAATGCTACCTCAAATATTTGGTTAGAAGGCACTTAGTTGGATTAATATTATTTCATATTCTGTTTCCTGTAATTATCCAGAAGGCATTTTTTCTTCATACTGTAAAAAAAAAGAAAAACCTTTCTGTGCAGGATCACTATGCCACAGGAACTCTACTTTTGTCTACCGGAAGTAACAATGTGTCTGGAGTTACCTGTTTCCAGTGTTTAGGAATATTTAGGATCTTCAGAGGTTTGCTGGTGGTGGTAGTGGTTTCTCTCTCTCGCTCTGTATATGTGTGTGCGGTGTGCGTATGCGAGTATGAGGGTGAAAATGACCAGAGAGCAAAACGGTCAGCTAGAAAGCAGGTTCTTTTCCTTTAGGATGCCTTTGTTGTGTGGAAAGTGCACCAGAAGCCACCTCTTTTTAAGACTCCCCCAGACCTCTTATTTTGGGTGTGTGGAGTGAAAAGAGGCAGTCAGCCTCTTTTTCAGCTGTCCCACCGACATCGTTTTTGTGTTGTGCAGAATGGACCAGTGAGATAAGAATCTGATTCTGGAGAAAGATTATGCCCTTTATGATATATTTGACCCAAGAGTGATGGAATTTTAGAGAGTTCGAGTTTATATTCTTCCTGTGTTCTGGTGCTATTTAATTTACATTTGAACTTATGTGTACCTGAACAGTTGGAGTTGCTCAACATCTGATAGCTCAGCAAAGCAGTAAATTTATGGTGATTTGTTTTTATAATGCCACATAGGAATCTAACTAAGTGAAGTTAACATGTGCAAAGATGAAGAAGTGTACTCCCTCACACACACACATTGAGCAGAGAATTGAGCTAGATTTCTAAAGTATTTTCTGTCTCTAATACTTTTTCAGTCCCCTCCAAATGGAGGGGGCAAATCACAACACAAAAGCAGCACAAGCTCACACCAGCAGATTTGTTCTCCATAGAGTACATACCCTAGTGGAGGGGCAGAAATGCCAGTGGGCCTCCATTGCCGCACCTCGTAGTGCCTGGACATGGTGCCCAGCCCTGCATCAATGCTCCCATGCTACTGCTAGCTGTGTTGACACAACGGGGGCCATCCGGGGGTGGAAACAACATTAATTAACCTCCACCCTGGGTTTGTGGCAGTTATGCCACAGCCATGACTCTTCAGTGGTGGGGTGGTTGCCTCCCCATACTGTCAGAAAGCCCTCTTGGAGGTGGCAGGGCAATGCTACTGCAGCACTATGTCCTACTGCTGGGGCTGTGGATGGTGCTGCCTGACTCTGGTTGAATCCCCAAGGTCAATTAATTGTGTGATACTCATGAGAAATAACCAGGTTTCAGCAAGAACTCCCCACTGCCTGATCGCCGAACATGGATTGATTTCAGTTCTGGCACTCCCTCTCCCCCTGATTGCGTGTTTTTTCAAAACCTGCATGTATGTGCACCTTTTCAAAAAATATGCGTTGAACCCAGATTGGTGGGGAGGATCAGGGTTTCAATCTCGATTTAATTTCCCGCCGTTGGCAGTGATGCAGAGCCTTCCCGCCAATCATAGCGCCGGCGGAGGCTATATGGAAACGTGACTGCATGGAACGTGATTTCTGTGCCAACTGTTAACTAAAATTACACTTTTGAGCCAGTGCAGTTGCGTGGGAAAAGAATACCGAAGCCACACATAAACATAGCTTAGCGTGGAAAACAGTTACCATCTATCTATGCATGCACCTGGTGATGTAGCTCTGCAAAAAAGAAAAGTTTTAAAAAAATTCCCGCCCCAACCCAGCGCAACAGTCAATCAGGACGAGGAAGAAAGAGCCACTGAGCAGATCACACAATCATAGGGAGTGCTGCACTGTTTAAAAGCATGATAGACAAGGATGTCCTCCACATACACGCTGCAGTGGGGAGAGTGAAACCGTGATGAAAAGGTGCAATTTCTTTTGAAACCTGGTTGTATCTGGATTTAATTTCTTAGTGGGGATTTGACCCCAGTGGGCTGGATCCCATCAGCCATTTCTGATAATGGAAAGCAATTCTGTTAGAACATAATTTTCCTGTCTTCCTCTGAAACCAACTGATCTCCCTAATGTGCTGTTGGTTGAGATAGCATGATGGGTGAATCAGCATGAATGGCAAATGAGAAATCTGCATCAGCAGATAGGAATAGACAAAAATTGTCCCCTTCTATTGGAAGAAATGACCAGCAGAAATGACCAGCTCTGCAGAAGATCGGAAAAGATCAAATTCGCTCTGTTCTGTTTGGTATTCCTTTTATAAGAGTAAATCAACATGAAAAATTATTTGTTTAAAAGCACTGTGAATAGAAACCTTATGCCCTGCATTATACATTATATAATTATTTTAATTTATTTATATTTTGATTTTTCAGGTAATAATTGTCCTTCAAACTGGCTCACATCATTCCTCACATACAGCATGTTGTCCTCACAGGTGCTCATTAAAAAAGAAATGTGCAAGAGAAAGATGGAATAGATAGAAGGAGGAGACGGGGTGTCATGATTGGCTGAGCACACAGGAATCTCTGGTAACAGTTGTTTCCTGAGAACAGGCAGAGTCCAGAAAACGTACTTTCACTTCTGGGGAAAGTAGTCCAGAGCAAGGGGTATACGTTGAGCAAAAAACAGATCAATCAATGCGGTCAGGGTCCACAAAACCAAATCTTCAGACTGAGAGCAGGCACTACAGAAACTGTTTCACAAACTGTTTGCTCCTGCAATGCTTGCTGCTGCAGCTGCCTCTTATAAGCCTGCATTCTTGCTCAGTCTGAGTTGTGGGCTGACTTACAATCATCCTTCAGCATCTCTGGGCCTCCAAACAGGCACTGCGTCATTTAGCAGGCAGTGTCTGACAGCATGCTGTCTGAGCTGCCTCACAGCACCAGGTGATCAAAGGGAGCTGTCTGCCCTGTCCTCTTGCTCTGACTGCTGGCTGCTCACAGGACTCAACTGACTGTGGCTCTGGAGATTCAGCCAGCTGGGACTCTGATGGAGCTGGATCATCATTCCTCATCTGAGGCATCCTGGCTGGCTGCTGGGGAGCCCACGACACTGGGCTTACAATAGCAAAAAAAAAGGGTTCGTTTCCATCAGTATTGAATTGGCTTGGCAACTGTTCCTTAGGGACCTACTCACTGGACTTCAGTTGTAGTAATAGATCAGAACTCATGTTTTCCAGATAAATTGAACTACACCCTATCCCCAGCCTCTGTCAGCATGGCCAATTGGCCATGCTGGTAGGGGCTGATGGGAATTGTAGTTCCTGAACATCTGGAGAGCCGCAGGTTCCCTACCCCTGTAATAGATGCATTAAGAGAGGACTGCCATAATAGCCAAGATCTGCAGGATGTTATTTTGACTTCAGCAATAATTAAAAGGGATTCACACTATATAACTCTGTGTAACAATCATACTTGCTTGGGAAACATATGCCCTACAACAAATACAGAAAGTGTGGACATCTGATGTGCAACTTTTAAAAGCTATGTGCATGTTTCTGGGAACTATGACATGTGTATACAAATGTTGGAGGATGCACACCTATATCATTCACACATGTCCCTGCTATATAAACAATTATGTACCAGCAGTAAACCCAATTGTTGTGTAACGTGTGATGTGGCTGTCAGCCAAATATTTTATTATTTCTCCTGTAAAGCAACGTCTGTTTTTATTGGTATTATGAAATTATCTGTCTGATTTCAGCAATTTTAATTCAAAGTAAGCCTTGTATTATCTTGCAGTGTTTGCTGCCACGTTTTATACACTTTCCTTGTTCTTTCAGTTATTTTTCATTTTTGACACATACTGAGAAATTTGTCGATCTTTTCCTTTTTGTATTAACAAAATAGTTTAGTTAGTTTCTCTACCAAACTTGCTTGTCACTATGTTCCTGAATCCACCAGTGAAAGTACTCTGGATTTAGACAGATGGAGAAATTGGCTTTTTGCATTAAAAAGCATTTAACGCAGCTGTAAGACATTGTTACCAACTGCTAATCAAGGATGCTCTTGGTAGATTCAGAGAAATATGAAATAACTCAGAATATGAGTTTAGAGGTCAGGTTTGGACACCTGTCATAAATCATAGATAGTGGGGTGCTTTTTATCTGGTGGAGGCTATGAAAGAACCATCTTGTGACCCCAAATATCCATACCTTGACCTTGACAACATCTCATTATCAATCATTGAAGCACTTATGCTTCATAAATGCCCTATATTAAGATTCATGAGACAACGAAATCTTTTGGTATCTCCTATTAGAATCCAATTGAACCCGCATTAATGTGAGGTTTCCTGGTAATACTAAGTAGTAAGAGAAATTTGCTTCTTCTACAATAGTTCAGTACAACCAGAAAACACCATGCTATTCCAGGGCCACCTGCTCAAGAAATTAGATGGATTCCTCCAATAATCAGGTGAAATGAAGTGTGAACATCTCTTAGCTCTTGCTTTCAATGTCAAAGGGTGTACTTGTAAAACAAATGCTTTTCTTGGTAGCTGGTTTGTGTAAAATGATAGCACATCTATTAATTTGCATGGAAACAGAAATATCTGACAATGGGAAGCAAACTAAAATAAACATACCACTTGATACTCATCAAACCATATGAACTGGATTAAAGCTGTGGCTTCCACATCTAGACATTCTTATTGCTTTGACATATTCTAACTGGATTGCTGTGTTGCCTTGCAGTCAGATGGGTATTTTCATTAAAAACAGTGGAAAAAAACTTTACAGGGTCATTTCCAATCTATATAGGATTAGTTCCTGGCATCCCATTTGCAAGTCATTGAAAAAAAGACAGGTTCATGCACATTTAATGTGGTACGAACAAAGTGAAAATAGAATTCAGAAAAGAGGTCAGCTGTTTGGTGTAACAAAACTTAAAGAACAGTGTTTAGCTTGAGCCTTGATTTTTTTTCCTATTGTGTCCAACAATTGATAATCTATATACTACACTTCAAATATCTGGGTCCAATATATACCTTTTTTGCGGTGGGGGAGGCATCTAACAAACTTCAGAATGACTCAGGAAGCCCATTCTGCTAGATCAGGGGTCCGCAACCCATGGCTCCGGAGCTGCATGCAGCTCTTTCAGCCTTATACTGCAGCTCCATATGGCCTGGAGGTCGGAGGGTAGCATGGACATGTCCCTCCAGCCCTCCAGAGCAGCGCTGGAAGGAAAGGTGAATGGAGAGGTCGAACCGGAGGCGGCTCCATGTGGAGCCACCTCTCCAGCTCAGTAGATCGGGGCCATGGAAAACGGGTCCAAATGGCTCTTTGGGTGGTAAAGGTTGCCGACCCCTGTGCTAGATCATAACCATCCCTCATCATGAATAACTATTGCACAAATTTGCACTGAACACCCTCAAATCTGTGCCTGGCTTAGAATAGAGTCTTTTTCCAGCCACTCATTGCTAATCATCTTTTGGTCCTGTGCAACAAAGGCTTTACAAAAGGATACTGGGTAACCAGCAATGGGAAAGTGGGTAGATTAAAGCAATGTTTACCCTGAGAAGATGAAACCCATCTTCCATATTTCTTGCTGGATATGATGGGATGGGTTGTTTTCTTTGCCATATGAATTGAATTGGAAGAGAACAAAAACTAGAAACCCATTATCTGTAGAAGACATTCCCAAACTAAAAATACAGAAGTCTTAGCTGTCATGCACTAAAGGATTCTCACCAGTAACTCCCTTCTACTTTGCAAAGGTAAAATGTTATTGCTTGTGAGCAGAGAAAACTAGCAATGGAAAGAAGCATAGAATGTGCAGCTGTTGTTTTTGTGAGCATCGTCAAGAGGTTGCAAAACATATTGAGATGTTGTAAGTACTTAACATACTAGAAAAGAAAATATTATTGAGAAGAAGGATAGCTCATCTCTAGTCTCATAAGTCCACCAGACCCTTTGACTTTGTTACTGCAAAGTAACAAGGATTTCTTCTTAATTTCATTAAGTATGTGAGATGTCTAAAAATCTTTTATAATTAGGTAGTGGAAACTGCTAAATAGTTGAAACTGCTACAGTATGTCTAGTTGGAAGTTCCCTTTATCTTGTGCCCTAGAGCAATGGAGGCACAGGTGGAGCCAACTACAGTTGTGTGGGCTTGTGGGTGTAGGCAACTATGGCTGAACTTTCTAGCCATAGTGGCCATTGCTCTTCTTATCATTCTAACATGGCTAGGACTGTTCCTACTATTATTTAATTCTTTCTTACACTTCAGAAAGCTTCTCCCTTGAATAGTCTTGTGGCTTCTTATTCGTTGCACTTTATTTATACCCCATGACAGGCTGAACTGTTGATCGCTTCCAGCCAGATCCAGGTGTAGTTTATTGCGTACCTCCAAAGGCCACTGCAATCAAATAAACAATAACCAACAACAAAATCAGATGCAACTATAAAACAGATAAAGTCAAATACAAAAACAGATTTTCAAACTAGATATAGTTATTGCCCAAATTAAATACAGTTCTCGCTCCATGAGAATGCGATTTGGCTACGACATCTGCCCCACCCCCCATTCATGACTAGGGTTGATTCAGCTGATCTGATTTATTTTATCATCATTTAAGCATAACAGCAAATATGTTCCAGTCCTTTACAGAGGGATTCACACCTGGATTTATTATGGGATTGATGCCAGCCATTGCTGTGCTCCAACTCTTCTTTTTTCTTTCCCCGCCATTCTGTGATTTCTCTTTTACATATTGCCAAAATGATTTTGTCTCCATAGCATCTGAAGAAGTGAGTTCTAACTCATGAAAGTTCATGATGGAAAAAATGTTGTTAGTCTTCAAGGCCTACTGGAGTTCTGTTTTATTTTTCATTCTCTAAGACAATCTGGCACTTAGATTCCATATTTCCATGCTAAGCCTAGATAGGATAGGGCAGGAAGTTCTCTTTTAATTGCTTGTCATATTACTTTTAGCTGGATCCTGCAATTTTGTCCTCAGATGTGTGCACTGTCTTTCAACTATGACTGACATACAATTTATAGACCTAATTCATAGAGGACAGGTCCATTGTTATCTAAGCTGACCAGATGGAACCTCCCTTTTCAATGACATGTTGTGATTACCAGTGTAGGGAGGACAACAAACGAGAGAAGCTTTGGCATTTTGCTCTGGTTGTAGATCTTCAATGGACACCTTGTTGGTCTGTGTGTGTAACAGGATACCAGTCTAGTTGGATAATTGGTCTGGTCCAGTATAGTTTTTCCTACAAACTATTGCCACTAAATGAAGGAATTTCTCTCAGAAGAGCACAGAATTCTCATCTCCCTCTTCCCACTACAGCCACAGATGCCTCTGGAACACTGTACTGGAAGGCAGAACATCCGCAGGCACAGCATAATAGACATCAGCGAGAACTGCCCTATTACAGCTACAAACATTCTCCACTGAATCCCATCTGCTCTTACTATGATTGAAGCACATAGTTCCAGAACCAGACACTTCTGGAATTCAGTTCATTATTTCTCCTTGTTTAGCAGCCATTTGCTACTCAGGCAATATTTTTTTCAATAAGTCATTCAGCAAAAGGAGCAGCATAAAAAGAATTAAGTTTCTCAGGCATTTTAACCTGGAAAAGTGGACCTCCTATAAAAGTCTTTTTGGTTATAGGTCTCCTAGATTCTAAGATGAGATTCTGCGCAATGTTATGTCCATCTTTATCAAGATAACTTCTCCCTGCCAGCACATTTACTGCATTGACATATTTGATCTTTGTTACTATCTGGAATCATTCAATGATTAGAAAGATGATTTAATGCTGTAGTATAAGCATGGGCAGATGGTTAATGAAAAAGGGAGGGGAAATCAAATCAGATTCATGATGCTCAATCTAAATTACTTCCAGCACCCTTAAAATCAAGAGTTGTGCTAAGCTGCCTGGAGCATATGGCTCAGCATTGCAGCGCTGTTTTCATGATCTAAGTGCACAGCAGGTGCACATAGAGAATGCAGTCTTACAGGAGAGCCTCAAGCAGTGACTATCATGTTCTGCTACAGGCAGAAACAAATAACCACCAGTAGGGTGTATTGAGCTATGGTTCAAGAAAGAGAAGAATGTTCTGCATAGTTAATGATTTATTGTCCTTATTAGTTAAATCAGTCAGTGTTCTCCCAGAGAATACACATCTTGAACTATGATGGAGAAAATCCCAGTCCCTCATGTGGACTGATTTTCAAAAATATATATTTGTGATTGTGTTCTACTCACTAGTTGCTTGAGAAATCCAGTGCCATTTTATACCACTCCCATCTCTAATGCAAACTAGGGATGGGAATAAAACTTTCTTCTTACAGGATCAGTTACTTTGGTGACTGCAATCTTTACATCTTTCTAGAGTTCTGAGATCCAGGGAGCTTCAAAGATAATTCATATTATATTTGGCAGGAGAGTTACATTGTAGTGGTTCTCCCAAGTACAGGCGATAATTAGAGCCAGGTTTGAGACAAGAACTTCTCTAATTATGCTCAGTTTTGTTTACCCAACCAAATCCTTTTCAGTTTCTGCAGACTAATGTAATTCATTTAAACTAGAAAAGTTGAGTTCTATAATAAGGATGATAATTCAGTGGGCTAAATATGATACAATTGTAGCACAGAACCTTAAATACTGCTATCCAGAATAGGATGGGTTCAGGGTCAGTGACATATAGCATCAACTTTTTATGCAGGACCCAGGTTCATTCTTCAGCATTTCCTTCTGCGGCTGTTGCTCCCGATCACCTGGTCTGTTAAGGCATTTGCAATCTCAGATCAAAGAGGATCAAGATTGGTAACCATAAATCGACTTCTCCTCCATAAATCTGTCCAAGCCCCTTTTAAAGCTATCCAGGTTAGTGGCCATCACCACCTCCCAGCAGAAAGCATATTCCAAAACACCAATCACACGCTATGCGTGAAGAAGTGTTTCCTTTATTAGTCCCAATTCTTCCCCCCAGCATTTTCTAACTGGATGCCCTCTGGTTCCCCAGATAGGAGAAAGAGAGAAAAATTTCCTCTGTCACACATTTCTTTCTACCCCATGCATAATTTTGTAGACTTCAATCATATCCCCCCCCTCAGCCACTCTCCCTTCCAAACTAAAGAGTCCCAAACGCTGCAGCCTCTCCTCATAGGGAAGGTGCTCCAAGTCCCTCAATCATCCCTCGTCTCCCTTCTCTTGCACTTTTTTCTATCTCTTCTCAATATCCTTTTTGAGATGTAGCTGCATTCAGAACTGAAACACAGTACTCTGGCAAGTGCGGGTCGCAATCCACTGCTTTATATAAGGGCAGCTGACACTTCCAGGTAGTTTTATTATCAACTCCTTCCTAATTATCCCCAGCATAGAGTTTTCCTTTTTCACAGCTGCCATGCATTGAGTTGACATTCCCATGGAACTATCAACTAAGACGCCCAAATCCCTTTCCTGGTTCAGACTGTTAGCATCTTGGACCCCCTGTAGCGTGTATGTGAAGTTTGGATTTTTTGGCCCCTATGTGCATCACTTTGCATTTTGCTGCTGATGGAACTGCATTTGCCATTTCTTAGCCCACGTCACCTAATTTATCAAGGACCGGCTTTGAGCTCTTTTGTGCAATCCTTTGTGGTTCTCACCAATTTGCCATAATTTGTGAACGTTAGCAAAACCGTCTGCCGTCTGTGTCACTCCACCGCCTACTCTGTCAAGATGAATAGGTTAAAGAGCACTGGTCCCAAAAACATGATCCCTGGGGACACCTTACTCCTACATCTCTCCATTGTGAGAACTTCCTTATTTACACCCACTCTCTTTGCTTCCTCTGTTTCTAATCCACAGTTTTTTTTAATCCATAGGAGTGACCTCCCATTCCTGACGCCGAGTTTTCTCATGGTCTCTGCGAGGAACTTTGTTCAAAGCTCTTTTGGAACCCAGTAGACAATGTCCACTGGTTCCCCTTATCCACATGCCTGTTTAGCATCCCCAGCAACTCTAGTAAGTTTCAATGACAGTATTTGCCTCTGCAAAGCTACAAGTTGACTCTTTTCTCGCTATGGTCTTGCTTTTCACATGGTTTATAATTTGATCTTTACATGATAGATTCTATCACTTAATTTACCAGGAACAGATGTCAAACTGACTGGTCTGTAATTCCCTCGGGTCCCCCCCCTAGGATCCTTTCTTAAAAAAATTGCGTGACATTAACATGGTTCATCTGCAGTCATGCCAGCGAGAATTTGTTCTCACAAAATGTGTGAGAAAGCTTACATAACAAGATAGAATGACCAACACAGACGGATTTGCCAAAATAATTTACTTTTCATCCAATGCCCTTTGAAATAATTCTAAGCTGTATATTTCATATAGAAATTACAACCACCGAAACGTCCAAAAGATGAATCCTACCACAGAAAAGCCTGCAATCTGACTGTTTGTTGGAATCAGTGGTCATGAGAAGACGTCATGACATTCAGCCGCCCACCAGCCCAATCCCACAAATCTGTCAGAGCTTACGTAAACAGATAAACCTTTTCAGTGGAAAAAGACATCCTAGGATCACATTACAGAAAAGACAAACAAAAACAACAGGAAGCATAGTCCAACAATATTAAATATTTCTGCAGCAAGAGAGGAAAGAATGAATAAAATTTGCCCAATTTATCTGAGAAGCTCTTTCATCCCAAGGAAGTGAAAAAGAAAGAAGGAATTAAGAACCATGTAACTATGAAGGCACCAGCCATCAAATATGAAAGGGGATCTTCTTCTTTCTTTTAACCAACCTCTAATGTACTAACCAGCTAGGCAATAAGTAAGCAGTTCCCCTTAGTCATATCCGCAATAGCTTTTCCAAACGATGCCACGCCTGGAATCGTTCTCCACCGAAAATTTCAGTCGACGTAACGCACGAAATGAAATGTACAGCTTTGAAGGCGAAACATGAGGTTCGTATGAAACCTTGATGAATATTTAAGCGGGATTCATTTATGACAGCAATATTTCTGGCGTTAGCAGGAGTGGCAACGCCCCCACGAGTCTTCATTCAACCAGTACAGCGTTCGATGAAACAAGCAAAGATACCACCAGCAGGAGTTCATCTTCCCGCAGTTAAATTGTTCAGCAAAACCCCGACTTTCAGCGATGTGTTCCAGTGCCATAACCCATAACCCGTTACCAGGTCAGTTTTGTTTTGCAACGCCCGCCAGAGAAAAAACTTCTGTTTGTTCGACCGCTTCGTTCAGCGTTCAGCAGTCCGGCATTTGTTCGCCGTTAGTGCAGGTTTGGCGAATGGCGAATGAGCAGTCTAAGGGAAATTGCGTTCGCGATGATTCAAATTCCGGTTCATCCAGTTCGAGCGCCGCGTCCAGCCAAAATGTTCATGAGTTGTCGCCAGCAAACCGGCGTCTGGAGTTAGCCGACCAGGCCCAGAGGTCGAAGAACCCACCGCCGTTTCCGAACCAGCTCACCTGTCCATCAAACATGGCACGTTTCAGAGCAAACAATTATCTGCCCAGCAAGCCATAGCAGTCGTTCCAAACTGATGTTCTTGTATGGCTGCTTCTAATTTTGCGATTCAGGAATGGGGAAGAGCAGGAAGATCTCACTACATTGGCCCAAAACTCTTGCTGCCAGAATTATTCAACACCAGGGAAAGATTGATCCAAATTATGTCTCAACAGTTCTGGAGAATGTTCTGACAGTCAAGCCACAGAGTTGTTTAGCTCAATACAAAGAAGGGGACAAATTACCACTTGGATGTGGTGTAGGCTCACGTAAGCATCTTTGCCCCTTCTACCCATCAGTGAAGAGCAATGACGCTGATGTCTGGCTGACCCACTGCTCTGTGACAGTGAAACCTGGAAGTCGGGGCCACCATAAGACTATATTGGTGTCCAATTAGGTGCTGGTGCAGGGGGATGGGTCAGAATGTTCCCAAGGTGGAGCCAACTTTGCCCAAAAATGGGATGTTAGCCACTAGGTGACAACTGTCCAGAACCATAGGGTCCAAAGCACACCTCTTTCAAAAGTGCTGGCACTACCCCCTCCATCAAAGAGGCATTTACCACCTCCTGAATCCACTGGACAAAGGTCCAGGGGGTTAATAGAAGACCACATTCCTGCAAGCAACTTGTCCATATCCTTGGACCTTAAAAACTGAAATTGATCCAATAAAACCAGACCAGACAGTGCTCCAGATACCTCCACAGTACACTGTTCAATAATGGAGTCCAATCCTGTGAGGATCTGAGTGATTTTATCGTGAAAGTGAATAGCAAAATCATCACAGCAGATACTAGGGGGTACCACAGCCAGTCGTCTGAGTGGAGGATAGTAAGCCATTAACCATCCAAAACAGCTCCACATATCAGCTAAATGCTTACCTCTGTGGCGGTTTGGGCAGAGGAGCGCATCCTTATGGGGAGGCCAAGCTTGCATGCTGGACCTCCCCATGGTTGGGGGCCTCCATAAGAGGCTTGGGGTGAGGCGGGCTCATTATCATGCTACGCTTTGTTCCACCGTGCCCGACACCTGGTGTCCACAACGGGCAGGCACCCCAGTGGCCCAATACCTCTCTGTCCCCCCAATATGGATTGGAGTTGGTGCCAGGGTCAGCCAAGGGTGCTGACCGGCTGCTCGGACGTTCTCCTCTTGCTTGCCCAGCTTCTGCCTTAACAATAAAAAGGGCTGCAGCTCATTTTAATTCCAAGACGTCTTCTGTGGTTATTCACCAGATGAAACTCTGCACATCTGGGAACAATTTCCAATATGATGTGAACCATAACAATGTACGGAACTGTACACTGATGAAACTGGAAGGCTGCATTTTAAAATAAAATACTGTTTAAAATTGATTTTTTCTTTAACATATGGAAGCTTTATATACTTTTCTGCTTTATGTCTGGATGCTGAAAAATTGTAGGCATCAATACAACTTACCAATCACTGAGAATTTTCAAACTGGAAAATATTTTGCTACAATTTTGGTAACTAGAAAGAGAGGGAGGGAATGTTTGTATGTGTGTGTGTGTGTGTGTGAGAGTGAGAGAGAGACAGAGACAGAGACAGAGACAGAGAGAGGATGACAGCAAGTTTTGGGACTTTCCTCATCTAGTTTCACCCATGTGATTAGGGAAGTTTCTTTTTAAAAAGTAACACCATCTAAGGGAATGAAATGCAATAATGGGAAAGGAACAAGGAGAACAACTAAATATGCTTTTCTGATTCTTATCAGATAATAAAGCGGGGGAGTAATATAACCATGCTGAATTAACAGTTTTGGAATAACAAGAATCAGAAATGATTAAGTAAATGTGGGGAAAGCAACAATTAATAATAACAATTAAAGAATATTCCCAAATTAATGTTATTACTTTTTGTTTTGTTTTTAATGCTTGCATTGGCATGATACTTCCATGTGTAAGCATAGCTCTTGAGTGATTAGCAGTGTTCAGAAAGCCAGGACTGGATGAGGATATGAGAGATCCACAGAAGCTACCCATGCTCCCAGACACCTACATGCTGTTTCTTTGTGCCTATTGAGTGAAGTGTAGAAGAAAAGCAGAGTACTATTAATCCCTACGGGGTCCTCCTAAAGTAAAGGCTTATGCCTCAGCCATTTGCTAAATAGTCCAATTTTCCCTCAAGGGAATAAAAGGGATTTTGGATGGGGAGAACTAGTGATTTTGGAGAGAAAATGCACAATGGAAAATAATTAAATACCCTTAACCTCTCCCACACGCACATATATATGGTCCGGTCTCTTGCTTTAAATCATAAACCCCATGGCTATAATTTTTTTTAAAAAAAACCTCAGGAAAAATAGTGACAGATTTAGATGTAGCCTATACTTCCAAGAAATTCATTACAAGAGTTTAGTCACATTCTCAAGTTCATTGCTAAATCCTTTCAGCTCTGTAAGATGGTGCCTTTCCTCAAATCCTTTTGCATATAAAGCGTTTCTAATGTTCTAATAGCCAAAGGAGTCATTTTCAGAGCGTAACTTAATTCCTGAAATTTCCATTCCGGTAAATCCACTGCCAGATATAGGCATAGGCAAATAGACAGTAACATCATGTGTGAAGTGTACAGATTTGAGAGAACTGTTGAACATACCAACAACTCACAGTCCAACTCACAGTTGCTACTCAAATCAGCAGGGAAATAAGCTAAATCTAATCTTTTGCTGCTCCTAACCGGAATGGACCAGGCTAGTCTGATCTCCTCAGATCTCAGAAACTAAGCAGAGCCTTTGATGGGAGGCCACCAAATAGTACCAGGGTCACTACATGGAGGAAGGCAATAGCAAACCACCTCTGTTAGTGTCTTGCCTTGAAAACCCTACCGGGTAGCCATAAGTTGGCTGTGACTTGATGGAACTTTACACACACAATCTTATGCTATATTGCTACATTTAATCAACCACTAAAGGGAGTAAAGCAAGTGCAGAATTTAAAATAAGCACCAAAGAAACAGGAACTTTTGAGATGAGGAAAAAGAAAATATGGAAAGCTCATAGTAAGGAATGTCCATGAGTCGCTGGCTTTGCAAAGGTACAAGGATGTCACTCTAATTAGTATGCACCAGGCTAGTGGCTCTATACTCTTTGGGCTACAGGTCTGAAAAGAGATGTTATAATGCCCAGTGGATGTAGATAGGATCAATTGTTGAACCATATGTTTGTTCTACAAACTTAGTTGTGCATTTTAGGTGATCTGTTGTATTTTAATTTCACAGAAATATTTGACTTCTGTTAATCTGTGAAATGTATAATTATGTGATGTAGAGAGGCAGTGCGGTATAGTGCTGGAGTGCTGGAGACACAGGTCCAAAGCTCCTCTCATGCCATGGAAGTTCATTAGGTAGCCTTGGGCCAGTCATACTCTTTCAGTCTAACCCACCTCACAAGGTTTTTGTGAGGATATGATGGAAGAGAAAGATGCACAGAGATTTGAGTATCTTTTGGGGGGAAAGGTGGGGGACAAATGAATTAAATAAATTATAAAAATAAACATTATCCGTGTCAAAAAATTAACAGGAAATATCTTTCACTAACAAGACACTACTATGGAAATATGAAAGAACTGTAGAGCTATAAAATATGCTGGGAAGACTATTAAGATGACAACAGCAAGTTAAAGTACTCCCTTGGATGGATCAGAAAGCAGCAGAGAAAAAAGGATCTCTCCAGGGACTGGTCCCCGCTGTTGAAGAGTGCAAGTATGTTAGATGGCATGGCTTTCCCTTTTCTGAATGAATATTGCTCATGCCCCAAGTGCCAATTAAAAGAGAAACCCAATGACTTCTGGAAAGCTGGAAAGTAAACTTAGAAGGCACCTCGGGATTTGCTTCCTCTGTGTGACATTGTACACACCCTGGACTTTCTCTGCTCAGCTGAAAGTAATTTTGAAGCAGGTGCTGGATTAATATTTATAATTTCTCTCTTCAGCTTTGTTTGATCCACTCATATAAAATGCCAAACTGCAGAAAAGGAATCGTACTGTGATTCTCAAGTGTACTGCTTTGCTTCCTGATTCATACATGGATTTTCCCCAGAAGAACACCCTGTCACTTCTTTCTCTGATTATATTTCTCCAATGTATGAAGAATAGTTATAAATATTACTAGTTACTAGTTATTCAGAGTTTAGGACAATATTTTTCCACAGAGGTCCAAATATCTCAGTGGTAGTGTGGAAACCAAATACTATTGTGGGTCCCTTTCTAAACAACTTAAATAAATGCTATTTTACTGCCCCCCCCCAAAAAAAAATTAGTAGAAATCCCAATTTCTCTCAATTTAATATTAGTTATTTTCTCCATGGTATCCCACATTTTATAGGCAGACTACAATGATACTTTATTTAATTATGTTATTTGTAGTCCACCTTTCTCATTGGCCCCTTCCGCACACGCAAAATAATGCATTTTCAAACCACTTTCACAACTGTTTGCAAGTGGATTTTGCCATTCCGCACAGCTTCAAAGAGCACTGAAAGCAGTTTGAAAGTGCACTATTGTGCATGTGCGGAATGAGCCATAGAGACTCAAGGAGGGTTACATGAATTCACACATCTATTCCCCCTCCCCTCAGACTGAAATCACATGGGATAAGACTTACTCCTACTATTCTCTAGCACTTTGGCTGCAGGTCACATTGCACACCCCCATCCTCCCTGTGGAAGCTTTTAATAGCCAAACTATATATATTAGAGTAGGAGTGTGCTGTTAGATATTAGTGACCCTAACAGTTGGTTGACTTCCTTGACATTGGATCAGGCAGAGTATATCCAAAGCAGTCAAAGCCTTTCTGAATGACTTCTGGATCTCCTAACATCATGAAATTGTTGGAAATTTAATGGAGCCTGTATGCTCACTTTGTATATGTTTCTCCCCATTTCCAAAGAAACAGCCTTTCTCCCTACCAGTCTTAGCCCTGGGATCAACCAGACCAGTTGCCTTGGCAAATCTCACTGTATTTCTTGGAGGGGAGGAAATGTTAAAACTTCAGTTGCCCATTACATTGGCCATTTTCTGCTCCTTGTGTGCTGCAATGCAACTTGGGAGGAATGCCTTGCTTGGATTTCACTAGATCCTGGCTTGGCTGGATATTGCCTGGATGATGCTTCCAAGAGACTGGTCTGATTTGTTTATTTTTGCTACTAGCTGGCATTTCCTCTATCCTTTTCCTTTGGGGGGAAGGGTTTTTGGCGGGGGGGGGGGATAAACTTTGGCAGAAGTTTTGTTTTTGTTGGATAATTGCTTCCCTGTTTGAGTAATAAGCAGAGTGAGAGGAAAGACCAGGAGACTTTTGCTGTGATTATAAAAAGAAAAAACTTTACTTAACTAAATCAGGGTAGGATATACATGGAATAAACATAATAAATCCTTACTATTCTGGTACACACTTAGTTACAGAACTTAGGCACATGTGAGTCCACATGTGGCCTAGGCATTCACCTCTTAAGGTGAATCCATTTTACAGGTACAAAAGAAAAACCTTGTGTGCTGTGAGACAAAGAAACATAGGCCGTTTCCGCACGGCCCTTCAATGGCGCCCTGGGGACGGGATAAACGCCGTCCCCAGGGAGCCGAAGCTACGTCATAGCGCTGGCGCTGCTGCTAACTTAAGAAGCGCTGACCTGGCGTCGCTCCCGCCTCCTCCCCAGTGGCGGCGTCAGGCTGAAAAATAACAACCTTTAGGTTGTTTTCCTGACAGCGTGTTCCCGCGCGGTGTGAATCAGCAATCGCCCGGGGAATACTAACGCTGTTGCCCTTCCCAGTCCCACTCGCATTGTCCCCGTCATCAGCCTGCTGGAGGTCGAAGCCCCGCCCGCGCTGTCCTCCGACCCCTGGAGGTCGACGACGGGACAAGGTGTGGGCAAAGAAGACGACAACCAGCAGGCAAGGACAAGTAGTCAGAATGGCGCGAGCGATATCGCCGTTTCCGGCAACCGACACCAGCTCCGGAGGCCGCCCGCATGCTTGCATGCGAACGGCCTCCGCCTCCACGCCGGCAGAATTCTTGCCGGCGTGGAGGCGCCTCGACGGCCGTGCGGAAACAGCCATAGTTAACTTTATAATTTCTGACCTAGTGCTCTGCCTCACATAAGCAATGTTGGATTAACTGCCCAATGACTAATCAATGAACTGATAGCAAGACACTGACCTCACTAGCTAATTAACATGCACACAGTTAACCCCTTATTATCAGGATTGTGACAGACACTTGCAAATCCTAACAGTTTTCTATGTTTTGGCTTCCGTTACATTTAATATATGTTAAGTTTTCATCTTCTGCCTTCTGTTTTTGTGCTTTTGAGGAGTTTCTTGTTTTCATTGTGAGTTTTTTCCTTCATTTGTTGGTTTTCCTAGTTACCTTCAGGTAGTCAGTTACCTGTTTTCCATCTTTTTGCAGGTAAATTAGTGATTTGGGGTAAAACTGCATTTTTCATTACTTAAGTTTGAACAGCTAAGTCCCTTTTCCTCCACAGCACACTGGGGCGGGGTGGGTGGGGGAGGCTTACTAAACAGACAATCTGGAAGGGCTTGCAGTTACTGAATTGGGCTAAAAAAGGGAAGGGAAAAAAGTTTTAGAAAACCAGAAGGATTTTGCACCTTTTCTCACTATGCAGGGGCTCACTATGCAGGGGCTGTAACATCAGATCCTCCCTGTCCCATTCATTTAAAAGAGCGGGTGGACCAGGTTCTCAGATATTTTGATACCATTTGATGATACCACAAAGAATCCAATAATTAATGATACTGGATTCAAGATGATGAAAGTACCCAAAAGAACTCTCACCATTTACATACACAAAAACCCTGAAACAATAAATTCTAGCATTTACAATATAGCAAAAATAAACAACTCCCTTCCCACTTGTTCCCAACAACATTGCAGTTACCTTAAACAAGGTGTTAGGGCTTATAATATTAATGCAGGCGTGCAGTTACTCATTAAATGAGCCCCACCAGAGTAGACTACTGAAGTCCTAACTACAGGAATCAAGATTAGCTGTTTGGTGTTAACGTTAATTATATCAGCAAGCACCCTACAATATCTAAAGAACAGGAGATGTTGCCAAACCAGACACTTCAAGAAGACCAACTCAGGTACTTGGGGAAGGAATTCAGTGCTCTGAGCCCTCATGCTAAGTGGCCTAAAACAATGATATTGATTGCCAGAATCTCTCAACATAGTCTGGTGTGCATGCAAGGATAAGTGAAGAGTGCCTGTTTTATTGCTTTAAGCTTTTGGTCAGGATGGGATTACCCAAATTCTGGCAGACCTGTAATAAAGCCTTTTATGGAACCTGCTCTAAAAGCAGGGTAAAGCAGAATGCAGATAGGTCAACCCGGCCATGCACACATAACACGGGCCTTGAAAGATCTGCACTGGCTCACTATTTGCTACCAGGCCCCATTCAATGTTTTGACAATGACGTTTAAAACACTAAATGGCTTGGGTCCCACCTATCTGAAGGAGCTTCTCCACTCAAATGAATCTGCCTGAGCACTGAGGTTGAGTGGCGGGGGGCGGGGGAGGTTTCCTGGTGGTCTTTTCCCTTGTTAAGGTGTGAGGTGAGGAAGTACGCAGGAGGGCTTTTTCAATGGCTGGCCCCAGACTGTAGAACAGCCTCCCAGTGGAAATTTGCCAGGTGCCAACCCTCTATGGATTTCGACATCTGGTGAAGACCTTCCTATTCACCAAGGCCTTTGAACTTTGACCGGCTAGATGTTTTATTGTGGTTTTTGGTTTTGTAAGCCTCCCTGGGACCTTCCCTGTAGGGCTGGGTATAAATCTCAAAAATAAATAAATAAAAGCAACTATTTCTTGCAGTTCATCTGTGGACATTAACAACTCTTCCCCCCCCCCCCCCCCACAAAAAAGCAGGTAGTACTTTTTGGTCAATATCTGACTGAAATAAGTTATCTACTAATTGGACTGCAGTTCAGATATTTTAATTTTGTGTTTATATACATTCACTTATGTTTCATTTTTTAAGTAACAGTTATGGGATGAAGATAATGCAAAATAAACAAGTGTTTTCCCTTTCTTCTTCAATTAGTACTTTTAAAAATAGATCATAGTATTTGGCCTCTAGAATTCATTGACCTATATAGTCTAATTTCCTTCACTGGCCTTCTCCAGAGTCAGTATGTTTTTTTGCCCGTAAAACTAGCCACAGCACCGGGCATACTTACTTGGAAGTAAAATCCAAGGTGCATAGTGAGAGTATGTGTGCAACAGTACATGCATGTAATATATCCCCATTCCTCCAAACTTAAGCAATCTTGTATTATAGTCTTGCATTTTTTTCTTAACAAATAAGCCTATAACTGTGTTCAGATGTATTCCTATCTGAAGTTCTAGATGTCTTAATCTAAGGACTGCAGTCAAGATCTCCATCAGTTTAAATATAAGCATCCACTTAAATATTAATAAGTAACATTACAGGAAAAGTTACAGAAAGTTTCAAAGTTATAACCAGACATTTTGTATTGCAGGCACAACCTTCAGATCCTGGCATGAAAAACTTCCCAATACCTATCTCATGATACATCAATATCTTAATTAGATAACACCGTTGCTGAAAACACCTATTACACTGGACATTATTTTGTTAATTAAAAAACCTGAAGAGTCATCTCAGGCTCAAACAATGTCAGCATAATTTTTTTCCCAAAGCCCCATCTCGAGTGAATGGATACAGCAAAACAGACCTCCATCACTTAGGGTAGTGTCAGTTGTCAAACAACTCAGCACTAAACTTTACAGCAACAGTGTAATGACCTGGAAAAATTAGCTGCTGCATTACATTACCCAACTTTCATCACTTAGTTGTAGTCCATTAAACAGGCAGACATATTGGAGCTCATTTTTAGTGTCTGTGTGCAAGGAAAAGTCATCAAAGAGAGGCTTCATAGCATCTACAAGCAACAAGATGAAATCCCTCTGGCAGAGAAGGCATTAGTCAAACGAGGGGATTAATCCATGCACAAAGGCCATGCCATCTGTATAGAGATTATAATCAACTTGAATACATAGTTAGATCTACATGGACCCTTTTGTACCTTACTCAACTACTTCTCTGTGGCATCTTTCCACACTGTAATAGCCCAGGCTAACTCAATTTCATCAAATTTGGAAGCTAAGAAGGTTCAATCCCGGTTAATATTTGATTAGAAGACCACCAAAGAAGTCTAGAGCTGCTGTACAGAGGCAGGCAATGGCAAATCACCTCTGAACATGTCTTGCCTTGAACGCCCTATGGGGCCACTATTAGTTGGCGGCAACCTTATAGCAAAGAATAAGAAGCTGGAACCATGAGGAAAGAGCCAGTCACATTATTCTTTCCTCCATGAACTCTGCTGTACTCTGCCTCAGGGAAAGATAACAGTGCGATTGTGCATCGTGTGGAGGAAGTGAAAGGATCTTACTTTAGTGCCGCTTGCATCAAAACCATTATTGCTTGCACAGTTAAAACATCAAACTTTGAAGAAAGAGCATTTCCATACTATGGGAAAGAAAATGCCAGACACAGCTTTACAAAAAGGCAAGTCTTGCTAATAGCTGTTGACTGTTTAACTTAATATATTTAGCAGAGAAGCAGAAAAGAGACCAATACGGAGTTGCTGGTTTTATATAAATGAGTTTACTATTAGGGAGGGTTACATGGAAGAAAATAAAGAACAACTTTCTATTCTAGCACTAACTCGGTAGCATAGTTCTGCACTATGTGGTCCCACATGGTGCCTATCTAGCAAGGCAAACAGTTTTTACCTTATGTGATGTGCAATATGCTCAAAGAAACATACTTTACTTTATAACTTTCTGTCTACCTGACTAGTCCCACATAGACAATGCCGGGGCAAGCTGACCAATAGCCTAACCAATGGACTGCTATAAAACTCTGACTTCAGTAGCTAATTAGCATGCACACAGTTAACCCCTTCATGTCTGAATTGTGACAGACACTTGTAAATACCAACAATAGCCATCCAGGGCAATAAAAATGCTCTTTTTCAAAGTTCAATGTTTAACTGCAGGCAATAACAGTTTTGACAAAAAGAGCACATTCTCTAACACTAAAAGAGAATGGGGAGGAGATGGAGAGGCAGTCACTAGGACGCCACAGAGTATTTAAACACAAGAAAGGTTCAGGAAGGTGTGGTCCAGGATTAATTCACCCATCTCCTGACATCTTCCTCTGAGACAGAGTATAGGAAGGAGGACAATTAAAACAATAGAAAACCCATGTTATTGAAGTTGTTAGAAAAGAGTTAAAGATAGACAAAAGGAAATACTCAATGAAATTTGAGTATAGATTATGCCCAGAAAATCTTGTTGGTCTCTAAGATGCTATCAGACTGAAATTTAGCTGATCTCCTACAGATCAGCTGCTTACCCTCTGAAATTCTACTGATTAAGTAATTAAATTGTGAGTTCACTGTCAGGGATGCAGTGATTGCCATAAGCATTGATAGTTTTAAAGGAGGTTAGAAAGATTTATTGAAGAAAGGTCAACTAGTCAGTCTGCTAGGTGGCCTCCATATACAGAGGCAGAAACATCTGAATACGAATGCTGGAAACTGCACCAGGAGAGGGCCTCCCCTGGCTTCAACCTGTATGCCCTGTTTGTAGGTCCTCTGAAGCAACTGTTGACCATTGAGATGTCTGTCACAATTTATGGTTGCTTCTTGCTTTGGATACCAAAATGGCAGCCCAAAGTTTGTGAAATGGATTCACTTTTCTAGAGTTCAAGAGCCCTATATGAAATGCACAACATGTTGCTGGATTTTTAAAGAGGGCGTGGATGGTGCCAAGGTGAGAGAAGTATCTCCTTCAGCAACTAAGCCAGTTGTATCTCAGGTTTCTCAGGTCCAGAAATTTCTTGAACTTCTACTACATACTGGCTGGTTCAATATATTTTTTCATCCCCAGCCAGTTGCAGTATGTGATCCAACAGCTGTGTGAAAGTGAAATAGTTTCACTGGCAGCTTTAAAACATTGCTATCCATAGGGACCACTAATGGAGATGGGACAGTTGTAGGTAGGGTTGCCAACCTCCAGGTGGTGGTTGGAAATCTCCTAAGATTACAACCAATCTCCAAGGCTGATTCCACATAGGCCAAAAACAGCGGTGTGAAAATGGTGTGAAAACAGTATAAACCCTTTAATACCATTTTAAACCCTTTTACACCATTTTCACACTGTTTTCACACTGCAGTTTTTGGCCCATGCGGAATCAGCCCAAGAGATAGAATCAATTCACCTGGGAAAAACTGACACTTTGGATGGTGGACTTTATAGCACTGAAGCATATTTTCTTCCCCCAGCCCCCCTCCTCCTCAGTCCCTCCACCAAATTTCCCAGAATTTCCCAACCAGGACTGGCAGCTCTAATTGTAGGACATTTTGTTGTTTCAGTAGAATACGATGCCTACGCAGGTGTCTTTGGCTGAGGATACATTTGAGTGCAGGTGCATGGAATTTCAAGGTTCTAGAGTGGCATAGTAGAGAGCGAGAGTGATATAAAAACTGAATCCTTATTCAGTCACAAAATTCAGGCTGGGTAATTTTGGTCAAGACACTCTTTCTCAGTTAATATATTTATAGTAAGGAGATATTTATAGCAAGGAGATGGGAGAAAGAATTCCATGGCTCTTCTCCACCTGGGAGGCCAGAAGAAGAAGAGTTGGATTTATATCCCCCCTTTCTCTCCTGTAGGAGACTCAAAGGGGCTTAGCTCCTTTCCTCTCCCCCCTCACAACAACCACCATGTGAGATAGGTGGGGCTGAGAGAGGTCAGAAGAACTGTGACTAGCCCAAGGTCACCCAGCTGGCGTGTCTTGGAGTATACGGGCTAATCTGAATTCCCCAAATAAGCCTCCACAGCCAGACAATGGAGCGGGGAATCAAACCCAGTTCCTCCAGATTAGAGTATACCTGCTCTTAACCACTATGCCACTGCTGCTCCTTTCAGGTCCAGAAAGATCTTAAACTTCTTTTACATACTGACTGGTTCAATATATTTTTTTCATCCTCAACCAGTTGCAGTATGTGATCCAACATCTGTGTGAATCATACTCTAGGAGCATATTCTAATCTTCCTCATCTTTTTCCATTGCTCTTGGACATGAAAAGACATTATGGAGCAGGCAGTATGAGTGCTGAGTCACACAATTTCTCAGCCACTACAATTTCTCAGTGCTCCGCTAACTACAACTGAAAATCCATCTGTGGCATCCTCATACAATTAGTTCTTTTTCTATCACTATATTCTGATAATCAGAATATAGCATACCTTTGCAAAGGTAGCTGGAATTTCTATGTGTTTAACTGAGGGCATCTACAAGAAATGTCAGTAAGGAAAGAAGATAAATTCAGCATACAAATAATAGGGGTTTTCCTGGCAGGATATATATTTTTCAAAAGACTTCGGTTCATTCAGAATGAAGAGCCCTTTATAGCCTTCCAACTTTTGCAAGCAAATAGCTGTGATTTTAAATGAAGAGCTATCATGAAATTTGCACTTTTTTTACTGCTGGGTTTCAGGACTCTAGGCTTTGCTCCTTTTTCAACTTTTGTATCAAGTTCAAAGCCTTCCTAGATGACAAAACCTACTAGAGGGAATCTAGGGAAATCATTTTGGATTTGGTACTCTTTGAAAACACTGACACCTTCAGAAATCAGAATGGAATATTGCACTTTCTAGTCTTTTTGTGCAACCTTCACACTTGAACTGACCTTTTCCTCACACTTTAAATGATAATTGCAGAATATGTTCAATAATGCATGTTGGCGGGGACAATTTCACACCAGTCTGTCTGAATATAATGAAGGGGCTGTCAAGGTAAAATTCTGTAGGCCAGTGGCATGCTAGAGTTATGGAAGAAATAGAGTTGAGTTTTTTCCAGCTTGCAGTTGTTGTAAATAGAAAGAAGATAAGAAGTTTAATTTTCAAAAAGCAGACACATCCATCATTTGAGAATAGGTTTCCTATGGAAAAAATTTCATGGGTAATCTATACGATTCAATGTGATGTTGTGATTCGAGTTACAGACTGGGATAAGTGAGACCCAAGTTTGAAACCCCACTTTGGCTGGGTATTAATTTGAGTCCAGTAGCATATATTGTCAGATATCATCAATGGGTCTTTTGGCTCTTGAAAGCTTATACTACGGAAATCTTGTCCCTGGGTCTTGACTAGACTCAAATCTTGCTCTTCTACTGCAGACTAACATAGCTTCTACTGTGTATCATTTGAAATACCCTTGCTGGGTAACCTTAGGACAGTCATACACACTCAGCATAACCTACCTTACAGGTTATTGAGAGGATAAAAGGGAGGAAAGAAGAACAATGTAAGCTGCTTTGAGTCCCCATTTGGGAGAAAGGCAGGAGAAAAATGAAGTAAATTGGTAAATAAGTCACATCAAATGGCATTCAAGATCTTCAAACAAAACAACTTTCTCTGAAACTGATGCAAGAATGTACTCTTTCCATGTGTTTGCAGTACACTCATGAAATTAATTCAAAAAGTTATAGTTGCAGCACCAAACATTATACTCCATCAGTGGGAGATGTAAGATCCAGCTGCATAGTTAGTTGTACTGTTCTACCTTTTATTTGCCAGACTTTAACTGGCGTCATAATAACTACAGAACAGTCAAGCCAGTCCACTCGGTCAGAAGATAATAAAATGATTTAATTCAAGGAGCAATCCATGTAGACAATCTATGGTTACAGTAAACTAGAGGCCTTGTCCAAATGACCACTGTTGTTGGGTCAGCCAAACACTACAATCCTATATGCCATTAAAGGTTTTATTATCATTATCACTACAATCCTACTTCCTGGACTCGGGGGAAAAAAGAAAACCTAAAACTAGGTCTTCAGAATTAATTCCTATCCACACCTATTAAATATAGTTGATATTTAGATGTGTTTAATCACAATTTTGGTAAAAGGGAATAGTACATATGGGATCCTCAATTAATGTGGATAAACAAGAACTGTGGATCATCTAAGATATTAAAAAAATCAGGTGTAGGCTCTCCATTTGAGTCAGTATTCTTGCTCACAAAGGTTTACAGTGTTGTAGAAACAATCACATATAGTTTTAAGAAAATAACTTCACTTGTCTATCATGGTTGATGCTTTTTCTTTATTCCTTGACCTTGAAAGATATTGAACACTGAAATGGCACTGAACAGATTACATCTTCCATTTGTTTTTTATGCAGTTTCAGGTTTTGTTATTAGGCAATTTAGCACCATGCTGGCACATTTACATTTCCAATATTTTGATGAAATGCTTAAATCCTTGGAAAATTGATTTCAGAAATTTTGTTTACACATCCAAGCAGAACATACATTACATTCATGTTACAGTTTACAAATCATTCTATCTTTGCCATAAAATCTTCTTTTTAGTCCATTACAGTCTTGCTGTGGGTTTTGTTAGGTTATCAGCCAATTTACCATAGAAACCATGGTTATTGTTTTGACAAAAATGTGAGGGTTTTTTGTAAATTTGCCATGGAGACAGTTGAAACATTTTTAAGCAACTTAGAAAAAGTAAACAACAGAGTGAGCAGGTTAGATGAATACACTGCTTATCTAAGGCTTCAGTCAATGTGTTCATTATTGAATATTGTACTATTATTTTACTACAACAACCATTCATAACTGAATATTACTGGATATAACCAATTTAGTTGTGAATAACTGTTATAATATGTGCGGATGCAACCCAGGACACATAAGGACAGGGTTTGTAATATGAGAGTATTTAAATAGACAGCCCAATCCATGGGAGCAGAAGGTAGCTGCGTAGCAGACAGGGATGATGCAGGTACGCTGTCTTCCCATCCCACTGATGCCAAAAATGTTCACTGAAATACTGCTACTGAGAAAATTCATTCTGCACTGTTAGATCAGACATGGCGCTGACCCAACCCCTTCTGCAAATTCAAACAAAATGGGGCTGGATTGGCTAGGAGCAGTTAATTTCCTCTGGCAAGTCATAAAATAATCATTCTGCCTTACCTAGGCAAGCATTTGCTTTTAGCTTTTGATCTAAATATCCATATCATGAGGAAAATGGGACTTACTCATTTCTAAGGGGCAAAGCAGGAATTTTGGGATTTCCTGTGACTGGATAAGGGTCTGTTTTTGTTCCTCTTTCAGGTTTTCACAGAGGGACTGGACAAACAGACCTGGTTTTTGGACTAGTTAGACAAGAATAGAATATGATAAATTGGGCAAATTGGTGAGCACCCAGAAGCAGCCCAGCATTCATTCTACAGAGGGGTGGGTTTGGGAGGGAACGCCTCTGGTGCTGAGCAGTATCAGCTCCCTTCCAGAGGTGTACAGCCTATAGCACCATCCAGGTCCCGGGGCGCACACCTTTTGGTCACATGGGGGCCCCCACTTGACCAAATGGTGTGTGCCCCAGCTGCATGCCACTGAGCCCCAACCCCACACCTCTCTGCAGGCCAAATCAGGAGCTGGCCTGCACAGAGGCTGGAGGCAGGGCTTGGTAGTGGGCCTGCTCGCAGGTGAACCTCCCCCTGGCCTCTGTGCAGGCTGGCTTTTGCCCTCCCGAGGCCCTGGGGATGGCAGGAGCTGGCCTAAAGGGAAGTTGGGGGCAGGGCTTGGCACCCTGAGCCCTGCCCCTGAGCTGCACCCATGAGCATGGGGTGGGGGTGGCTGGAGAAAGTGTTGTTCCTGGGCACCATTCCCCCCGATACACCTCTGCTCTCTTCCCCAATGTAACACATGGAAAACTAAGGGTTTGACTTTAGTTTTTTGAGTGGCACATTGAGGAAGGTAGATGAAGCTTGGCACTTCTTAGTACAGTTCATGTACAGGCAAGGATAAACAAAACCAACAATTGGCCATTGTGAGTTTTTCAAGCCCAGAAAACCCACAACAGCCAATTGAGTCTAGCCATGAAAGCCTTCAACAATACATAGAACCAATAATAATTTCTGCCCATGTTTGAGGCAAGGGTTGTGTTGCTGAAATAATGATAGCCATTGGCTGTCTAATGTACTGCCTTAAATATACTTATGATACAGATCAACCATTTAAAATAAACAGGTAGTCCTGTGTCATTTGGAGATTGATATTGCAGACTACAAGGGATTGCCAGATTCAGTACTGGGGGATTTGGAGTTCTTCAGTAGAAGGAGTACTCTCATTCACATCAATCTCCTACTGTTTTCAAGCCAAAATAGACACATATAGGACAACCAAAAATGTTAATATCAGCAAAACAAACTAGCCTTCACATTTCAGCAATTTAAATAAAAACATGACTCATCCACTTACCAAATTTGCTGTTAATTCATGCAGTCATTGATCTGTAAAGATATTTGTTGTGCAAATGGTGCTTCACTTAGTGCCATTCATACATTTCTGACAGGGCTGAGGTAAATTTACTTGATGTTCATAATACTCTGATGTTCATAGACATTAGGGAATTTCCTATTGGAAACTGGTCATCAATTTTACTGTTGGTATTTCATCTTTAACCTGGACGCCCAGCTTTAAAAACTGACAAAATTGCGCCCACGATTAAATTTGATATACTTCAGAGAATGACTGTTTTTTTTTTTGGCATATTTCTTTCACTTTTAAAGTCTCCAAGTTGCTTAACTCATTCTGGCAGCATTTTACATTCAGAAACAAACATCCAGGTAATGAAGATTAATGTTCTACATTCAGAGATTAAGAATCCCCATTCTTCCTTTTCCAACGTTGATCTTCTGGTTTGCTGTTGCCAAAGGAGGTATGGAATGTCAACTGCCCATCAGAATGACCTGCCCTAAATTCCATGTGAGGAGTATGAATTTTCCAAGTTCCGTTAAAATCCAAGTACTCAAAAATTCCTATGTAAATTTCCTGTGCAGTATGAAAGAAAACCAGGTAGGCACTGTTTCAAGGGTGTCTATCCAGGAGTACGAGTACATAGTTTCCAATCAAATTCACTTTGAAGATCATTTGCAGTACTAATATGGCTAGGTACAGTTAAGTTATGAATGTGTTGTTAGCTATTTTGTTTCCATTATTCTCCTTTCCCCCCCTCCCCACTTTCTTAGATTTGCCAAAACAGCCCTTCACATCCACTTCCCCATGCTTTCCCAGTAAAGCTATTCTTCACTCTGTATTAAGAGCCTTTGAACATTTTGCTTCAGGCTGTTTTATTTGCATGAGTCATACCTAGTTCTGATTATTCAAAATTTGTTTAGTAAATGTAAAAGATGGAACAGACAGTAGCTCTGTCTGTTTTTTTTGTGTGTTCAAACCTGTAACTTTGGACAGGAGTGCAAGGTTCCAGGTATTTTTTCACTGCCTAGTAAAAGGAAGGCAAGAAGGGAACAGGCTGGAGTTTTCCTGTCTTCTCCTTAGTCTTCCTATTGCTGCAGAAATATTCATTTTCTGCAAACACTAAAGCATATAGGCCTTGAATCAACTATGTTTGTTTACATATTACTGAAATAAATTAGGCTCAAGTTAGTCACAAGTCTAGCAGATTTAGCAGGACAGGAGGGAACATATTTGCCAGCTGTGTAACATCTCTGCTGAGGCCTGGTTTTTCTATCCCAGGGGTCTGCAACCTGTGGCTCTCCAGATGTTCATGGACTACAAATCCCATCAGCTGATGGGATTTGTAGTCCATGAACATCTGGAGAGCCAAAGGTTGCAGATCCCTGCTCTATGGATACCCAGTTCCAATAGGTGCATAGGGTCAAACAAGCATTGTTTAAGTGAGTATTATCTTTTCTGATCAACTTGGATATGGTGATGCTGCCAGCAATAAAGACAGTAAACTCAGAGGCTGGAGAACAACTTTAAGCCAATATTTAACAATCAGCCTCCAAAAGGTTGTCTCTACTTTGACCATCCCTGCTTCTTGCCTTAGCTATACATTTAGGTGCATTAAACAAGGCTCTAAGGAATGTAGATAATTAGACTTTCTCTAATAAAGTAAAATCTGATACTATTGCCAGTGGAACTTCATAGGTAAGTTGAGTCAAGGATTTAGCCTCGAATAGTTTAATTGCAGATGGTGAGGTTTGGTGAGGTTTGGTCCCAGGGGTCCAACGTGATGGACCCCCAAAGGGGGTACCCCATCCCCCATTGTTTCCAATGGGAGCTAACAGGAGATGCTCAGGCAACCATCATGCAGAATGTCACCTACTTTCCTTATACAAAACTACCTTAGATATGATTCCTTTTAACTTACAAGCAAATGTACAGTAAGTGTATAGAATATTCAGCTTGAGAGAAAAATCGTGGCTAGCAGGATCCATTTTGTTTCTGAACTTTCTTAAAAAAACAAAACCTTTATACTCGCTATTCCAAATTCAGTCCATGGCATCTCCAATTAAAGGGTTTCACACTGCAGATTCTGTGAAAGACCTCAGTCTCTCTGAGGTCATGCCAGTCACATTGGACAATACTAAGAATAGGCCAGTGGTGTGACTTAGCGTAAGACAACTTCATATATGTATGTATATACATTTAAAAATAAGTTCATTTTTAAAATTCATTTAAAAATAGCTGAACCATAAATCCTCAGAACAAATAGAATAGCATTCAGTCAGGTCAGAGACTGGAAACCCAACTCCCAATTTTCCTGAACTGGATTAGCCATAACTGCATTAGGAAACTCCCACCCCCCTTAGTTGTAATCTACCAAAGAAAAATTATATCTCCCCCTTTGCTATTTCAGTATTCATACACAAATATCTCTAACTAATTCACACATGTGTTTATGACTATTTGTAACAACTTGAACTTGGATAGTTCAACAAAAATGGTGTGTGTTTGGGGAAGGGCGGGGAGTCCCGTTCAGTATTACTCCTGTAGTGATGTGATTAGCCACTAATGTTAAAATTGAGGCATTTTATTGTTAAATTGAAGACATGTATATGAAGAAGTAACACATCTATATCTTATCATTTCAAATATTCAAAGGCAGTGGAGATAGAATAAAAATACCACCATTATCTAGGGAAGTGGTCCATCTCCTAGCAATGCTGGGTCTTTAGCTGTGTTCTTCCAGCCCTTAAGCTACATCAAGGCAAGACCATAAAAATCTCCCTTTGGTTCCATTAGTCACCTGCACAGATCCCTTGAGCATAAGGAAACAACACATATTGATTTTTATTTTACTTCACAGTTTTTTCTGGTTTCTTGTTAGGGAGGTACAAATAATAAGTTACAGAGAACAACAGCAAAGTTTATAAAGGAATTTATCTTTCATCCTCTCTGAATGTGACTCTATTGGGATGAGAAGGATAAATGCATTATATTTCTGTCAGCAGAAGTTATGTAGCATGCTTAAGTTATTTTTTGTTTGTTTTTAAAGCCTTTGGTGGCCATTTCAAGAAAGCCATCTGTTCTGTAATATTTCACTATTGTGGGAAAACAAGCTCTTCTTCTAAGGTGAAATACTCATCAAGTTTCTGTAATACTCTCCAAACCAAAGCTGGGCAATGGGCAGGTATATCTATTGTGCCCAGAAAGTCTGCAGCTAGTTCACCAGACAAAATTGTTGAAAGATACTAGTGTTTTATAAGAGATAACAGGTTCAGCAGCAACATCAAGCTACAAATCTGCTCTTCAATGGGACACCTTACTTCCTGGATCAAGTCTTCTGCCTACCAATAATATTAACTAACTTGACTCTGCTTTAAAAAATACCAAAACAACTGAATTCAATTATTAGCTTTTGTGATTATGTGTGTGTGTTGCATATCAGTTAGTTTTCACAGACTGTTTGAGAGCTTTAATGGAGAGCTGGCTACCATATGGACATGTTTTGTTCATTAGATCAAAATATAAAATGCATATCTCTACACTTGATTAGCAGAGCAATTCTACACAAAGTTATTTTATTTTATGTTCACTAAGGTTAATTGGCTCAGAGGAATGTAACCATGTTTTGGATCACGTGGTTACACAAACCTAAACAGGACGAGCTTTAGTCTGTTTCAACCCAGAATATATAATAAATAAGATGGCTTCAAATTATTATGTCAATTGAGAAACAGAGTATTTGTATAATGTGCTATGTGAGAAAGTTTGACAAGCTTGAAAGAAAATCTGTAAATGCCATCATTAATAAATGGGGGTGCGTGGAATGCAGGGTGGGTTGAACAGTTGAACAGTGCACAATCAGTTGAACAGTGCACAATTGTTTTTCCCCTTTATGCATGTACACACCACATTTTCCTGAGATATTTTTAATTTCTTTATCCAATACGTACAAATGGTTAGAATTTTGTTTACCAGGTTCCTAAAATATGTCATGATGGACATTTAGTCATCCATCCTCAAGTCAAAGGACTTACCTGGGTCAGGGGATAAATGTAATGATTAATAAATTATTTATGCCTGAGGCAGGAAGCTTAAGCCTGGTATTGCTACTAGGCCATGACCTGCAGATAAAAATGAACCTGTTACAGTAAAAACCTTTTTGTCTCAAGACTGAATAGGTCTGGCACTCTTACATCTTGATCATCTCAGGCATATTATGCATGGTTGGCTAAATCTATCTGTAGTTCACAGATTCTGCCTAAGAGAAACAAGCAATCTGGAGCAAATGGAAAGTAATTATAACAGAAGCAATTATAGCATACAGTCAAAGCGAAGGCAGAACAGATATTACTGAAGCCAAAGAAGCACAGAAGTAAAATCCAACCACTGTTACAGAAAATGATCGACTTGGACACATTTTCAAGACTTTATCTTGCTCAACAGCAGAGGTGTAACTGGGCCAGAGTGTGCCCGGTGTGCACTCTGGCTTTTTCACCACCACCCCGGTGCGGTGCCCCCTCGGCAGCACCCCCTCCCACATGCGGCAGCCCCCACACTTACTTAAGAACCTGAGCAGGCTGGAGAACAGGCCTGTTCCCTTCCAGGCTTCAAAGGCCCTGGTGGGAACTACATTTCCCAGTAGACCTTGGGAAATGTAGTTCCCACCAGGGCCTTTGAAGCCTGTTCTCCAGCCTGCTCAGTTTTTAAAGTAAGTAGGGGGTCTCAGGGGAGTGATTTTCATCCCCCCACGGTGCCCCCCCCCCACACACTTACTTTAGAAACCGAGCAAGCTGGATAACAGGCCTGTTCCCTTCCAGGCTTCAAAGGCCCGTTCTCCAGCCTGCTTGGTTTGTAATGTAAGTGTGTGTGGGGGCGCCGCAGGGGGGGGGCGCCATGAGGGGAAGGGGGAGGGGTCTGGGGGGAATTTTGCACCCCCCCATGTGACCCAAAATTGTGCGCCCAGTGCACGGTGCACCCCTTTCCCCTGGTGGCTTCGCCACTGCTCCGCAGCTTTGAAACATTCCAGATGGGGTAAGGGAGGGCAGCTGCTCCTCCTCCGATTGGGTTCCCCGGTAGCATGGGCAGGAGGAAAACTGGAAAATTCCCCTGCCCTGGGAACTTCCCATAGGGGAAAAGAAACAATTTTCATGGCACAGGTTTGGGACCAGCTGCAAGGGTGTCTAGGGGCCAAAAGCCCAATGGAAGCTGCCTGCAGTCAGCTCCGTCCCTGGGCCAACCTTGAAATTCCCTTTCCCCCAATTGGCACAGAATTCCATGCCAGATGGGCACTGTGGCAACCTGTATTTCCACGTACTCATGCAGCAGAGCTTCCCTTAGAGGTGTGGGTGTCTTCACCACTGGGGGGGATGCCCCTTATGCAGGCAGGGTGGTCACCCCTATTAACACAAGCTTGTACAGCATCTAGTGGTGGATTCCCTCTTCCCCCCACTCTGAAGTGGACTCTAAATCTCAGTGTTATGGCACTCTAATCTATTCCTTGAGACCTAGAATAACAGGCATTCTCTCGCCTTCATGCCCTGCTTTCTTTACCCTTCCCACTAAATGGTGAAAACTTTCTCCTTTTCAGTAAGTTTTTGATGTTGATGCTGGAATGAAGCTTAGGGTAGACTTTAAAGCAGATAGACTTTAAAGCTAGCTTTGAACATTTTAAAGCTAGCTTTGAACACTTAGAATTTTTGGTTGGACCTAAAGAACAGGATGTCTTAGTTGTATATGGTAGAATGACAGAATAGACAGTCCGAGGGGATGGCTCTGGGGTAAAAGAGCCTTACTCTCAATGAAACTGTTGTTTCTCTTATAGCTCGATTTGGGGGGAGGGAATCAACATTTGGATGCAGTGTGGGCCCATGCTGATACATTTGTCCCCTTCGCCAGCATAAGGGGTATCCCAGCTGGCAAAGAGGGCAAAGACGCTGGAGTCCAAGTGCCACACAGCTCTGCAGTGGTGAATTGCAAAAGTGGACTCCACCATGAAGATATGCTGGTGTCCAAGCAGACTCTGTCAGGGGTGGAGGGTGGGCTGGTGCATACCTGAAAGTAGAGCCTACTTTAGTTGGCTTCCATCTGGGCTTTCGATCCAGGAATGCCATGGCCAGGGCCTTGGACATATGCCACCCTAAAACATGTTATATATCCATTCAGAAGGACTTCCCAGGTGGACAGGCTTTTTTAAAACTGTTGTGCATTCTCTCCATGCTGTCTGAAAGCCCTTTGGAGGCAGTGCAGTGATGGATCTTTCCCTGACTGTGGCAGCCTATGGATTGGGCTGCCCAATGAAAACAGAGTTCATTTATAAACACAACAGTTTAATCAATTCTGTATAAGTCCAATGGTTCCAGACAGCTATATAAGCAAAATAGGTATACTTTTTTGTTGTTGTTTTTTCTCTAAAATGCCTTTAATAAACACAGCCACAAGGGCTTATTTTCTCCCTTGCCACTTAGGTGAATAACCTCCACATATAACATTGCCTCATTATCCTCACTTGCCTTTTAGGCTCATAACTTCCACAAGGCTTTTTTTTCTTCATTTGCCACATAGGCTCATAACTTCCACACGGAACACAGATTTATTTCCTAGTCTACAGCACCTCTCTTTTCAGCTACTTAGCTCTCTTCCCTTGCACAACTCTACCGTAACTCTCTCTCACAAAACCCACTCTTAACAACCGGTCAATTCCACCCCTACCCCAGAGTACAGCTAATATCCAAGCATAACACACTATCACCCATCCAGCCCCCCCCCTCTTACTGTACAGATCTGCATTTTAATCACAGCAGTATGCATACAAAACTCCACATTAAAACCTAGACATAAAACACGCACAAAATGTTTACATACTTAAAACATCACACTGCTCATTTTAAGCTGCAAGCAAATTATCTATACACATTTATAGTGTATTCAGCTTGAGAGAAAAGCTGCATGAAGTCTTTAAGATGAGCTTTTAATGCATTAAAATATGAAAGCAATGTGGGAGAAAACTTTATGACTAATTTTCAGCCTTTTCTTTCAGTTTGGGGTGCACACAATCTTGGTTAAGGGTCAGACTAATTCAGAGAAGCTACAGGAAAGGAAACTATGCTGGTGGGGGGACCAGGGTGAAAGAGAACCCCCATGCACAATTCTGAGGCTTTTTCTGGGGACAGACCTGTTAAGGGGAACACAACAGACTGCTGTGGCCTTGGATTCTGTCCCAAGTCTGACAGAAATCTTTTACGCACAATTAAAATAAAATGTCCTGGGGACGTCTTCAGAAAACCCGTCTCCTCATTTTTTTGACAAGACAGGACAAAAAGAAAGCATCTGAGGAGAGAGCAGGGTTTTTCCCTCCCACTCGATCTGCAAGTTTTTAGTTTCACTTTCTCCCGCTGGCCATTTTCTGAGGCTTAAATCTGTGCCACCCACCATTTGCTGAAGTTGCCCTGGGATGTTTGCTCTGCAGGCATCACTGCTGGGCTTCTTTTCAGCGAATTAAGTACATGGATCAGATTCTTATATCATGTGTTCGTGGCTTCCAAGACACCTCCTTGAAAATAAAAAAATTAAAAAACTATATATTGCTGGATTCGGCAGGAAACACTGAGTCAATTCATGTACTTAATTCACTGAAAATAAAACCAGCCATGATGCCTGCAGAGCAGATGTCCCAGGGCAACTTCAGCAAATGGTGAGTGGCACAGATGATTCAAGCCTCAAAAAATGGCCAGCAGAAAAAAGCAAAAGTAAGAGCTTGCGGATCAGGCAGAAGAAACCATTACCTCAGTTCGGCACAGAAAGTAGGGAAAGAATTTAAGCCGACTTGTGGGAAAAGATTGTAGTTTATGGCTTTCAAAAAACTCAGCTAAAGTAATATGACCTGAGGACATTTTGGGAGAAAGCAGTGCAGAGATCCTACCCCAAATGCTTTTTAAAAACATCCTCATGGGTCGTTTCTGCACGATCCAAATATTCCAGGTTGAGCAAGAGAAATATCCCAGTTTGGCCAAGGATTTTGCACAGTTCCCAGTCCTAAAGCAGTATTGCCCTCACCCAAGGATTTTCAAAAAATGCCAATTTGGCAGTTTTTTTCAAAAATTCCGCAGTGAAACCCTCTACCATGCAAACACCATGGGATCACAACCAGTTAATTTTTCACATCCAGCTGCCTGTTCTCCTCACCCTGCTGCCCGCCCCCTGGTTTCCCCACCTTACACCGTGTCAGTTTTCAACTCTGCTGAGACGCCAACCATTGCAGCCTGCCCTTCCCAAAACATTCTCCCAAGCACATTTTCTGTTCATGGTATCAACTGGGTGCCATTTCGCCTGGGTTAATCAGGAGTGGAGTCTCAAAATGTCCCCATTTTCTTTCCTGTACATGTATTGGTTTCTTGGACCACATAGCTAGGGATATGTGCACTTTGGGTTGAATATTAGTGGGCATATCATGGGGAGAGGCAGTCTCTTGCTTTCCACAAAAATATGAGAACGTGAGTGGGAATGTGATGTGATGATGTGCCCCATTGTTTTTTGCTGCCACTTGCTGTGTTGAGGCCTGTGCTGTGCCCTGCTCTACCCAGGCCCTATTAGTTTTCCACCACTGCTGCCCCAAAACAACAGCCAGTCAGAACGTGGAACACTGGGGATGTTTGTGCACATGCGGATACACGTGTAAATACAAAAACCCCAGGCTCGTGCAAAACAAACTGGAGTATTTCCTCCTGGTCTTCGATCGATTCCTTCACAGAAACGGGCAGCCACGAGAAGGAAGAAACAGGGATTAAAAAGACCCGGACTGTAAGATATCTATTAAAACCTAGTATAATTGTGTCATGCAGAAACAAAACACTTTTTTCAGCATCCTCAAGATATTTTATTTGTGTTGTGCAGAAAGAACCAGAGTCTGACAGAAACCTAGGATGCTCTACTTTCCCTTTCAAGAGAAGCTGAATATTCATACACCACTCTGAATAGAATTTGGAAGCTTGCAGTTATAAAATGCATAATTTCTTGAAGAGTTTTAATTGAGAAATACATCAAGACACACCAACATGTGTAAAAGTAGAATCTCTGTGGTCACTGAAAAGCACAATCTATAACTGTCCAACTAGAGGCAATAGGCTTGTAAGCTGGAAGTCAGTGACTAGATAATTCTATGTCTCTGCCATTCTAAACAAGCAATCATTTAAAGTAAAAAAAATCTATACACATAAATCTTCCTATTGGAACTAGAGGTGCTTCTTTTCCAACAACAGGGAATTAATCTGGTGAGCCATGTAGGTACAGCAATAACTTGTTAATGAGTTATTGATTTTTTTAAATTAAACCTTACTGGTATCATATTTCCAATCTAAATGAATGCATCATTAAACTAATTAATAGCATAACAATAACTGCAATGCCTTGAAATGGTAATTAATCTTTGTCACAGTCCTGTGGAATAATCTATAGCTTGGTTGCAACATCACTTTTGGGTCTTTGCTTTACAGAAGGGAGCTTCTTTGGCTTAATGTAGAAAGAAACTGGGAACTCTACAGTGGGACCACTGGACACTATGACAAATGGCAAGGCATCCTTGATTGTGACGAGGATTCTCACAGTTTGAGGATTCCTGTGAATTAACAAAATGTCATTTACAACCTAATTGCTGATCATTTTATCTATCACAGAGGCTCTGCCAGACAGATAAAGACATGAAAAGAAAATTCTCTTTAATGGAGAAATATTTGGTATATTAACTTGAGAAATCTTGTTATCCATGACTGCTTTAATGAGGTGAGTACGTGGAAGTTTATTGGGCTTCAACCAGTGCCAGAAAATGAGTTGTTATAAAATACTACTCACTAGAAGCACTTCATTTAAAAATAAATAAATAAATCTGATTTTACTTCCTGCCAGTATGACTGGGTGTAGCAGATCACAAGACTCATAGAATATGTGAGGCAAGGACTAAAAATAAGGTGTAGGTATTCGAATACTACATGGCACAACTATAACCACTAATTGAACTTAAATATGCTACCGACATACAAGAAAAAGCTACCAGTCCAAATTCATGTTACTTGCATTTTATGTAAACTGGGCCACTATGCATACAATCCCATTTTGTGTTCCATGTCAGCAAACCAATGAAATACCTGCCTATCCTATGGATCTCAACATTACATGCATAGTAACTGAGGAGCATCATTGATGTGTAGGGGTATTTGTTGTTGTTTGCTCTGGCTGTTTCTTTTTAAAAAAAGGAATCTGAAGTGATTTGAGCCCCTTGGGGTCAACCGTCAGGTTATGTGATCTGTTTTCTTGCTGCTGAACTATACTTGAGACTGAAGAATGTGTCTGTGTAAATCTTGATCTATTTATGCCTATTAAAGGTTAATAAAGATAAAGATAAAGAACTGAGGAGCAGGTTTAAATATTGCGTATAATTTTCTGTGCATAAGTTCTACTGTCTAGCATAATATTTAACAGGGAAATCTGAGCGGGGGGGAGGTAATCTCCCTCTGGATGTGGCATGGGCTTTTGCTGGCATAAATTCCCTCTCCAGGGTACTTATACTGGTGGAGGATCAAATCCGCCAATGTCTGGCTGCTGTGGGCACCCCACAATGCCTGGCTGCAATGTTTGGCCTCACACCAGCATTTGTAAACCACATCCTTCTGTGCCAGGATTCTGAGGGTGTTCTGAGAACAGAGCTAACCTTAGTCGGCCTCCAGACCCCTCTTAGTCCGTATGCCAGCAGAGCTGCTGACAAACATATGTTGTGATTTTCACAGTGTTTCTTTATTCTCCCCTACATGGGAGTTGGAGATTTTGTTTTTAATTTTAATTTTTTGCATACCTTGGCAAAGCTCAGTAGGGCATGTGGAGAGGCACCCAAGAGGTGCCATCACTGTCTGCCTCAGCTCTGGATTGTGCTGTAAATCAGGCCTAAGTTAATTATTCACACAATATCATAAAGCCTTCTTTTCAGTCCCAAAGAGTAACCTTTATAGCACTGCCCAGGTCTTCCAGTTATTTCATATACCCTTTGAAATTTTTCTAGGAAAAAATACTTTTTCAGTAGAATGTTCAAAATGAAGAAAACTCAGAAACTTCAGCTAGTGCAAAATGAAGTAACTCTGTTGGAATTTTGATCAATCCACTTCACACATATCGCACTAGTTTTAAGATTTTAACATTGGCTGTCTTTTAAAAAGTTGCATTAAAAGTTCTGCTGCATAATTTTGAAAATCTTCGTGATCTAAGACCAATGTACTTGCAGAATCACCTTCTGAGTATGTCCCCATGTGACATCTCCACTCTACTGACCAAAATTTGTTCTGTGTCCCATTAAAAGGTGATGACAAATACTGCCTCACTAATGCTGCTTTCTATTACGGCCACCACATATGTCAGGAAGACATCTGTCTTATAATATTTTATTATGTACCGTATATACTCGCGTATAAGTCGACCCGCATATAAGTTGAGGCACCTAATTTTACCACAAAAAACTGGGAAAACGTATTGACTCGCGTATAAGTCGAGGGTGGGAAATGCAGCAGCTGCTGGTAAATTTCAAAAATAAAAATAGATGCCAATAAAATTACATCAATTGAGGCATCAGTAGGTTAAATGTTTTTGAATATTTATTTCAAAGAAAAACAGTAAACTGGCTCTGTAAGTGGAAAAGAGGGTCAACAAGAACAATATGGCATCAACAATAACTTTAAAAGTACAAAAACTTAGCTCAACCAACAACCAAGCTAAAACACAAGAGTTAAAATCCTCCAAAACTGGGTTCCTCATCATCATCTGTATGTCCAAATGTAACCCAACTTAGATTTTTAAGAGGGATATTATCAGAAATGGAAAATCTACTATTAGCTTCCATTGTAAACAATGGGGGATGGGGCATCCCCTTTGGGGGTCAATAACTTTGGATCCCCTGACCCAAACTTCACCAAACCTGGCTGGTATCATAACAGATTCCCTCCTGATGAGACTCAGCCAGGCTCTGGTGAAGTTTGGTTCAGAGGGTCCAAAGTTATGGACCCTCAAAAGGGTAGGTAGCCCCATCTACTAACAGCCGCCACTGGAAACAATGGGGAATAAACCTCCTTTGGGGGTCCAACCTAACTTTGGACCCCCTGAACCAAACTTTACCAAACTTGGCTGGTATCATCAGGAGTGTCTTCTGAGGGTACCCTTAAATTTTGGTGCTGCTAGCATAAAAACCGCGCCCCCTGCTGGCCGGCAAAGTAAAAACACACAAAAATTTAATGACCCGCATATAAGTCGAGGGGAGCTTTTTCAGCATTTAAAATGTGCTGAAAAATTCGACTTATACATGAGTATATACGGTAATTCAGAATAGTTTAAAAAGGCCTTTAATGTATAAACTGAGTTGTATATGAAAGCTATGTTGCCAGTTAGTGACTGGAAATTGTTGTGAGATTTCATTGGTTAAATATTTATATGTCTGCTTTCAGAGAAAGGCCAGATTAAAAATGTTTTGAATAAAATAAAAAATATTGCAATAAAGCATGAAATCTGTGTTGTTGATACTCTCAAAGATAATGGAATATATTTTTCTGATCCAATGTAGACTGATGGCCCTATTTTAGTTCATTTGCTCAGGTGCTCTCCAAATAAGGACATGAGATAGCGATATGGGTTTAATTTGTTCATTTAAATGGCTTATCATGTCATCATTTATTAAAATAGGTGAACAGATTTTAAGGGGCTGACTATGCTAGGCAGGTTGCCAATGGCTACCTTTTGTTGAGAAGATCCACCCCAGTTCCAAACTTGGTCAGCAAGCTACACCGGCTTTGTTTATCCTCACCTGCAAATGCAATGGACCAAGAAAAGTCACGTCTTGTCCCTTCCCCCAATGCACCATAAGCAGAAGCGTAGCTGGTAAAAATGTAGTCCAGGGCAGACTCCAAGTTTTCTGCCCCTCCATGGGCCCCCGTGCCATGCCATGCCACGCCACGCCACACCACGCCACGCCATGCCACGCCATGCCACACCCCTCCCCCTCTCCCTTCCCCCCACACCATGCCCCCCATGCCCCACTTACCTCCTGGACCCAGGGCACTGCATTCCTTTCTCCCGGGCTCTGCAGCAACCCAGCCAGACTCCTAGGCCAGGGAAAGCCCCTTTCTGCCTCCCTCCCCGGCCCAAGGACTGGCTGGGGAGTTGCTGGGGGTGAGGTCGCAGCCCAGCCAGACTCCCGACCGGGAAAAAGTCCCTCCCTGCCTCCCTCCCTGCCCAGGAACTGGCTGAGGGACTCAAAGAGGAAGGGATGCTCCAGCCACCAGCCTCCCACCTTGGTGTTGTTGTTTTTAGCCAAAGTCTCTTTCCGCTAAAAAAAAAGTGGCAAGGCTGGAGTTCCTCTCCCTCTCAGAGAGGAAAAGGCACTATAGCCTCAAGCCTGGGCGCTGTTTTCTTTTTTAAGCCAAGCTCCTCTCAGCTTAAAAAAAGCACTGAGGCAGGAGGCTGGAGCACCCCTCCCTCTCTGAGTGGGAGGAGTGTTCCAGTCTCGGCTTGGAGTAGGAAGCAGTGCAGCTGCTGCTGAAATATTCACATGAGGAGGCATATTCACATGAGGAGGCCATTTTGTGCCCCCACATGACTAATTGGTGTGCACCTGGGGCACATGTCCCCACATGTCCCCGTGGCAGCTATGCCACTGACCATAAGGCCTCTACCAGGTTTGGAGCAACTCTGCTCAGCTTCAAGGGCACTCCTTCCCCACCCATCCTGCCTCATACCTCAAGGTGCTTGTGAATTATCCCTTCTTATCTTGAGAAAAGTATCCTATTCCTGCCACCTAATTATGGCCTAATGATACTGGAATTCAGGAGGAAAAAGGTCTCCTGAATAACCAACCTGGGGGAAACAAAAAAGCCTTCGTGCCTCTTGTACAAGTAAAGAGCTAGTCTCCTGACCTCCCAATGGCAGATAAGAGGGCAAGCAGCATGCAGAAAATGTCGCTTTGGAGGGGTGTAGCCAGTTTAAATTACTGCTCTGTTGCCCCTCCTCATTGGTTAACACATTTACAGCCCTGACCAATGCTGGTCTGACCAATCAATACAGATGGATTTTAGATTAGATTAAAATAATGGAATGCACAATTAGGAAGTAAATTCAGAGCTCCTTGAAAATCAGATTACACTGAGATGCAGCATAATCTTTGGATACAGCTTGTATTTGAAATTATCAGAATGTAACTATTATGTATATATAGAAGTTTTTTTTCTATTGTGATCATCTCTTGTGATATAAATTAATAAATTCAGATAATGTATTTATGGTAAGTTGATGCTTTCTAGTACAGAAAACATCCTTAAAACTGAATTCTAATATCTTGTTTTTAGTCTCGATATGTAAGTTGCTTTTAATCTGCTCTTGAGAGATAGCAGGAAATAAGCATTTTTTAAATAAATAAAAACTAGGGCTGAACCAAAACAGGAGTTGTTTCCAAAAAAGAAGTGGTATATATAAGAAGGAAACTTGTTCTTGTGTTGGCATGGGTGATGATTCCTGTCTTGTCATACTGTGATGATTTCATTATTTGTTCTCATAGTGCAGTTCAATAAAATAGGAAATATGTCACCATGATACCAAAGCAATCATGTCAAAGGCTCTCTGTTTATCATGCTAAATGGTGTTAAGGAGCAAGGCAGCGTAGCATGGCAAGGCAAGGAACACCATCTTGAATGCCTCTGACTTTAGTAATGCATTCAGTCCCCCATCCCCATTCATACTGAGGGCTAATCAGCCCTCCAAGACGTCACCTTGTAGACAGGATGATATTAACTGCACAAGCCTTTGGCTGATTATGCACAAGCTACCTGCTGGGCTGCAGGGGTAAATATCCCTTGCAGCAAGATTTCTTATATGGACATATTTCTTCAAGCTCCACTTTCACTTTCCATTCTTTCTCCGGCAAGCAACACCACTTCTAGTGCCACTTGAATTTGCTTTGCTGCCAGAGCAGGACAAATTTGCCAGTTAGCACAGTTTTGCCTTGGACATCTTCCCTCCACCCAGGGCCAGTCTTCCTAGCTTCACCCTTCCCAATCCCTCACACTGCTTCCCCCTTCCATGTTGCAGTTCCTTCTTGCTTCCTATTCATCCCACTGGCATCTTTGGTTAGCCAGCAAATGGAAGTCAAAGAAAAGGAGCTCAACTGCACAGGTTTAGCCAAAACACAATGACCTCTAAATTCTGCTTTTGATCGCATAGTGATTGAGAAAGAAGCCATAACATAAAAGCAACAATGGCCCTGAAATAGCAAATAATAAAATAGTGAATGAACCGATGGAAAATATGAAAAGAGGAGCAGCAACGGAGGCTGGTGGACCATTTTGTCTCCCTGAGTGTGTATTGCCCTGTAAGTATTCAGGAGCAAAAATCTATCTCAGGCCATATTTGCAATTTTTACACATAGGTTCTTTTTTTAAAAAAAAATCACTTATTCTGAATATCGATGTAAATTTTCAATAGTTCTTCTTCTTTTAAAATAAGTATTTAGAAATGAAACTTAACATCCCAGCCATGTTAAGTTAGAAGTCTGGACTTCTGTAAGCTGAAGTGGGGAAAAAATACAATAAAAATCATAGCTGGAACTGGGCAAAAATTGTAGCTTTATACACAATATTTTGTTGTGTCTTAAATGGAAGAGACATTTTTGGCTTGAAATAGAGCTTTCAGTTAGAATATTAATTTTTTGGGGGGAAAGATGATAGAAATGATTACATTTCCTTTTTAAATGTGCATCTAATTTCTTCTAAACGTGGAACTTGAAACTGTGACTAAGCCTTCTTGAGATAATGTTGTCGATTACATTTGCAATAGTAGCCAATCCATAAAAATGGCTGCTCAAAGCAGAGTGTTTATGGAGGGGTAAAAAGAACTCCCAATGATTTTTTTTTTGCAAGCAGGCAATAAACACAGAAATTATACTTTGACTGAAAACATCTTAAAGGGAATAAAGAACCCACACAATAAAACTCAGAATAGGCTGCCATGAGAAAGAAACTGGCAAGGTCATCTCCCCTACTGAGTTATTCATGGCTGGCCCTGTTTTCTCCTTTCCTCTTTCTATCTTGCTTTAAATTGGCTGGCCCATGGCTTTCATTATCTCTACTTAGGGGGCAGGGAAGAGAGAAAATTATCTTGTTTGCATGCAACAGGGGACATGAAGCTAGAGGGATCTATTCATGTTTCATAGAGCAGACTGTTTTGATGACATGAAAATTTGATTATTTGATTATTTTATGTTATTTCCCTGACAAATTCCAGGGGGACCTTTCAGAGACATTTGGATCCCATTTTTGCTGCTTTTGGAAAATGATAAATAGGTCCTCTGTGAAACAGCTCCCCAGGAATAGTTCTTGATCTGGCTGTCATTCACTTTATCTTCATTCAGTGTGCTTCTTTGTCTTTTTCAGTCAGACAGAAAGCTCAAAACAATCCAGTTCTTTGCTTTACACATAGGCAGATTGCTCATGTAGTGTGCTTTTTTATTACCACAATCTTGTGGTGGTGGTTGTTGCAAAAGCCTTTCATATCTACAACAAAAAGCCTTTTGAGAGAAAAGAAGGATTTATTTGTGTGCTTAGATAACAAATTCCTTGACATCTGTTCTAATGGTGCTATAAGATCTGATTTGAAACTGGAAACACTAGTGCGGATGGTTAGTAAAATTTGGAGCCTTCCTTCAGCCATGGAAACTTATACCAACTTAGGTAGTTCCTCTTACAACAGAAGAGCCACTTAAGTTGGAGAAAAACTCATGATGGGAAAAGACTCTTTGGTGGGAGACTGTATCTACATCCTTGTTTTCTAATTATGCTCCCCTAGTGGATTTGGTTTATGCCTGTTGGAATTATTATGTATATCTGTCTATTGTTTGCTCAAATCAACCATGAAGCTACAGTGGCAGGCAAATACTCAGGTAAGCCAAACAGACCAGTTAGTTTGTGAATTAGCTGCTTTTGAAAATAACATTTATAAAGTGGTGCTAATACAGATTAACTCAAATAGACCCGATGTTATGGCCCCTGACACCCCCAGAATATTATTTCTATATATTTCTGCTTTAAAATAATATTGGCAAAAGCCAGTTGCCAAAAAGCACTCCTCTGGGTGTAGGTAGCCGCATGATCACATGACCACAAGCTAAAGGTCAAAACTACTTCAACAAAAGCTGAATTAAGATAATGAGTTACTCCTGGTAACCTGGAGGTCTCATTTGAGTCACTAGCATGCTTGATTATCACACCTAGCTATACAAACTGTTAAAGACAAAGGATATGGAAAGTCACCCTGCCAGCAGATACTGTATTCTTTAGTTTGCATTGGAAACACAGGTCAGCAGCAAATACTTACTGCTCTGCATTCCCCCTCCTTTTGTAATGGTTCTCCTAAAAGCCTTTACCTCTCCCAAGTCTAAAGGTCTCAGCCAAAATCTGAATATCTTGGGCAGTGACCCTACAGGGTTAATCTGCATGGGAGCATTGCAGCCCTCCCTCATTCAGCTTGATAATGTAATTTGGCCCTATTGTCACGGGGTTAGCAATAGGTGAGCTGACTCATCGAAGTCAGCACCCCAAATCCAGCACAGATGCTGCAGAAGTAAAACTTGTTCTGATTGGTTCCTTTTCCCGCCAAGGAACAATCTACCCTATAAAAGTTTAGTTCACCTGGAGCACTTGGCTCATTGCCACATGTTCCTCCCTTGGTCTTGTTGGTGTTGAGACACGATATCGTCTTCACTGGGTTTCTGTGCTGGCATGGAATCCCTGCCTTCTACTTCGTCTACTCTCAAGAATTGTTAGGTAACATATTACCCTGCAAAAAACCCCATTCCCCTCTCTATCTTCCAAATCTATCTTTCAAACCTGCTTATATACTAGGAACTTGAATGTATGCGCTCTTGTGCCTTCCTGTGTGTATATATTTTTGAACCAAATTTATATAAAGCGTTTAAACTCAATTTGGACTCTTGCGCTCCTCTGTGGAATATTCTTTGCCAGAATTCCTTCCCCGTAGACATAGTCCCAAAGATCTCCTTGGCCAACCTCTCGCAGCCAAAAGTGAGTTGTTTTTATTCCCCTGTGCTACTTAAAATTCTAAACGTGTGCTGTTACACTCTTAGCAGCTGGTGGAGAATCCCTTTCCAAAATCCCCTTCCCCTGTTAAGGCCGTAACAATGATATAGTGGTTAATAGGCTTGTTAATTACCCTAAAAATTCGGTAAAATTCAGATTCGGATTTATTTGGGCATAAAATTATCTGTATGCCCAAATAAGACAAATAACATATTCGGATATACCTGAATATTTGGGTATATCCGAAAAATTCGGGTCTGTTTGAAATTTTTTGTATTTTTGAGTTTTTTTCCACATTTTGGCCTGCAGGGTGCACATTTTTAAAGCTAGCGGCACCAAAATTACAGGGTTGCTCCTTCCTGACCAGTGTTTTAATTGCTGTTTTTATGTCTTTGTATACATTGTAATTCTTTTTTTAATTTGTTTTAATGATATGTGTTGGGGGTTGATTATAGTGATTTCAAAATGTGCATTTACCATGGATGTTTTAAATTGTTAGCAATCTTGGTGACTCTTGGAAGGGCAGAAAGGTAGGGTATAAATCTGCCCTCACGAATGAATGATTGAATAAATAAATAAATAAATAAATAAATAATAAAGTAGTTTGAAGCCAAGGGTCCTCCTATGGTAGAAGCAGCTTCTCCAAAATTAGTGTTCCAAGCAAACACAAAGGTGATGTTTATGGATGGTTCTTAAGCAAATCATGTGCAGTGTGATGGAAGAAAGTCAGGAATGGCTGTTAGCTTTGAAGGAGAAGGAAATAGGTACCAAGAAACATGTCAACAAACACAATGGACTCCACAGGCAGGAGAGATCCCTGACTTTGGTAGTACAAGAAAATAAAGGAATTCTGCAAAGGCCAATCATGCACAGGTCTCTGCCTAGTGTCGAGGGTGAATGTACGTCAGGACAAGATTTTTTGTACAGGTGTATTTCCCTGAGCCCCACATTCACTTTCTGGTTTTCCCACACCAAGCAATAACACTTTAAGCATGGGTTTAATTTTCTTCACTGATAGAGAGATTGTGATTTGCCTGTGAGCACAGTTTTGGCCTAGACATCTTCCCTGTACCAACTGCCAGTCTACTTAGCTTTACCCCTCCCAGTCCCTTACACTCCTGTTCATGCCTCTGCCCTTCCCCCCTCCCTGGGGCTACCTCCTTCCTCCACATTCTGCATTTATTGCTTCACCCTCCCCAGCTAACTGTTTTCTAACCCAGATGGGTAGCATTTGGACACAGAAATATTATTGTTAGTACTGTCTGGTTGGACAGATGGGAGCCTAAGCAGTTTGTGTTAAGATGAACATATTGCCAGCATTACAGCCTGTATGGAAAAGGGAGGATTGGGAATTGGGAGAGTATGCTAAAAGGCAGCTCATGGTGTTAATGGCAGTCTATACTCCATCATCAATGCTTCCCTTCCTGCCTGCAGAGGATAGAAACAGTGGACAAACAGTGGGCAAAGAATCTTTTCAAATTTGTTATGACTTCAATATTTGTTATTTATTATAGGACAATGTTGATATATCGGTCAATATAAGCAGAGAATCATTGCAACACTGCTGCTGTTTATTGCAAATGAAAATGTGATGTTTGACTCCAAATGGTGGACTGGCCATTTTACTCATCCTCTCACTTCCTCCAGCCATTGCAGTTATCAACAGGTTGGGAGGAGATGTCTCTCTGTAGGATGAATTATGAGTGGTGGGCAAAGGTGGGAACATTAGATTGTCGTGGTTTTCCCCAAGGCATCCCTTTCCCTCCAAAAAAAGCACCAATATTATTTCAAGGGGAGTTCTCCTGCCACCATTGGATAAGCATTTGCTTTGGAGTTCACCACTCCATTGGTGAAAATAATTCCCCCCCCCTGAAATCTCATTAGTAAAATTGTGATATGAAGTGCAATATACCCAACTGCATAAGATATTTGAATTTGTATAGATATTGAATTACTAAGTTGAGGTGATTTTTTTGCAGTGGGGAGGGAGTTGCACAACAGGCCTTGGCAGTGCTGCCTCCGACCCTGCTCAGGGAAGCATTCATGATCATACATTTTAAAGGAGCAGGTGCCCCCAAGGGCATGTCTTCAAAGAGACTACCATTCATCTGCCACCATTTAAGAGATGCCTAGACATGCCTGGGAATAGACAAATTGTGCCCTTACTGGTCCACATTGATTTTTGAATGCCCCAATAAACCAGTTCTGTATGGGACTCATTTGAAGCCTGGCAAAGCATACAGTGGATGTTGTCAAGGTCATCAAACCCAACTGTTGGACAGCAACAGCTCCTCAGAAATGCTTCTGATGGAACTTAGTCAACAGCCTTTGAATGTCTTGAACCCTGTTAACAGGGATGTATGTGCACACACAGAAGAAGGTTGGCTGGAGTGAGACCAGCCAGGCTTCTGAGCAGCACTGAAGGCTGTTGCTTCCCTCATGGCATTGGCCAGGTTGGCATGTCGCCATCTGGTATATTGTGTTGCCAAGCTCACAAGGGGGTTGATAAAAGCCCTGCTGTCATGACCCCTCCTGCTGCAGCTGACAGCTCGAATGAGGAAGAGCCTCGCAAAGAGATGCCAGCTAGTCAGTAGAGCCTGAACCAGCACAGGCTTCTGGGTCAGAGCTAATTAGCAAGGCTAAGGAAGATTCTAGCAGCTCTGGGTCTCCAGATGTAAGTCAGCATTGCAGACAAAGAGTGAGACTTGCCTTAGAGAGGTGCTGGTCAGCAAGATTGCAGGCTAGACATTACCCTGAGTTTTTGCAGGAGCAGTCCCAAACAAGTAGCTCTGAGGAATAGAATAGAATAGAATAGAATAGAATAGAATAGAATAGAATAGAATCTTTATTGGCCAAGTGTGATTGGACACACAAGGAATTTATCTCCGGTGCATATGCTCTCAGTGTACATAAAAGAAAAATACATTTGTCAAGAATCATAAGGTACAACACTTAATGATTGTCATATAGGTCTAGTAAGCAATCAGGAAACAATCAATAGTAATGAAAACATAAAATGTAAAATCATAAAATAAAATGAAATAAAATGAAATGTCTTAATGGATCTCCCCAATAAAAGGCCTTTGGCCAAAACTGCAGTTGTGGCTGCAAAGTGTGTTCTTCCTGACCTTGCCTGCACACCACTGTTGATTCCAGACCGTGACTGACTGTGGTGTTTGATTGGAATTCTCATGATGACAGTTCAGAAAACTGACAGGAGAAGGACAGCTGTTAATGGACTGTGCTGGAAACAGCAGAGTGAGCTGCAAGCTGTCTGTAGAGGTTTCATTTCTTGAGTGAAAGAAACATACTGGTTTGGGACCAGGAAGAATCTATAACCAGTTACAAAGGGAAATAGCTCTAGCACCGTGAGGGTGTTCACGAAGTATTCAAAGGAAAATAACTCTAGTGAAAGTTAACCTGGCTAGTTAAAAGGGAAAAAATTGGGAAATTGTATATATGTTCCTAACTTCTCCAAACTTAAGAACTACTATTTGAAGAAGTTTATGTTTATGAGGTGCTTCCAAGACAAACCAATCTCAGCCTATAATAAAAGTATCAGTACTTGTCTGTGAACCACCTTAGATACATTTTGAATTACAAAACATCTTTTGTATATAGCCATCATAAGTTCCTCATTCCTGTTCTATCCAGGCCACATTCATACTATGATACGTTACTAACCTGACCTTTACATTCCCCTCAAAGTAGTCAAATAAAATCATTTTAACTTTTACTTCAAAAAGCCTCTCATGTGCCAAATATTTCTGACCTTTATATAAACGATGGTAGAGAATCTGTCATAAGCCCACTTCATCAATTTTAAGAAGTGTATACTACACTGGTAGACATGTCTGTATTTGTAGGTATAAAAATTCAAAATTAAATACATGGCTATAGGAAGAAATATGGAGAAGTGCAGGGTGTACAAACTGATTGTATGTGGAAAGCATTTTTGGCAGGAACAGTGTTACCCAGCTTTCACAGGTTGTGAACTTATTTCTAAGGAATCTCCACCAGCTGCTAAGAGTGTAACAGCACACAACTATTTTAAGTAGCAATGGGGCAAAATAACTCGGCTTGGCAAAGCGAGAGGCAGGCTGGGTAGGGATCTTTTAAGACTATGTATATTAGAAACAGCTTGAAGCGTATCTGCAGAGAATTCACAAAAGACCAAATTGTAGTTTTAAATATTTTTATATAAATTTTGGTTGCAAACAATCACACAGTGAAACGTCAAGGCACACACACACAGTTCCTAGTATATAGATAGGTACGAAAGATAGGTGGGATGATAGCGCAGGGAGTTGGGGAAGCGGGGACTATACGTTACCTAAATTCAGCTGAAGAAGATCTTGTAGAAGGCAAGGATTCAAATGACCAGCATCTGAATCCAGGCGAAGGACGATATCATGTCTCAATCTAACTAGACCAAGAGAGCTGCAAGCCAGTATTGAGCACTGGAGTTGGGGTGCACAGTATTTTTATACCCTTTTGCGCAGGTAGGGGCAGGAACAGGTAAGTTTAAGTTTCGTTTTCCTACATTCTCTGGAATTTCCCATGCTGGACTTGCTAGCTTGAGCTAATCAAAAAGCTCTATCTATTATTCTAAACCCCGGGACAATGGAGTCAATTGCTCTTAGATTGAATTAGGAAGCACAGAATGGCTTTATGCAGAGTAACCCTTTGGAGCCTCCACTTAAGTTATTCAAATTTGGCGAAGGCATCAGATTAGGAAGGGATTGATTGGTTTTAGGGAAAGTGTATCAATAGGTTGAGGAAATGCAGGGAGAAAGCAATGGTTTGGAGAAAGGTTTTCTCAAAAGCACAGTATCAGGGAGCTTCCAAAAGCAGCTTAGCGAGGTGTGGTGTTCAGGAGATGTGCAGATTCCATTATATCACTGAAGTACTCTGGTAGGGTAAGATAATCAAAGATGCATGTCCTTGTTATGAGACGTCCAGATAATTGCCTGGAGTAGCTCATAGATTAACTTTCTGAAAACAGGCTGTTTTGCCTTAGGCTTGCTCTTGGCTGGGACACTCTGCTATCCACCCATACAAACATGGAAACTGGCATTTTTGCAGCACATGGTATGAGAAATAATATGAATTTCAATATTTTATAAGGCAGGGGATGAAGGCCAGGATTACAACAGCTTGGTTGGGAAGTAGAAAGGTAGCTTCTCCAGCTTCTTTTAAACAATTATAATGGCCTCTAGGACCTGCACCTAACAACTGTACTTGCAATTTCTCAGTTGAAGCAATACTTGATGAAGTAATAGTAATAACCATCATCCTTTTTTGGTGAATTCTCGACACTACCCTGACCTAGATAGTCCAGACTAGCTGGATCTCATCAAATCTCAAAAGCTAACCAGGAATGACCCTGATAAGTAATTGGAAGGGCAACCTCTAAGGAATACCATGGTTGTGATGCAGAGGCAGGCAATGGCAAACTACTTCTGAACATCTCTTGCCTTGAAAATCCCACCATAAGTCAGATGTGATTAAGGGGCCATCATAAGTCAGATGTGAGAAGGGGGCAAAAGAGAGAGAGGGGGAGAAATAGATTTATAACAAATGTCTGTATCCCTAAGAAAGACCCAAACCAGCTTCTGTTGTTATTCTGTACTCTATTTTATCATCACAACAGCACTGTGAGGTAGGTCTAGCTGAGGGTGTATTACCCAGCAGCCTTCTATGGCAGACTGAGAATTGAAAGTATTAGAGACACACGATGGGTTGCTTAAAACTTTTTTATTACATGTTGCTTATGGTGGAGTTAACCTGGTCCAGGATATCTCAGTTCTCTTCATTTTTGGCACTTGAATTCCCATGAACATCCATGGCCAGTTCTGAGATCCCTTTTTCTGATAAGTTATGCCTGCCACAAATGGACTGATAGATAGACACACAGATCCTTTTATAAGTACAAATGCATAGTAACAGCAAGTGAATTGATTGGTTTTGTTATGATATTTGGGTTGTACCAGGGTCATATGGAGGGCAGATGGAATCTTTATCTTGGGACTCATAGTGGTCCTTAGCAGCCCTCCCTTCAACAGTATCTATGAACTGCAACTGCTGCACCTGGGACACCCAAGAACAGCTAGGAAAAACTGTGACTATAATTTCCATTTCTAAGTACTTTAACAAGCACCCAGCCACCCAAATTCATGGCAGAACAGTTCGATTGATTGTGCCTGTTAGCATTTTTGGTACAGTACACAAGACAGATGACTCAAAAAGAGGATTTTATAAAAGGATGAATGCCCATTGTACTTTTATGTGGTGAAGTCCCAGGCAGCAGCTAAAAAGGATTTTGCGCATCAGACATATGTACTTATGAAAACACAGATGCCTATGTCTCTTGTATCTGATAATGTATATTGCGGTGCTGGGCACAAGCAAGTACATCATTTGTGAGAACAGGGGGAAATGTGTGAACTTTTCACAAGCTCTGCTAAATTGAAGCTGCTGTTTCACTGTTATTGAAACCAGTGATAAACCAAGGCTAAAAAGATCTTGAGATAGCAGTTAAGAAATATGATCGCTTCACACCCAGAGCTGAGGTGTATGGCACAGTGTTGGCTTCATAATCTCCTTGTGTTGTCACAACATTTCAGTCACAAAAGAGCAATGTAATTATGCTAATATGAAGTTAATGAGTGGGGTGGAGATAAGAATAATTGCAAATAACACAGGTGAGATCAGAAGTGGAATGTGAATCCCTGCTGACATAAAACAATCTCAGCCTAGCCCTGCCTCACTTAAAAAGAAGCCTAAAAGCTCCATTATTTAAACAAGTTGCCATCGTTAATGTCATTATGTCCTTTTCAGAAAAGCTGTTGTCCTAATTTGAAACAAGTGCTTCCTTTAGGGCTAATTAAGCTGACGAATAACACTTTCAAAGAATGAGCAGTTTAAATGCTGAAGATGCTGCAAAGCTGGGGACTCTGGGGAGTTCCATTTCTTGCTTCCCACAGCTGGAAGGATTACTTGTGCCCTGTTTGCATGAGCTTGTTGAGTGAGAAAAAAACTGGGGAGGGGAGTTTCATTAATCTTCTTAATGAACCCTTTCTAAACAAGGTAATATATAATTTTATGGTACACATGTAGACATGCATCTGTCATGGCGATTAGGTAAGCTTTCACAAATCATGTTGGAAACTGAAGCATGTTCACACCATGACAGGATAAACTCTTTTAGCTCACTTGCACCTCCATGCTAGAACAAATAACACTTCTGGAGTAATGGTAAGCTACTCACAAAGCGGTTTTTTTCCAAACAAGCCATCAATAATGATTCCCAGTGCTTGAAAAGCAGGGGCATCTCCAACTTACTCATATGGCTCTATTTGTAACTGTGTCACCTCTATTTTGTTATGATGTAGTTAAAGAAATATTACAACTCTTTTCACAACATTCATTGTCCTCTTGGACAAAACGTTCTAGCAACATCATGTCTAATAGCACTGATATTTTTCATTATTAGCTTCAGTGGCTGTTAAAGGGGAAGCATGATTTATGTCCATGGAGCCTCTGGGGGAGGGCGGTTTAAAAATGTAGTAAGTAAGTAAGTAAGTAAGTAAGTAAGTAAGTAAGTAAGTAAGTAAGTAAGTAAGTAAGTAAGTAAGTAAGTAAGTAAGTAAGTAAGTAAGTAAGTAAGTAAGTAAGTAAATATGAAATTACATCCATGGATGACCAGATCATCCCCATGGACATAAATTTATTTACTTATTTTATATATAATTTAAACTTGCTATACCACCCACCCCCAAAGGGCTCTGGGCAGTGTACAATATTTCAGATAAAAATCCTAAAAACATAAACCAGAAAACACATAATGTTAAAATAATGGCAAGATGGCAAAACAACTCTATATAGACCCCTTCAGTATAGGTGGCGCCGCCGCACACGCGCACCTCCAGTCCCTATTGGGCAGGGAGCTTGCTTTAGTAACTCCTTCTCGGCACTCAGAAAAAATTAGTAACCACTTCTAGAGAAGTGGTGAGAACTGGCTGGATCCCACCTCTGCTCAGGATGATTTTGACTGGAGAACACTGATTCAGTGCTGCAGATGTTCTTTTTGTGGTTCCTCGCATGAACTACACACCACATAAATCTAAAACAACCATTAGATGGCGAAACATTTTGTCCCAGAAGCAGTAAGAGATCATGATCCCTAAGTGTAGGGGATGGCATCCATCAGCAGTTGTCTTGCCCAAAGGCCCAGTGGAAAACTTTGTTTCGCAGGCCCTGCAGAACTGCTCAAGGTCCTGCAGGGCCTGAATGGATGGAGGCAGAGTGTCCCACCAGGCTGGGCCCAAGGCGCTAAAGGCCCTGGCCTGGGTGGAGGCCAGCCACATTATAGAGGGGCCATGGACCACCAGCATTCTGCAGAGGCCAAGTGGGGACACAGGGGAAGAGACAGTCCTTTAGATATGAGTGCCCTAGGCTGCGGAATGCCTTGAAGGTAAACACGAACACCTTGAAGGTGATCCGGTATTCATTTGGGAGCCAGTGCAAGCAGCACAAAACAGGGGAGATATGGTTCCTCATGGAGCCTCTTGTGAGAAGTAGTGCCGCTGAATGCTGGACCAATTTCAGTTTCCAGATCAGTCACAAGGGAAGGCCCATGTAGAGCGAGTTGCAATAATCTAGCTTGGAGGTGACCGTGACATGGATCACTGTGGCTAGGTCGGTCTGCAAGAGATAGAGAGTCAGTTGCCATGCTTGGTGTAGATGGAAAAATGGCACCTGGACCATGCAGGTCACCTGGGTCTCCATAGATAAAGATGAGTCCAGGTAGACCCCCAGGCTTCTGACAAAGGGAGTCACCACAAGAGTCACCCTCTAGCAATGGAGCCTGAAAATCTGCAACTCCCCCATCGCAACCCACCCACTGGACCTCCATCTTCAATGGATTTAGTTTTAACCTGCTATACCAACCAGCAACCGACTTCAAACAGTGCAGGAGAGCCACAGGATCAGTGGCCGGCACGCCCTTCATCAACAGAATGAGCTGAGTGTCATCTGCATACTGATGACAGATCATCCCAAAGCTCTATACCAGCTGAGCAAGGGGTCGCATATAGATGTTGAATAACAATGGAGACAGGAGAGCCCCCTGCGGCACACCACATTGAAGTGGGCATTACTGGGAGGCCCTGTCCCCACATCTCACTTGCTGACTCTGACCCCTGAGGAATGAGGCAAACCATTGCAAGGCCATGCCCCGGAGCCCTGAGGCTGCCAGGTGGTGGGTCAAAAAGTCATGGTCAACCATATCAAATGCTGCAGTAAGATTGAGCAATACCAGCAGAACCGATCCACCCCAGTCAAGCTGGACATGGAGTGTATCTGTGATGGTCTCCATCCCATACCCAGCACAGAAGCTAGACTGGAAGAGATTGAGTGCTGACATTTTCTCCAGAAAGCCCTGAAGCTGCTCCAACACCACTCTCTCAATTACCTTCCCTAAGAACGATAAGTTCAAAACGGGCTGGTAATTGGCCAGATCACTAGGATCTAACAAAGGTTTTTTCAAGAGTGGGCAGACCACTGCCTCCTTCAACCCATCCGGAATCACTCCTTGCTCTAGGGAATGATTGATGATATTCAACAGATACGGTAGCAATCCTCCTTGGCAAGCTTCAATTAGCCAGGAAGGGCACAGATCCAGAGAACATGTAGTATGTGTAACAGCAGCTAGGACCCTGTCCTCTTCAGCCCCGGCAAGCAAGGAAAACTGGTCTAACACGGTACTTGAAGACAGCAATGGAGCCTCCAGTTCATTTATTGTCTCAAGAGTGGCAGGAAGGTCATGGTGGAGCGACAGGACTTTATCCACAAAAAAAGCTCATATAAGTCTCACAGCTATGGGCCAATTGAGAATTTTTTGAACCCTCCTGTAATGAGGACACAGGCCGAATAATTTGAAACAATTGAGCTGGGCAAGAGCTTGCGGATGCGAGAGAGGACACGAAGTAATCCCTTTTTGCCCTCTTGTCACCATCTCATAAGCCTTCATAAACATCCTATAAGACAGTGGTTCTCAACCTGGGGGTCGGGACCCCTTTGGGGGTTGAACAACCCTTTCACAGGGGTCACCTAAGACTCTCTGCATCAATGTTCTCCATCTGTAAAATGGATAAATGTTAGGGTTGGGGGTCACCACAACATGAGGAACTGTATTAAAGGGTCACAGCATTAGGAAGGTTGAGAACCAATGCTATAAGATAATTGTGTAGCTTTGTTACGAGACTTCCTCCACACTTCTTCTTTATCCATCCATAAAGATGGATCAGGTGCAGTTACTGACTTGACATTTACATCAACAGCAATCATTTTGAGCCACACCATGTAATGCAAGAAGTTGCCCTCATCCAGGTCTTACCAAGGTGTGTCTCAGGAATTGTTCAAGATGTTCAAGACCTGGCCTTGTGGTGGTAGTACTGCTGTCATATCCCACATGTCGTGCCCCTGGATTGTTCAGTTACAAGACTTTATGTTCCAATGATTTCCTCTACTGAAAACATCATCAGAATTGAACATTCAGACGTCCATTGACAGAACTAAGAATCAAGCATGGCCTTCACTAAAGCAAAACAACCCATACTCCCCAACACTTTGAAGTGTAAAAGCCAGAAGGTGCCTAATGAGATTAGTCCATGCCTAAAAATGAGACTAATGAGGAAGCAGTCTCAGATCCTGCCAAGGAGACATGACAGGATTGGCCCAAGACAGGCCAGATCAACAGAACAATTGCATCCTCCATACTCAGTTCTCGCTTTCTGGTATAATAAGGTTTCAGTTTTTTTCTGAATAGGAACCTTCCAACCAAACATCTAATACTAGTTGACCAATTCATGATAAAACTGAATCGCTTGTGTTCTGGGTCCAAGACACCATCATATAAGGATTAAGATGGTCTCAGCCTCTAGGACCTTCTTCAAGAACTTGGAGAACAGAAAAAGTCACAGAAAATGAGAAAAAGGGAAGGTAGGTTCAGGAGAACATCTCACCATGCAAAGGCTACTCAGGCCTGCTCTAAGCATAATTTGTAGCTTTGTTATTCTTTCCACTTGTTCACTTGCTGTTCCCTTGATGGCTTGAAGATATGGCATATATCTTCAGGCTGAAGGAAGTTCCTTCAATAAGCAGTCTTTCTCCATTTTAAGAAGCATTTCTCCAGCTCAAGAGTCTGTTTTCCATTTGTGACTCTTCCTCCCACAGAAATGCCACTTAAGTTGAAAGGAAGGCTTCTTGGGCTGGAGGGAGACTTCATACTTGACTCAGAAGGGCGGTAGGATACAAGACTTTCTAACACATTTTGTGTATGGCAAGGTGCACACCTTGCGGATAATAATATTACAGACATCATGTCTCATTTTCAGGAGCAATGGCCTTTGAACTGCAGCAGAAAGGCAGTCATTGGAAATGTCTTTAGCTGTCTAGAAATTGCAACTTAGAGGTGTACTGAGCTATTTATGTTCCTATAGCACCAAGTACTCATGTTTTGTATGGCAGGAGAATTAGAAAATGTGTGCAATTTCAGCTTGAGATGGTAGTCAATTGCACCAGCATGAAGGCTGGAGTTCCTCTACAAGAATTTGGTATCCATTACACTGGATTACTCAGTGCTGGAGGTTTTCAACCCAGGAGATTCTGAGGGTAGGTACCTGACCTTGAAAATATGGGACATTGATCCAGGGAAATCAGTAAAGAACTCCCTTTGTACTGAGCACCAACATTTGAACCCTTGGGAGGACTGGCACAAATTGGTGTGCGAGCCAGGAAAATTGAGGCATGACTGCCTGGCTGGATGACTATAACACTGGCAAACCTTTGAGCAATTCTTTCAAGGAATGTTAAAAAGTTGGCAAGATTAACTAGTCGTGCAATCTCAGGATTTATTAAACTAAGACCTAGTTTAACCCACTTTTTAGTGTTGCAATTTGAACTGGGAAGGGGGACAATGCTCTTATATATTTCTTACATTCCTTCTTTCATACCAGAGATTATTGCTTTGGCAGGTAGTCCTCAGCTTCCATTACACTGTACTAAAAGTTCTCCATCAGAGGCATGTTGTATTCATGTATTTTGTAATAGCCTACAGACTCAGAAGATAGATGTATTATTAAATTGTCTTTTTTAAAATTTAAGAACATTTTAATCTCACATTTGATCTGGCTGTACTTACTGAATAATTGCAAGTGAGATACATTCGGCACTATTAGCCATTAACTATCAAGGAGGTGGTAGTAAAGAAGCTGAATATTGGCTTCTAATGTTCATGTATAAGTATTTCCATATATGTGCATCACAGTCAAGCTGTACTTGCTACCCTCTTCTCACAGCTCCAACTTATGTACATCTAAGTGAGGGACCTGGAAACTGAAGAATTCTGATGCACATGGGTATAGACACATTCTTAACAGGTACCCACATCTTTCTAAAATGTACAGGTACATATTTTTCCCCAGGGACAGGAACCACAAAACAGAGGCTGTTTCTAGTAAATTTGGACAGCATTTGCCCCAAATTTTCCATTCCTAGTTGTTTTTTTAATGGTAGCTTTGTGTAATGTTTGATAGCTTGAAGCTTATTCTTATTTTACAGGCAGCAACTCTAAGCAATCACAGCTGGAATCCTAGCAAGTTCATAAGCCTCTCGTGGGTTTCTCATGCTTCATTACTCCATTAAATCCCATACATTTAGATTTGCATAGCAATGCTTTTGACAGATTCTGTGGTCTCATAGGAGCAGGAGATGCATAAAGTGCCATATCCCATTTTTACATCTCTTTCATGGGGGGAAACAGAGCCTGTTATTAGAACTAGGCAACAAGTGGTAGTATTTCAGATGTGTGCTCATCTGTGTAACGTATCATGCTCCTAGCCGATCCTGCCAATTAGAATTCAGGGTTTTGAATGAAACTGTGCAGTTATTCAATCTTTGCACCTTAGCCAATGTCAGAATATTGCCTTACCCTTTGATTTACTACAGCCTTCAAGTAATTTCTATGCATTTCTAATTTAGGCACATATTTAATAGCTTCATCAGAACATAGAGAAACCTCCATCTGCTGAACAGCCTTCCTGTAAGGAAGTGTAACGAGGTCAAGTTCATAAACCTGCCGTGCCTACGTTAATTCACAACTTTTGGTCCTGCATTAACACTGTTGTACACTAAGCAAGTGCTGTCTGATTAAAAAACAAACTCTGATACTTCACCTGTAAATGTTCCAAAACATTCATAAATGGTCTTTGATCTGACAATTATAAACTAAGTATTATAATTATGCTTTTGAATCTCAAATCCAACTTTCCAAACCTTCTCATGGAGAAAGTTAAAAAATATGAAATATTTTCTATCTCTTCCTCCGTAGACTTATAAATATACGAAGCTGCTTCAAATAGAAGCAGATCAATGATTATTCTGGCCCAGTTCTGTCTATTTTGCCATACAGTTCTTACCTCAGGTCTTTCTAGGTGTTTCTACTAAGGCCCATTTAACAGGGACTGAAGCTGGCACTTCATGCATGCAAAGTGAATTCCTATTATTAAGAATAAAAGACTGTGCTTCCTCATACCTCTACTTGTTGCAGTTGCCTCATCTACCTATTATTTAGACTCAGGAAGCTGCTTGCTCTGGAATGTAGGTATTGTCTATTTTGCCTGGCAGCTGCTATCCAGGATTCAGGTAATGGTCTTTCATATAGCTTACTATGTCACCTTTTTTATCATAATACTAGCAGTAATGCTCACTGCAGGGTAAGGAATACAGTGGGCCTAGATAGGGTGGGGGGTGAGGGAGGCAGGGAGGGAGGGAGGGAGGGCTTGCTGGCCTGCAGATCAGCTGGTCCATGGACAGGGGTGCCTGTTGTGGGGGAGGCTGTGAGGGCTTGGTGGGAGGTGGCAGGGAGGACTTGCTGACCTGTGGGTCAGCGGATCTGTGGGCCAGGTTGCTTGGTGGGGATAGGCCGGGAGGGCTTGCTGGCCTGCTGATCTGCAGGCTGGGGTACTTGGTGGGCCAAGAGGGCTTGCTGTGGGTGGGGAGGGGGAAGTGAACGGGCTTGTGCAGAGCTGGAGCAACTGTGCCAAGGTGCTGCTGCTCCGGGGCTGGGGGGAGGCCAGGAGAGCTTGCTAGGGGTGAGGGGAGGGTGAGAGGGCTTGTGCAGCCCTGGGACAGTGGTGCAAAGGGGTGGGGATGGAATGTCCAATGATGAACCCTCCACCAATGAGGTCCCTTAGCATCTTATTATTGGTAAAATATTGGTAACCTGGAGCCTTCTGTATGACCAGATGCTCTAACATTGAACTCTGCCCCATATTTCAATATCAGGAATATATTTATTGTCAGGAATTGCATCATACAGGCTGCATAGTGGCTCTCATGACTCATCTAGATATTTTTACAACTGAGCTAGAAGTACTATAGCATCAACAGGGGAAAATGGACCTGTCCCAGAGTCAGGCAAGGTTGCCAACTGGTCAGGAAAAAAATGTCCCTTTAACAGAGGTTCAATATGTGGAAATGGGCAGTTGAAGTTTTTCATTGTACCAAGCTAAATAACATTGCCTGATAATTGCTGCAAATCAGCTTTTTTGATCTATCTTCCCGCCTCCCTCTGAAGGTGTTATTTGTTTTGGTTATTGGGAGGGGGGAGCTCCATGTGCACAGAATGGTTGCACAGGCATATGTTGTGATATGTGGTTTACCCTTGTGAAATTGCTATATAGTGGCGTAGTGGTTAAGAGCAGGTGCATTCTAATCTGGAGGAACTGGGTTTGATTCCCCACTCTGCTGCTTGAGTTGTGGAGGCTTATCTGGGGAATTCAGATCAGCCTGTGCACTCCCACACACACCATCTGGGTGACCTTGGGCTAGTCACAGCTTTTCGGAGCTCTTTCAGCCTCACCCACCTCACAGGGTGTTTGTTGTGAGGGAGGAAAGGGAAGGGAGATTGTAAACCCCTTTGAGTCTCCTACAGGAGAGAAAGGGGGGATATAAATCCAAACTCCTCCTCCTCCTCTTCTGCTTCTGCTTCCTTTATTTTCTGCTTCCCTTAATTTATTTAGTCACATTTTCTCTGAATCTCTGAACCTTTATGTTCCCTTCCTTGTTCAGCCTTTAACACATCCAACCTTCATACAAAAGTAGAGAGAGTTGCTAGGTAAAATGTCTGATTCCACCTTCAAATGCAGTGGCCACATCTTCAACAATAGGGGCAGAAAGGAAGTCTCCCGCCATCTGGTGATAATAGAGTTTAATTAACTCACAGCTGTGTACTTGCTTGAGTAACCAAGAGTTTAGACCTCATGGGAACCACTGTTGTTCTCTCCAGTGGCTTCATAGTTAGGAAAGAAAGTCAAATTTCTATCCTTCTACAATAGAAGGCTTCAGGCACAAAGCAGCAGCACAGTGGGGCAGGGGCAATACAATTTCCTGCTTTGCAAGCCTTCCTCAGTGTGTTTCTGCCTGATGCAGGCCATGACTGTGCTAAGGCAAGGCGATAAGAATGTGCAGGGGCACCAGAGGGATTTTTTTTGTCATTGCTTTTTTGATTCATCATTGCCCGTGTGGAACAGCCAAACAAGTTTTTTTCCCTTTTTTTAAAAGTACAGTAGAGAATTTTTTTTAAAAAAAATATCAAGATTGGAAACAGCAGTTATTAACAGGAAAGAACAATTTTTCTTGTAACCCTTTAGACTTTTTTAAAAGTCTACTTTTAGTGAGCCCAAATACACTGGAATGGGGATCCTATATCAAGTTTTGTTTAGTTGATTTAACTAGTAGATTAACATGAACATTTCAGCAGATGTGTTTTAAGGAAGGCTGCAGAAATTAGTAGTAAGCTTTTTTCCTATGAGTGATAGGAACTATGGAATTGACAACTGCTACCTATGAATGCTTTTTTCTGTGCAAAGATAACCCCTGTATAGCCAAAACATACACACCATCATGCTTGTATATCAGGCTTACACTGAATGACCGTTTTCAGGGATCAAAAAGGATAGTATTCCAAGGGCCCTGGCTACCACTGGGTGCTCAGGGATTCCCTATCTCGTTGAAGAAATTTTAGCATGTAAACATGAGGAATGGAAGCAAGTGCATGCTGAACAAAGAGATAGCACCAATAGATTAATAATCATTAACACATCACGAAGTCTGTTTTCATACAGTGTTGGGGTATGGAGGGTTTTTTTGGAGGGGGGCCAGAATGAATTTTTGTTTGGACTCCTAAGGTGTGCATAGCATCAGTAATCAACAGCAATGCCTTAGTACCTCCAGTTTTGTATCATACACTTCCAAATATACTAGTGAACCACAGGGCAGTGGGCAGATTAGGGGGACAGATTTCCAAATTAAGCTGTAAACCACAAAGTGTGTTGAATTTTAGTCCCATTGTTGGGTGGGTGGGTGATGTTGAGTCACAGTAGCATCAAAAAGTTTTTTGGCCATCACCACCTTAAGCAGTCACACTATGCCTATGGTCAGTATTCCTCTTTCAAGTCAATTCAGCATGTTAATAAGGTTTAATGAAGCTGAGAATGTCTCATTTTTAAATGTACTGCCTGTATCAATATTTTATGTGCAATTATCACAGTAGCCCTGACATACTCCAATAAATAAAAACCAGGTACTTTTCAAAACGGATTAGAAGGACCTGGAAGGGCACTGGTATCATGACTTCTATTGAAGCTAGGTTACAATTTCATGATATCAAACAAAAAGTGCAATAGGATTAGGATTACAAAAATGAGAAACAGTGCCCCCTCCATTCCATTATACTGCAGCCTAATGACCTTTATGGAAGGTTTCTCATGTTCTACAAAAATATCATATACGTGTGTTGTTAGCAATAATTTCCATTATGTTTCTAGTGTAAAGAATGGAACTGTATCAGGGAATGATTCATGATATAATTCCCTATATGGTCTGGCACCAGGGTGCTTGCAGGACTGCCTCTCCCGATACAACCCCCAAAGAGTGTTATGCTTAACTAGTAATAACTACTGGTGGCCCCTGGACCAAGATGCATCCAGCTATCCTCAACCAGAGCCAGAGTTGTTTTCAGCTCTGACCCACATCCTGGTGGAACTTCTATGAAGTGAGACGAAAGCCCTGTGGGACTTAGTAGCCTGCAAGACAGACGTTCTGCCAGGTTTATGGTTGAGGCCGTAATAGTAACATCTAAGTTAGCCACCCTACTCCATTTCCTCAATTTTTGCTCTCTTTTTTGGCCTTTCCCTTCTGTTCCCCAATTACTCATCCCCATCATTGTTATTTAATATTTAGGGCATCAACTAGAATTTAAACATTAATAAGTTTTTAATTATAGTTTATATATTATATAGGACAATATTTTAAACTAATTGCACTATTTTGGTTGTTAGCTGCCCTGAACCTGACTATAGTCAAGAAAGGACGGCATATAAATCTAATAAAATAAACAAAATAAACCCAGCTCTTTATCACATCCCTTATTCTGTCTTTTATTTCGCATACAAAGACTGCTTCAAACAATCATAATCTTAAACATCAGGCAGATATTTGATCTCAGGACAAGTAACTCGTAAGTTATGAATAAGCAGGGGGAAAGGGTACTTTTTAAAGGATCACATTTTCAAGGAATACCTCATACACATATATGCATGGACACATATGTCCTTGAATATCCGAGGCTGCTTTATGTGATGTTTTTTAAATGGCAGTAATAACTCACATGGATTATTGTAAAGGACATCTATATTGGTTACAAGTTTTTCCTATGTGACTTGTAACTGAAACAGTTCATTGAGCTAGACAGGATGAGTTTCATTTTATGTATTTCAATCATGTATATAGTTTCTCCTTATCTGTCTACAGAATGTTATGCTTAGGCTTTTCTTCTGCAACAGTTCAGAACTCTCTCAACCAACAAGGCTGCTAGGTTTCCCTCTACTATTTCCTGTTTGTTTGTTCACAAATACTTTACTTTTAATCATTTTATTGTCCTGATAGCTGCACAGGTACTCTGCCAACAATATGGTAGACAGAGTTCAAGTGCCCATTCAGCAGTGAAGCTCACTGGGTAATCTTGGGCCAATAATTCTTTTCAGCTGGTCTTACTTCACAGGATTGTTGTGAGTTTGAAATGGAGGAGAGAACTGTGTGCATTGTGTTGATATCCTTGAAGGGTGTGTAGTAGATGTACAGACAAGACAATTGGATGGCATGGAGGCAATAGTGAATCCTCACCCATGCCATGTTTGCTGCTGCAGCTGGTGGTGGTGCTGCCACTGCCAGAGGACACAGACTTGTTATTTCCAAGCTCTCTTTATATCGATATGTTGAAATATCAACAAAATTAGTGTTGCGTGAATGAGCTTCTTTTCTTTAGTTGAAGCATTTAGCAACCTGGAAGGGGGGTGGGGGAGAAGGCATGTAAAGTGGCATGAGGGAGAAAAAAGACTGGCTGTGGGTGGAGGGAGGATCTCCAGGACAAAACTGTGCTCACTGGCAAATTTCCTCGCTCCGGAGGCAAAGCAAATTAAAAGTCATGCTAAAAGTGGTCTCATTTGCTGTGGAGAGAACGGAAAGTGAAAGTGGGGCTTGGGGAAACAGGTCTGTACAAGAAATCTTGCTGTGACAGACGTTCACCCCCATCTCACAGCAAGCACATTGTGCGTAATCAACCTCCATGTTTAGGACCTCACCATTAATGTAGGTTAACTTTCCTTCATCCAAACTTGCAGGAGCTCTAGAGTGCAGAGTATCTGTGAACTGCTGCCAAATATAACCAACATCTTTCAGAATCACAGAGCACAAATATATTAAAGATTTACAGTAAGTCAATTGAAAGTTCTCCAATGCTTTTTCACTCAGTCTATCAGCAAATAGCATTTCTAGTTGTGCCTCCAATAAGAATTTAAAAAAATTGTGTAGTGCAACGGAGATGTTACAGTGAGATTGTGAGGAAGAATGTATTTCATGTCTGAAGGAATTCCACCAGCCCAGCCTCCAGCATGGAGGCCTACATTGGGAGATCTCCAGCCAGCAACGGGGATCTGACCATTTTAACTATGCCTATAATCTCTTGCCTCAGGTTCCTGCCTGAACCAGAACAGCACAGCTGTTCCCACATGGAGCAACGTGCACATGGAGCAGTTTGAGTTTGGTGCCCCCTAACAGCATTGGCAAGTCCCCATGCCAAGTTCCTGCCCCCAAGCTAGAGTCCATGGCTGCACCTGGCAGCCATGGGTGTCATGACCCCAGGGTGGATGGTGGCATACCATTCAGCCAGCAGAAAGCTGCTATCAAGCATGGCTTTCTAGTGGTGATACCTAGAAACACACCTATTGTTGAGGCTGGCCCCAATGGAGCCTGAAGGCAGTCCAACCAGGTGATTCCCAATGTAAACAGCCCCCAAATCAATTTGAATAATGCTTTTCTTCCTTGAAGTCATAACACTGTTCTGTTCGTTCTACAGGTAGAACCCCTCCAGTGATGCCTTCACTTGCCACCCTCCAGGTAACATCAGAATCTACCCATGGGATCAGCAGGACCAAAACAGCCCCTGGGATGGTGGCCTTGCCCCACAGGCCTATATCTCCCAGGGACACCAAGCCTGGGGGCAGACATGGCCTAGAACCATGAACCATATCACCATGAAATGAAAGCAGAGCACAAGCATATAGAAACAAGAAATCTACTTGTAAAATGCAAACTAGCAAAACCCCTGAAAACTATCAACAGTAAATATTTTACAAGCAGAACCACACAGGAATGGAGGAAAGTTCTGGAAGTAATGGGCCAGGCCAATTCGGAGCCCCTAACATTATGGGTGTTCCTGCTATGGCCCTCCAGGGAGCACTTTACCCAATGGGGCCCCTAGGATGTATGACAGCCTGGCCATGGCCCCCACAGACTGCAGAAAGTGTCCTAGGATGTCCTATAAGCCCATAGGCCTGTGGAAGGCAGAGTCTACCCAGAGAATGCCAGCTGGATTGGTGCATGGGTGCCTAGATGCAAGGTGTAAACAGGCTGGGCTTTGGAAGACTTTGCAAATCTCTGGAAGTCTTTGCGGCTCTGTAGAAGCATTTGTGTAGCTATCACAAAGCCCTCACCAGTCATAATTTGCAACCAGGAGCCTGTGTACTGGCCCATCAGTCCAACACCACTGCTTAGATTTTGGAGCCCAGGCTGATTCTATCAAATACTCACAGAAGGAAGGGCCAGCCTCCGAACTGTTAAGTTATACAGTTCAGCCCATCATACATAAAAAATAAAATGTAGCCTCTGAACTGTTAAGTCATACATTATTTTCCTGTTTTCGTTAAAATAAATTGAAGGCAATTGAGGAGAAAGATTCCAGCACCCAAAAAGACTCCCAAAATTCTGGGAGAAAACTTTTTTGTTACTTCTAGAATTCCAGGAGTGTTTGTTTTTGTTTGGATATTCCCAGCCAAATGGCTAATTATGTGCATATTCTTGGCTTGGGTATATTTGGACCCCCCCCCCCAAAAAAAAGCATGAAATATATAGTATGATGATGTCAGGACACAGGATTAGTGTTGCTGTCTGCTGAGGGTAAGGAACTGATAAACTCAATACTCAACTACCTTTTTGATGGTCTCCCACCATAAGATTTAATTCTGCTATCAGAAACAGATGAATCAAAATTCTGAAATGTAAAGCAAATTCATGACCAGTCATAACCTGCTTTTCTTCCATAGAAAAACAGCCATATTTCCAGCTAACAGAAGGCTGTTTGTATCCACCCAAGACCATGTGAATAAACGTTACTTTAGTGTGGGAGAGATTATGCTGACAAAATTGACAAATGGTTCTGAATCAGATTACGATAACACATAAACACCATGTGAAATGGGACATTCTTTGCACTTTGTGTCTTTCCTTTATAAATAGCAATACCTGTCCGCCACATTTCAAATAATATGTCTATTCATATTTCAGCTACAACAAGATGATTGTGCATGACGGATCTCATTACATTATGGATCAGCCAGTCAGAAATTAATCTAGACTTGGATTAAAATCTATTATACGAAGCTTGTGTGTGCTTTTGTGTGCTTCCTTTAGTTCTGTATCCTCCTATCTTTTAAGCAGAATCTAATGCACAGAGATAATAGAATTCTAATCAAATCCAATCATGGTAACCAGAGCTGTCAAAAGCAGCAATTGAAAATCATAACCCAAGGTTCCATTCTGCAAATGAGCCTGCACTCATCTGTGGAAAAGAAGGTTCTTCAAAGACTTCGTCTAGATAGGCTGTTAGACAGTGCTGGGGTGGAGTCAGCAGTGGTGGTCCACATTGGTACCAATGACATTGGGAAATGTAGCCGGGAGGTTCTGGAAGCTAAATTTAGGCTGCTAGGAAACAGGTTAAAATCCAGGACCCCCAAGGTGGCATTCTCCGAAATGCTACCTGTTCCACGCGCAGGGCGAGCTAGGCAAGCGGAGATACAGGGTCTCAATGCGTGGATGAGAAGGTGGTGTAAGGCAGAGGGTTTCAGATTTGTCAGGAACTGGGGAACCTTTTGGGATAAGGCAGGCCTGTACAAAAGGGACGGGCTTCATCTTAACCAAAGAGGAACCAGGCTGCTGGCGCTCAACATTAAAAAGGTGGCAGAACAGCTTTTAAACTGATCCTTGGGGGAAAGCCGACAGGAGCTGAGGTGACTTCGGTTCGGAATACAGAGTCCATGGAGATGCAGACAGAGAGGGAGGTTTTTCTAAATCAACCACATACAAGCGAGGAGCATAGCAAAAGGCTGGAGGGCAAAACACATAAATCCCAGGTTAGGGACAGAGACAGAGTATACAAGTGTCTCTATGCTAATAGTAGAAGCATTCGATCTAAAATGGGGGAACTGGAGTACAGAGTTTTGAAGGAGGACATTGATATAGTGGGCATCACAGAGACATGGTGGAATGAGGAGAACCAGTGGGATGCTGTTATCCCAGGTTACAGGCTCTACAGGAAGGATAGGACAGGGCTGATATGTGGGGGTGGGGTGGCCCTCTACATCAAAGAGAGCATAGTGTCACATAAAATAGACAATGCAGGGGGAGCTGATTCCTCTACAGAAGCACTGTGGATATCAATACCAGGGGTGCAGCACAGTTTAACATTAGGAATATATTATCGTCCCCCTGACCAAAGTGCCGCACAAGAGGATTCTGAGATGGAAAAAAGAAATTAGAGAGGCCAACAAAAGCAAAAAAATATGTCGTGGTAATGGGCGATTTTAACTATCCCCATATAAACTGGAAAAATGCATGTTCAGGTCATAGTAAGGAGAGAACATTCCTGGATATGCTAAATGACTGTGGCTTAGAGCAGATGGTTGTAGAACCAACCAGGGGAGAGGTGATCCTAGATCTAATAATATGTGGGACCCAGGACCTGGTGCGGGAAGTCAGTGTTGTTGAGCCGATAGGGAACAGCGACCACAATGCTGTCAGATTCAGTATCTCTGCATGCGAACAAGTGACAACTACTAATGTAGTTACATTTGCCTTCAGAAAGGGAAATTTCTCAAAGATGAGAGGGATAGTGCGCAAGAAGCTGAAAGGGAAAATCAAGAGAGTCAAAAATGTCCAAGATGCTTGGAGGTTATTTAAAAACACAGTGTTAAAAGCTCAGCTGGAAAGTGTTCCACAGGTTAGGAAAGGCAGTGCCCAGTCCAAAAGAAAGCCACCATGGTTAACAAGGGAGGTTGAGGAAATTATTAGGGAAAAAAAGATGTCTTTTAGAAAATGGAAGTCCAACTTAACTGATAAAGAATACCAACAGGAGAGAAACACAAAATGGTGGCAAAAGAGAAGCCAAGTTAGCTGTAAGGGAGGCAAGTAAAAAGGATTATGAGGGAATCCACCATGGCTGTGAACATCAAAACCAGCAACAAACAAGTTCTTCAAGTACATCAAGAGGAGGAAGCGAGCAAGGGAAGCGGTAGGCCCGGTTAGATGACAAAAGGAACAAAGGGTGTGCTAAAAAGATGACAGTGGAGATTGCAGAAAAGCTGAATGAATTCCTTTGCATCTGTCTTCACTCCAAGAGGAGGTGAGGAAAATTCCTGCACCTGGAACCAATATTCTTAGGAGGCCGAGAATCCGAGGGAACTAAACTTGTAAGATAGTGTGGTAGACAATAAGGAAGAAGTTCTGGCAGCCATTGATAAACTAAATGCTACCAAATCCCCTGGGCTCCAGGATTGCATTCACTCCAAGAAGAGTTCTTAAAGAGCTCTAAGCATGAAATTTGCTGGATGTTCTCACATTAATATGCAACTTATCCCTGAAATCAGTGGTTCCATTCCTGAAGACTGGAAGATAGCCAATGTCACACCAATCTTTAAGAAAGGGTCTAGGGGGACCGCAGGGAAATTACAGGCCAGTCAGTTTGACATCTGTTCCTGGTAAATTAGTAGAATCTATCATTAAAGATAAAATTATAAAACATGTAGAAAAGCAAGACCTGCTGAGGGGAAGAGTCAGCATGGCTTTTGCAGAGGTAAGTCCTTGGGTCTTACTAAACTTACTAGAGTTCTTTGAGGGTGTAAACAGGCATGTGGATAAGGGGGAACCAGTGGACATTGTCTACTTGGATTTCCAAAAGGCTTTTGACAAAGTTCCTCACCTCAGAGACTGTTAAGAGAAAACTCAGCAATCAAGAGAATAAGAGGGGAAGTCACTCCCTATGGATTAAAAAAACTGCTGGATTTGAGGAACAGGGAAACAAAGGGTGGGTATAAATGTGGAAGTTCTCTCACAAATGGAGAGATGTAGGGAGTGGTGTCCCCAAGCCGATCCAGTATTGGGAAATCCAGGTGTGCTCTTTAACACCTATTCATAAATGGAAGCCTGGAAGTGCAGGGGTAGGTAAGCGTGGGTGGCCAAGTTTTGCAGATGACACTACCGTTATGTAGGATGGTGAGAACCACAAAGGATTCGCGAAGAGGCTATCTAAGCCGGACCTTTGATAAAATTAGGTAGAGTAGGCTCAGGAAATGGCAAATGCAGTTCAATGTAGCAAAAATGTAAAGTTGATGCATTAGGGGCAAAAAAATCCAAACTTCACATACACGCTAGCTAGAGGGTCAGCGTGCTATCAGTCACAGACCAGGAAGAGGGATTTGGGCGCCTTAGTTGATAGTTCCATGGGAATGTCCACTCAATGCATGGCAGCTGTGAAAAAGGCAAACTCTATGCTGGGGATAATTAGGAAAAGGAGGTTGATAATAAAACTGCAAGGGATTGTCATGCCCTTATATAAAGCTTATCGTGGGCTTAACCGCGACTTGGAGTACTTCGTGTTCAGTTCTGGTCAGCCACATCCTCAAAAAAGGGGATATTGAAGAGATAGAAAAAAGAAATTACAGAAGAGAAGGGCAACGAGGGATGATTGAGGGGCTGGAGCACCTTCCTTATGAGGAGAGGCTTCAGCCGTTTGGGGACCTCTTTAGTTTGGGAGAGAAAGACGTCTGAGGGGGGATATGATTGAAGTCTATAGAAATTATGCATGGGGTAGAAAATGTTGGACAGAGAGGAAATTTTTCTCTCTTTCTCCTGTCAATACTCAGAACCAGAGGGCATTCATTTCTGAAAATGCTGGGGGGGGAAGAATTAGGATCCTAATAAAAGGAAACACCTTCTTCACGCCAACGCGGTGATTGGTGTTTGGAATATGCTGCCACAGGAGGTGGTGATGGCCACTAACCTGGATAGCTTTAAAAAGGGCTTGGACAGATTTATGGAGGAGAAGTCGATCTATGGCTACCAATCTTGATTCGCCTTGATCTGAGATTGCAAATGCCTTAGCAGACCAGGTGCTCGGGAGCAGCAGCAGCAGAAGGCCATTGCTTTCACCTCCTGCATGTGAGCTCCCAAAGGCACCTGGTGGGCCACTGCGAGTAGCAGAGTGCTGGACTAGATGGACTCTGGTCTGATCCAGCAGGCTAGTTCTTATGTTCTTATGTTCTTATGACTTTACATTAATAAAATGCTCTTCATCCCTCTCTTCCTCTAGAGATAGTCATCATTGAATCCTGAATACAATGGCTGTTTTGCACTTTAAACTTCTTTACAATCCCCACAGAAATTCTTAGTGGGTTTCAAAACTGGCATCTTGGTGGTAGTAGTAAGTGAGGGGTGGGGGAGATATAATAGCAAGAATCAAAGGCCGTTTCCGCACGGCCGTAAGGGCGCCTCCATGCTGGCAGGAATTCCGCCGGCGTGGAGGCGGAGGCCATTCGCATGCAGGCATGCGGACAGTCTCTGGAGAGGCCGGCAGACGGCAGGCGGCTCCGCATGGAGCCGCCTCTTCCCCCCTTCCCTTTCCCATGTACCTCTCGTGTCGCCGTCCTGCTGGCCTCCTCAGCCCTACCCATGCTGCCCTCCAACCTCCAGGGGTCGGAGGACAGCGAGGGAGGGACTTAGGAGGCCAGTAGGACGGCGACACAAGAGGTACATGGGAAAGGGAAGGGGAAACAGCGTGTTCCCGGTGGCGCGGTTCGCACCGCGCCGCCGGGAAGACGCTTTCCCCTCAACAACAACCCTTTAAAGGGTTGTTGTTTAGGGCAGCCTGACGCCGCCCTGGGGGAGGGGGAGCGCAGTCAGGTCGGCGCTGCTGCATTGCAGCAGCGCTGCCTGTGCGAACGGCGGCCTGGGGGCGGCGTTTTTACCGCCTCCAGGCCGTCGTTTTTGGCCCGTGCGGAAAGGGCCTAAGAGATGCATTCACTGGACAGTTTCAGATGGTATCTTGTCCCTTTCCCCCCACCTGATCTGCCTACCTGCTGTAGAATCATACTAAAGAATTCAAAGGAATACAGCAGGTATTTTCCAGAGTGGGGTATCTGGTATGATGAAGTGGGGAGTGGGGAGTCTGATACGATGAAGTATTTGCAGTGGAAGCATATAGAAAACATTGGTATCCATCCTAAAAAAACCACGAAGTTGGAAGAAGAGATATTCTTCTAACTTTCTCTTTACCACTACCATCTACTGTTTCCTTGTTTAGCTGTCCTTGAGCATCAGGGGACCCTTCTTTTTGTTGCAGGATGCAGTCCACAGAGATTCATATAGAAGAGAAAACTAGCATGGGGCAATTTACAACCCTGTCTTATCACAGCAGTTCTTTGGGATCTGAACTATTGGCTGCTTCTTTAAAGGTGTTCATGGAAAACTTGTTTTTATGCTTCTGTTTTATGCGAGTTGCTGAATACTTTCACACTCACTATTGCTGTACACAAATAACAATGACATTTAGAGTTGACGTATCAGTCAACAAACATGGCTTTAAAAACACTGAAAGGGAAGACAGAATGATGATCCTATAAAGGCTTTAGGAATAAGTGGAGTTTTGAAGAGGGACCTCTCTACCTCCAAGCAGTCAATTTTAGACTCTGTTTACTTGTTTCAAAGTCCTCCTATTTGGGAGGAAACAGCACTAGGATTTTGCATCGCACTTACAAATGGAGTTTTGTGTCTCTCATGTGCACCCTGCCTCTTTTTCTTCTTTTTTTTGACCAAAGGAGGCAGGGAGCAGTAGTTTGCCCTACCCTTGATACTGTTTTAACATATGTAAACTGACTCATGGAACCACTATTGGCTGTGCTATAAAGCCCATGTAAGTTTTACATAGCTCCATGGGGCAATTTACAAATGCAAAAAGCAGGAGGGAGAGGCAAATCTGCTTCTCCTTGCCTGCTTGTGTCACAAACAGAAAAAAGCCAGTTCCCATCATGTCCTTGAGGCAAAATCCTTGTGTTGATACCCAACAAATGCAACTTTGTAATCTTACATTAAGCCTTAGCCACTATTCTACATCAAAGAGGTTGTTGTTAAAACTTGTCACTTTTAGCTTTAGAGCTTTGTATGTCAAGCTGATGAATACACAGGCCCTGGAAATGATTGAGCATATATTCAGTATTTATACTCAATGCCATGGTTGAAGTTATGGGTTTTCATTGTGGTTGAAAGCATGGTTTTACATGGCCCACCCACCGTAGCGGAGGGAGAGGAGGGGAGGGAGGGAAAGGGGTACCATGCAAGGGAAGGGGAGTGAGGGAGGGGCGGGTGTTAGGGGTGACATGCAAGGGAGGGGAGGGAGGGGCCCTGGCATCTGGACATGGCCCACCCACCCTAGTGGAGAGAGGGAAGGGGAGGGAGGGGGAGGGGTGAAATGCAAGGGAAGGGAGGGGAGGGAGTGAGGGGTGGCATGGAAGGGAGGGGAGGGAGGGGTCCCAGCATCTGGACATGGCCCACCCATCCTAACAGAGGGAGGGGGAGGGGGAAGGGGAGGGGTGGTATGCAAGGGAAGAGGAGTGAGGGAGGGGAGGGAGGGAGTGAAGGGTGGCATGCAAGAGAGGGGAGGGAGGTGAAGGGGAGAGAGTGGAGGCATGCAAGGGAGGAGATGGAGGGAGGGGTGGCATGCAAGGGAGGGGAGAAAAAGGGAGGGGGGCTGCATCTGGACCTGGCCCACCCATCCTAGCGGAGGGAGGGGGAGGGGAGGGAGGGGTGGCATGCATTCTTTCCTCTCTTCATGCAAAGGATGAAATGAAATGCTTTTATTTTCACAACAGTTTATAGTTACATTTGAATAAAATACTATGATTTGCTCTCCTCCTCCAAACCAGGATCTCCAGGTCTGATTTAATCCTTCTATAGTTTTTAGTTTTAGCAAGCTATAGTTTTTAGTTTGGATAGAATTACAACCAATGGTTCACTATTTAAGGTAAATTAATTTAGAAGCCACACAAAAAGAGAGAGAGAAAAAAAAGAGGGAACATATAAGCCCAAGCATTACTGAAGCTCATTCACATAATCATAAATTATGTCAATTATTAATGAAACGATCTTTAGTACTGATGACACCATTTACTTTAATTCAGCACCACCAAAGTGAAAGTAGCAAGGATTCCTCAGATATTTTAAAAACAGTTTCACTGTGTCATAGAACTGATCATACAGAACAGAAGATTGAAACATATAAATTGTTCTTTCTGAGCTTCTGTATTAGAATCAAAAGGAAAATATTTTCAGCAGAGAATTCAGGAGTGAATTCTTTGCAAATATTCAGTATGCCTAGGGAGCAAGCTGGCAAATGAGGTTAAAATCTCAGCTGTGTGTCTATGCTAACACTCAATATTGTCTCTTAATGTTTGTTTAAATTATTATTAAAGGTCAGGAAATAAATTTGAGTTAACCTCTCAGAAACTAATAGGACATTTGATTGACATGACTGTTTCCATAAGGCAAGTACACACTTTAAAAGGTAATCAGTGATATTTAACTTCTTTACTCATCAACTACTCATGTCTCCCATGCATAAAAGTATAATTGCCAGCATGATGGACATTAGGCTCGAGTATACTCAGCTCTCACATTCAGAAAAATGACTTACAAATCATATCACAAGAAAGCAAAGTATGTTCACAGAAGGTCAGTAGCATTGTTTCAAAGTGTAAAAAAACCCTACTGCTTCAATACAATAATTTCAGATTCATCCTACTAATGCTTAGGTGAGAGTAAAGTCACAACTATATTGAAGAGTCACTGCTTAAATGCCATGCCTCAGTCATCAGCGTTATAAAACAGAAGACAACTTATGCAGAAGTGCTTGAGAAGAGTAATGGTTCTCAAGTACCCTTACCAAGATTGAACACATTCACTCTTGTACATGTGAACTGTATTTTAATAGTAACAGGGATGAATTCAGAAACAGAGAAAGTTTAGAAAAATGAATTAAATTGGGAGGCGGAAGAGATTACAAATCTCACACTTCTGGAAGTACATTTTATCTATTTATTTAAAACATTTATGTGCTGCCTTTTCAAAAGCTTGCCTAGTGCATCCCACAAAATAAAACATGTTACAACAACATAAATAATTAAAATCAACAGCCACCTAAAACCAACCAATAAAACAAATAACAATGAAACACATAAAATAGTGTTAAAAAACAAGGTGCAGCACCAGTGGCAGAAATACTGGGTCAATATATATAAAAACTCACCTAACACAAACCACTGGGAACACAACTTAAAAATGTTTTATCGAAACTACATAACCCCTTTAACACTGTCTAAAATAAACAAATCATACTCACCGATGTGCTGGAAGTGTGGCCAGGAAGCAGGAACCTTTTTCCATGTATGGTGGACCTGTCCAAAAATTCAAAAATACTGGTTATCAATCCATAACGAAATAAGTGAAATAATAGGAAAACAATTTTTAAAAAACCCATTAACGTACCTATTAGGACCCAGCATGGCGGGAGAGTGGTTTTCAAAATCTCAATGTTACTTACTGTCTTATTTAATTATAGCAGCTCGCTTATGCTTGGCTAAACTGTGGAAAACAGACTTAGTGCCGTCAAACGAAGAATGGAAGAACAAAGTTCAACAAATGTTTATAATGGACAAAAGACCTCATCAAGTGAATTTCCTCCCAGTGGAAAGATATATAGACAACTGGAAGCTCTGGATGGACTATCAAAAAAAAAGAATTAGATGTGCATTATTTTCCAATTGAATATTGAATTATTGATCGTGTATTATGCGATATAGATTGTTTGACAAATATTTTCTTTTTTCAACCTTGATTGTTATAACATATATTACCCCTTTACCTCAATTTGACAAGAGGGAACTAAATGATAGAACAAGCAATGAACACAGTTAACAATAAGCAATGATGACGTTACAACTGCTTGAATTTAAGGGATTATCTTGAATGGGGATAAGGGATTAAATAAAAGGAAATAATTTACCCAATCAGGGAAACTTAAGAAATAAGAAACGGTTAGAAACATCATTGTATAGCAAGTAACAAAGAAATACTGATTGAAGGAGAAGTCCTCACAAGATCTCAATGTTATGTAGCTGTCTGTCTATCTTCTCTCTTAGATACATCCGGCAAATAAGGAATAACGTAAAGATTTAATTAATGTTAATGGATATTTATGTTTGGATGTAACAGGTGTTTATCCTTTCCTTCTTTAACACTACCCCTTTCCCCCCCACCCCCCCTCTACCCTCCCCCACCCCTCCCTCACACTGAACTTCCCCTCTTCTTTCACTAACTTAAATAATGAAGTTAGTGATTTTCTATGTTTATGTATAAATTTCTTTTTTTTAATCAATAAAGACATTTAAAAAAAAACAAGGTGCAGCAACATTTGCTCCACTGATGGAGCCAGTCAGTGGTAGGATTCAGCAAGTTCACGCCACTTCAGCAGAACTGGTTGTTGTTATTTGAATCCTACCACTGGAGCCAGCCCTTAGTGTGTTTTGGTGTTTGAAGTTAAATGAAATTAATTTTTAATGTAGATTGGTTTGAATAAAACTAAGGCCGCTTCTGCACGGCCACACTGCAGGGATGCATCAGCGTAAAAGACGTCGACGCACCCACCCGGGACTGTTTGCATGGACAGTCCCGGTAGGGGCGGGGAAGACAGTGCAGCCTGCGCAGAGGCTGCGCCATCCCCGAACGCCTTACTGTCCCTCCGACCTTCCGGCGCATCACCCAGGCCTGGGGACACGCCCCCTGCCCTGCGCGACAGCTCTGGAGTCACAGGGCAGGGGGGGCGTGTCCTCTGGCCTGGGTGACGCACTGGAAGGTCAGAGGGATGGTAAGGCATTCGGGAAAGGGGGGAAATGGCGCCTTCCAGCCTCTGCTGTTCGCACGTCAGCGGTTTGAAGCCGCTGTTTCCAAAAAACCTTGCTCAGGGAGTGAGGTTCGGAAACAGCGGCTTCGCGCCACTTGGGGGTTGTGAGGCCGCCACTGCTGTGATGCAGCGGCAGCAGCTGTGCAAACCCGTCCCCAAAGATGCTGTTTTTAGCATCCCTGGGACGCTGTATTCCACCCGTGCAGAAACAGCCTAAGTCTAACCCGTGCAGAAACAGCCTAAGTCTAACCCTTATATTTGTGTCTCATGTGGTCATATTGAGGTATGTGAACAAGCTATCCTCACAACAGTCCTTAGACTAGAAACAGATTGCAAAAACAATTGAAACAATCACTCACACAGAGAGTTAAAAGCCTGGATAAAAACAAATGTTTTTTTCCTGTGATCTTAAAAAGTATGGAGTAGGTACCAAGTGAGCCTCAAGAGAGTGGGCATTCCACAGGTGGAGTGCCATCACCAACAAAAATATGTTTGTGCTTACCATCTGTCTCATCACTACAAGTAGGGGTAAAAAGAACAGGGTTTGTGAGTAATGTTCTTAACAGGTGGTTGATAGTATGGGAGGATGTAATCCTCTAAATGCCTTTGTCCTAAACCATTTAAGGTATTGTAAATAGGAGCCAGCATTTTGAACTGTACACAGAAACAACAGGCACCAGTGCAAATCTTTCATCACAGGCATGATATGATCATTATATCCAGTCACTGGCAGTAACCTTAGCAGCTGGGTCCTAGATGAAATGAAACTCCCAAAGAGTCTTCAAAGTCTAATTTTGCACAGGCCAAATAAAACAGGAGGCCCTTTTAAAAAGTGTTTGAGGAAGGAAGTTCCAATAGAACTCACCCCCCAAAAGCTTCTAACTCATTCCAGAACCTAGATTAAAGGAAAGTTACTAAAGTAGCAACATTTTTTCTTTAACCCAGGTTTCAAACACTTTCTGATTGCCTGTGTGAACTATGACAAGCAGGAAGCATTTAATCCCCACCCCCTTCCGTCCCTCATCAAGGTGGATTCCCCAGGCAGCTGCCATTAGAGTGAATTCTCTAATAGGCAGCCACCATGCCATGCAGGTAGGTGGGGGGATTCTTCAGTTGGGGATTCTTGGGGAGGTGGATTCTTGGATGAGGGCATTCTCAGCTGTGTGGTTCACAGGGAACCACTGCATTTCTTGTGTGAAATGTGCTGCCTCCTGCTGCTGGGATCCCAATGATCCCGGCTGGACCCTGCAGTCACCATGCAAACGGGTAATGACAGCAAACATGCACCCAAACAAAAACTGTACAGTGAATGCTCTTTCTGGTCATGGTAACCACCCCACTCTGTCTATACAGTGCCTTCTGTGTATACAGGATGCACATTTTTATCCTGCATGTTTATACATCTGTGTATAAAGCAGAGTCAATATATGTTCTCTTTACAAATAAAACCAGGGACCAGTGCCTGGATTAATGTGTGGTCTAAATCATATATTCTGTTGCATATTCATTAAATGTAATGTGAGAATTATTCAGCTGCCCTGAGTCCTTCTCACCATCTTTCTCATGGTGAAGTGATTTTCCCCCTTTGGAAAGAATGAACAGGCAGGGAAGAAAAACACTTCTTATTGTCCATCCCCCCTCCCCATAACGTCTGACATAAGCTTGAGTGTTTCTTTAAAATGAAAATGTTAGAAAAACAAATGGATTTCCAGGGAAGCTGCAAGAAACTTACCTATTAACAGATGTTGTTGTAGGTATACATAATAGCAGCAAAATCTTTTGGTTGTTTGCTTCTGCCAGCCACTTTGGACATTCAGACAAGCCACAAGAAGGAAGAATGAGTGAGTCACACTTCCTGTACAACGTAATGGCAACTTGGATATCTTCTCCTCAGGGAGTATGCTTGAACCATGCTTTGTATATTATGCCTTGAAAACATCTCTCTTCCTCTAAGCTTTTGAAAAATTGATTCGCAACTTCTAAATCTGAAAACATGAACTTGTCAATGAGTGGTCCATTCCACAATGCACAAAAAAGACAGCTGTGGCATGTCTTAAAAAGAAGTGAATGCCTCATTTCACTCTGCACTCCTAAAATAAGACATCCAGGGGACATCTTAAAAAGATGCAACTTCTGGTTCTTTCTAGACAGCAAAGACGTCAGAGGAGAAAAGGAAACACAAACAAAACAATCAAACAAAAAACCTTCACGATTCTAAATCAATCTGTTTTGGAGAAAAATTGCTTCCTGATCCCAACATGGAAATTAGCATTATCTGGGCATGTAAGAAAGGACCACAAGAACTAAGCATCGATGCAACCCTTCCTGCCCTTTCCCTCATGATGTGCCTAGTTCACAGAATCAGTGTAGCTGCCAGATGGTCACTTAGCCTCTACTTAAAACCTTCCAAAGAAGGAGAGCCCACCACTTTCCGAGGAAGCCTGTTCCATTGAATGACCATTCTAATTGTCAGGAAGTCCTTCCTAATGTTTAGCTGAAATGTGAATGCAATTGAACTCCACCTGGACACATGCAAATGCACCTCTCACACCCCTCCGACCTACGAAGTGGACAAAACATACACACAATTACTTCATACGTGCCACAGAGAGAAATACCATGACATGCCTCTTGAAGACACCAGTCATAGAAAATGTTAGGAGAAAAAAACCTAGAGCACAAGAACACAGCCCAGAAAACCCACAACAAGAAATTGAAAATTCTTTTGATTTGATTTCAACTGGTTGGTTCAGGTCTGACCTTCTGGGGCAAAAGAAAATAATTCCACATCACCCTCTCTACTACAGACCTTCAAATACATTAAGATGATTATCATATCACTTCTCAATTGTCTCCTCTCCAGGCTAAAAAAAAAGTGAGCTCCTTCAACTCTCCTGACTTGTCACCATCTTCACTGCCCTTCTCTGGACATGTTCCAGTTTGTCTACATCATTCTTAAACTTTGGTGACCAAAACTGAACACAATACACTAGGTGAGGTCTAACCAGAGCAGAATAAAGCAATACAATCACTTTGCATGATCTGGACACTGTATTTCTTTTGATACAGCCAAAACTGCATTTGCCTTTTTGATACACCAAAAACCACATAGTAAGAAATTTACTTTCATTTTGAATCCCTGTCTGAACTTCAGGTTTTAATTAAATATATCATTTACAAAAGTATTGCAGGTGGTGTTTCTGTAAGTATTATTGCCAGAACATAATCTGTGATATGAGCTATCAAAACCATACAGATCTATATAAGATCTAGGAATTTGCAGCTAATAAAAGGAGAGTCCTTTTTGAATCTGGAAATTAAAGAGCTGAAAAATATTTGTATTCCTGGTTTTCTAGTTTGATATTCAGATCTGGGTTTGTGGAAAAGATTCTGATAGTTTTAACTCCATTATTTCTCATGGGAATATTTCTGTGGGCTATTTTTAAAGCTAATGGCACCTGCTGGTGCTTGTCTTTTAAATAATCCAAGAAATCTAATTTCATGGGTCCCTGAACAAGACACCCCCAGCCAATGTCCATTGATCCCTACAGGGAAAAATTTGAAAACCCAAGAATCCACACACATAACCAGAGAATCACACAAGCAAACTGAATAGTTACAAGCCAGGCAAATGTAAAATTAGAGAATCGAGCAAATGTACTACTCAAGAATCTACAACAATGTCAAACCTTAAAATCCAATGTCAAACCTTAAAATGCAAAAAAACCCCCCAAACTTGACATGAAACAACATGAGCAAAGAATGCAACACTGCAGTCAACAACAATTTTTGAAAGGGGAGAAGCTAAGGCAAATGACATTGACAAGCTGATTCCAAGGCCAAGAAGTGAAAAAAATAGCATAAATTATCTTCCCAATGTCTGCATCAGATTACTAGGCATGCATATTGCTATCATTATCAGGATTAAATTGTCATGTTTTGCTACAATGATATTCAAAGATGTGGAAAATGCTGCTGCTTTAAAGTTCAGTAATTGCCATATTGTTCTCCCATGTACTTGAGTGTGATTCTGAATATGACTAGAATAAACTGTAGCAGAACTCTTCACAAACAGCTTTGGAACATATGATAGAAGTGTGAAATTAAAGATGGAATGTGTAGTGATGACAACACTGTAAAAGTAAAACCAGACAGTAAATCATTTTGTCATTTATATAAAATGTAACTGAGAACTGGTGGCACATGATTTTGTGGACTTTTGAAATTGGCTGCAGACTAAATAGAAGATGGAAATCAATTGCTTATAACTCAGTCCCTTGGCTTGAAACCATTTTATATTTTTATTATTTTTTAAAAAAATACTTCCATAATATTGTTAGCAGTATCACAATGCAACTGAAAAAAGCTTTATACATTATTTTATTGGCTCACTTATCTGGGTGGCTCCAACTGCAGACATATCGAACAGAAACTGGGAGGAAGCACTCTGCCCAGACCAGAGCCCAGAATAGAAGCCCCAGTAATATACTGGGAAGCAGATCTACTTTTCTACAAGTTTGGCAATGAAACTCACTGGAGGGTAGGGCCAGCTCAAGGATTTTGATGCCCTAGACTGCCAGGATGGTGCTCTAGACTGCCAGGATTTTGGTGCCCTAGATTATCAGAATGCCCCCTTGCTGGCCCAACTGTATCACCAAAATGGGTGCACACACACCCTGGTCCATATACAATCTGAGTCACCAGCTAGCCAAATGATAGATGCATGCATGATGCAAGCCACAAATTGGTCAGGCAGGATTGGTGGCAAGAGTGCTCTAAGTTACTAGCTGACTGGAAGCATATATATTCCCTGATATTCTGGCCAGCCAGGTGAGTGCTCAAGGAACTGGCCAGCCTGCCAGCCCAGTAAACTCACCCCAAGCTGACTGCCAGTTGGCCATTGGGTGCACATGTGCCAGGGATGCTGGTCAGTCAACCAACAGGCACAGATGGAGGTGCTAAGGCTGGGGAAGACAAGTGGATGCCTACTTTTGATTCTCCAGCTAATTGCCACTCCCGCAATTAAAGTGGAGTCTGCCTACCTAAGGTAACATTTTGTGTGATGTCATCTGCATATCTCAAACTGTTAATCTTCCTTGCACCAATTTTCACTCTGCCTTCATCTAAATTTTATCCATCTTTTTAAATGATATGTTCTGCATATAGATTGAACAGATAAGGAGATAAAATACATCCTTATCTCATGCCTTCACCAATTGGAAACTGTTCTGTTTCTCCATATTTTTATCCAGGATATAGATTCTTGTCCAGAACATAGATTGCACATCAAAACAATCAGATTCTATGGCACAACTATTTCTTTAAAAACCAACCATAGCTTTTCTTGATCCCCACAGTCAAAAACCTTGCTGTTATCTATGAAGCACAACCTTATTTTCTTCTGAAATTCTCTCATATGCTCTAGTAACCACTGTAAATTTGCAAAGTGATATAATTACAATATTTGGTGATAAGAATAAGCAGTCAGACATTTACTAATGTAAACCCAACCTCAAATACCTTGAAATATCAGTGAATTTCCTAATCCAACAAAATTATCTGTGTTAATTTATATTGGTTGGGGCTGGGAAAACAAAAGGAGACAGAAATTCCAGTATCAGCCGATACATTCATGACAGTGAATTCACCCAGGATAGTTCCCACCACACAGTACCATCCTGATTAGCATTTTGTAATTGTCAGCCTCCAAATATATTCTTTCAAGCAATTTAGCAGAATGGTGAAAAAGGCAATTTTGTTTTTAAAATGTTGATTTTGATGCTTTATCAATAAAATCAGTGTGAAGGCAGAGGCATAGCTGCAATGGGAACATCTGGGGTGGTTCGCCCCGCGCGCCACCATTGCAGTCACATGTCAGGGCCAGGGGCATGTCGGGGGCAGGGCAGGACATGTCGAGAATGTTTCAGGTTGGAATGGGGCGGGGCGGGAGGGGGTGGAAGGGGCACGTCGGGAGTTCATGCCCAAGGTGCAGTTTCCCCTCCCTTTGTCACTGTGTAAAGGTTTGGGACAAAAATCATTACCTCAACTTCCTTTCACACCCACAGAAGCTCTAGTTGCTTCTTTGGCTTCTTTGGTACAAGAGGGCTGTCATTGGAAGTATCCAATTGTAAATATATCTAACTTGTACTTATGACTGAAGCCTGAGGAAAATTCAAAGGAAGAAGAGCCAGCAAATTCATTTCAACAAATGTGTTTTATGGTGGCTTCTTTATATGCCATCAGAATGTTGGGATTTTGAAAGTGTCTGTCACAACTCAGTTACAAAAGGGTTAACTGCTTGTATTTGAACGAGTTGCTGAAATCACTGTTTATGACCTGATCTATTAATTAGCTATTGGTCAATGAGATGGCCATTGTTTACATGTTAATGAACATGTACATTTGAAGTTATAAAGTTCATTCTGTTTCTTTGTTCAAGCAGAAATGACACCAGAGAGGATATATGAGGTAGCCGACATCATGTGAGATAGCAGATAGGTAGCAAGATGTAACCAAATATACATTAGATGTGTAACAGGAAATAAAGGATTTTTTATTTTATCTCCATGAACCCTCCCTTGTAGTTAGTAAACTCATTTATAAAAAGTAACGGAGAATCTGTCTTTTCTGTTCTACTCTGATATATATATCCTGTCATTGCGGTTCTCTAAGTGGGCTATGGCTTGTGCACAGAGCTATTGCTGTTCCATTTACAAACCAGGATGACCACTGAACTCCCAGTTTCCTTCCATGGATGGAGCAGGGAAAAGCATCAACTGGTGGAACCCAATCTAGCGCGTTCAGCAAACAAGAGTAACAGTTACTTATACCCAGTCAGAGTTTTTGTCTTTCATTTCTAGCAGGTCATCTGGCTTTCTGAATCACCAGCCAGCCTTGTTATTCTGGTAGCTTATCTCTGTTTACAGAAACCAGTCACTGCTGGGCTACATTCAATTTTTTCCTCTTTCAGTTGCACTTCAATGGTTTTTGTAGCCTCTCATTTCTAATGCTATTACAAAAACTGAAAGAAAAACTTTCAAAATGTTAGCAGAATAATAAGCCAGGTGTCACAGGTGCTGACAAAAATGTTGGGTGTTGATTCTAAAGCCCTGTTACACTGAAATTCACTTTTTTAAAAGTTGGAGAAAGAGCATTTTCCCATCAAGTTCTGTTTAAAAACATATTCTTCAGAAAATATCTTTTTTGAAATATCTTGAATGTGTCCTTTCTAGACTGTTGCAGGAAGCAAAAAACAATGCCTGGCCTAGCCAAGCCCTGAGCACCTGCCCAAGCTTTGTGTGACCACCTGACATTTTCTCTCTGTGTCCTTTGGACAGGTGGGGGTATTTTGGACTGTTTTTTCCCTCCCAGACCACCCCTTAATAATGGCACTAGACTCAATTGGGCTGTAATTGTGACAGGGGGCAGGACACAGAGATTCTCCGGAGTAGGGAACATGCATGCCCTGGGCTGGTTGGGTGGCTGAGGTTGAACAAAAAACCTGCTTCATAACTATTATTTTCTCATATCCCAGCTGTCCAGCAACTGTAATACTGAATGTGCTGAAGAAAAGGAAAAGAAAAGAACAGCTGAGTCATGCATACCTCTAAAATAAACCTGGTTTGTAATTGGTTTCATGAAGCCTACTGTGAGGCTCCTGAAGTCTACCCAGTTTTAACTGCACATTTTAATTGTCCGTGCAATGATGTTCACCGTTCTGAGCACCAATCAGTGGAGGAAAATGCTGCATCATCATCATCATCATCATCATCATCATCATCATCATCATCATCATCATCATCATCATCATCATCATCCAAGTGAACACTGGGTAGCACCCTGAGTATAAGAACTGCCCTCACTGAAAAGACGAAGAAGCCTCAGTAACTATACATATATCACAACTTCATATGCAGAAGAATGAGGTTGTAGATTTGCTGAGGGAGAACAGACTATATCAAGTTATAAATAAATAATCAACTAGAAGTCTGAAATTGGTTCAGTCAACTCAGAAACCCTAGTTGGCAAAAAACTAGGGTTTCCAACCTTTTTGTGGGGCCTGGAGTTCTCCTAGAATTAAAATTCGAATCACTGGGCATACCTCTTGACTCTCTTTTCCTTTTATCCAGTTTAGAGTCCTATAATTTACTAAGACAAAAAAAAATTGGAAAGAGAATGGATCAATTTAACCAGGGCTGCTAGGAAAACTTGTTCACCCCTACATCTCTCAATTCCTTTACATCAAAATAGGATGGCCTGTATCTTTTAACTAATCCTAATCAGAGAAGAGCCGTTGCACTTGCTTGCTTTAATGTCTTTCCCTCTGCTTTATTGCGTGGTAGATTCAACAACTTAGAAATGAGCAAAAGAGTGTGCTCTTGTTATGAGCAACAAATTGAAACATGGATACATCAATTGTTCTGCTGCCCTAAGTCCACAAATATTAGATTAAAACATTCTAATTTGTTTTCTCTGATTCCTGATGAAATGGATGCTTCATGCAGACTCCTTTTTTTACTGGATAATTCTGATCTCACAACTTGTGAAATGGTAGCAAATTTTTTATTGGAAGTGATGTATAACCAGTAGCCTACACTTATGCCATATATCTTGTATTTGAATACTGCTTTTATTATAAATTCTGTATTTTTGATATGATGTTATTTTATTTGTTTTATGCCAAATAAAGGCTAAAGAAAGAAAAGAATTAAAATTGATCTTTAGACAAGAGAGGTCAGTTTCCCTGGAGAAAATTGTAGTTTCAAAGGACAAACACTATGGCAGAGGTCCCCAAACTTTTGAGCTTGCAAGAACTTTTGCAATTCTGATGTTGGGTGGTGCACACAACCACAAAATGCCTGCCACAAGAGGAGGAGCCAACCACAGAATGGCTGCCACAGGAGTGTATTTCAGTAACATTTGGCCATCACTGAATCCAATGTAATCAATCAATGGAACCTACATCAATAATCATGACAAGATCCTGCTTTTTTGCAGAAATTATGTCCAATGTGTTTCAAATTACCATTCTTACAACATTTTAAAATTAGTTTAAAAATATTTTCTTCCATGAACATTAAGCAAATCTATTGAGCTAACTAAAAAGCTCTCATCAAGCAGTATCTGTCTTCATTGTGTAGGCAATTAACATACTTACATGAGTGGAAAAAGGAAAAAAATACTTGCAGGGAAGAAGAGGGAGAGATTTTTTTTTTAAAAAAAGGAATATACAGAGAAAATGGAGATAAAAAATAAAAGTAACTGCAAAGGGAAGGCAAAGATAATCATCTCTTTCTCTAACACACACACATACACAAACTCACAGAAAAAAACCCAATACGTGAAAGAAGGGTGGGGACTGTATATTTTTTAGAAGTAAACACAGAAGAGAAGGTGAGAGAGAAATAAAAGCAACATGACACAGAAGAGATCACACACAGAGAGAAAATGCAAGTGCAAGGGGAAGAGGAAGAATGCTTTTTTTCAATACAGAGGGAAAGTAGGGGTGAGAAAGTAAATAAAAGGAGCACAACTGAGGGAGCCTGGCAGGCAAAGGAAATGCTTTCTCTGTCTGTGTCTCACACAGAGAAAATGTAAGTGCAGAAAAGAAAAAGGATAACTTTTAAAAAATGTATAGAGAAGTGGAGACTGTAGTTGTTGTAATTTCGAGACACATCTTTATAGGAATATAGAAGATGAGTGTTTACAAAGGATCCCTGCTGGCAGTAGGAATCAGAGAGCATTCAGGGAAACTAGGAAAATGCTGTGTTTTAGCAATAAGCAATTATGTTTACTTTGGTGTGTCCCTCATGACTGAACCCTAACTTATCACAGAGAGTGAGAGAGAACAGAAGTAAAGCATCTAGTCAAAGGGGGCCCAAGGGGGAATGGGAAAGGAGAAGATAAGAAAGGAGGGTTTCCTTTGGACTGTTTTATCCCCAGGCAGCACTGCACACTACCCCTCCTACCTCCCACTACCCCTCCTACCCCTCCTACCTGCCAGACCATGCTCCCCTCCTTGCCTGCTTTCCCCTGGTTTCATCCCCCCCCCCAATTCTTATTCAGGCCACCCAGTTTGATCCGCAGTAGCAGCAGTGAACTTCTAGACAAGAGGAAAGCAACTGGCTTGCATGGGAAGGGGAAAGCAGTGGATTTGGGCAGGTAGAAAAGAGCTTTTCTTTCTTAGTGCACACTAGACAGTTCTTTTTTTAAAAAAAAAAAGTCAAGCTGCTATATTGGTAGCTCAGGAGTGAAGAAGTCATCAGGCTTTTGGCAGAGGGAGAAGGACTTTTCCCTCATTTCCATTCAGTTCAGTTCCCTCATGTCCATTCACATCCATTCCTTGCATTGGTCCCAGTATCAGGTTAGGCAGAAAGGGAAGCCTTAAAAACATCCATGTGCAAGCTGGCTTATTCTTATCCCAGTATGGCATAGTGAAGAAGAGTCAGTAACCCAACAAACCTGAGCAAGAAGAAAAGGGCTTTTCTCTGCATCTACTATTCAAGCCAGTAAACTCTCTGGCATGTGTGGCAGAGGGGTTTTCACCCCAATTCCCAAACCAGAACAGGTAGGAAAGAGAGGTAGCAGCCAAGGCCAGAGGCAGCTTGTCTTGTCATGTGGCACAGGTCACAGCCCAATTACTAAAGAGCATTAGGTGGAGTACCCACTTCCCGAGACATCCTATTCCACTGAAGAATCACTCTGTCAGGAAGTTCTGCCTAATGTTTAGCCAAAAATCTTTTAATTTCAACCTGTTGGTTCTGGACGCACCTTCTGGGGCAACAGAAAACAACTCCATAATATCCTCTATATTACAGCTCTTCAAATAATTGAAGATGGTTACCATATTACCTTTCAGTCACCTCCTCTTCAGGCTAAACATACCAAGGTCCTTCAAGTTTTCCTCATATGATTTGGTCTTCAGACCACACCATCTTTGCTGCCTTCCTCTGGATACATAAGAACATAAGAACATAAGAACAAGCCAGCTGGATCAGACCAGAGTCCATCTAGTCCAGCTCTCTGCTACTCGCAGTGGCCCACCAGCTGCCTTTGGGAGCTCACATGCAGGAGGTGAAAGCAATGGTCTTCTGCTGCTGCTGCTCCCGAGCACCTGGTCTGCTAAGGCATTTGCAATCTCAGATCAAGGAGGATCAAGATTGGTAGCCATAGATCGACTTCTCCTCCACAAATCTGTCCAAGCCCTTTTTAAAGCTATCCAGGTGAGTGGCCATCACCACCTCCTGCGGCAACATATTCCAAACACCAATCACACGTTGCATGAAGAAGTGTTTCCTTTTATTAGTCCTAATTCTTCCCCCCAGCATTTTCAATGAATGCCCCCTGGTTCTAGTATTGTGAGAAAGAGAGAAAAATTTCTCTCTGTCAACATTTTCTACCCCATGCATAATTTTATGGACTTCAATCATAGCCCCCCTCAGACATTTCCTCTCCAAACTAAAGAGTCCCAAACGCTGCAGCCTCTCCTCATAAGGAAGGTGCTCCAATCCTTCAATCATCCTTGTTGCCCTTCTCTGCACTTTTTCTATCTCTTCGATATCCTTTTTGAGATGCGGCGACCAGAACTGAACACAGTACTCCAAGTGCGGTCGCACCACTGCTTTATATAAGGGCATGACAATCTTTGCAGTTTTATTCGCAATTCCTTTCCTAATTATCCCCTGCATAGTTTGCCTTTTTCACAGCTGCCATGCATTGAGTTGACATTCCCATGGAACTATCAACTAAGACGCCCAAATCCCTTTCCTGGTCTGTGATTGATAGCACTGACCCCTTTAGTGTGTATGTGAAGTTTGGATTTTTCCCCTATGTGCATCACTTTACATTTTGCTACATTGAACTGCATTTGCCATTTCTGAGCCCACTCACCTAATTTATCAAGGTCCGCTTGGAGCTCTTCGCAATCCTTTGTGGTTCTCACCACCCTACATAATTTGGTATCATCCTGCAAACTTGGCCCACCACACTACCCACCCCTACTTCCAGGTCATTTATGGAATAGGTTAAAGAGCACTGGTCCCAAAACTAATCCTTGGGGGCCTTACCACTCCTTACATCTCTCTCCATTGTTGAGAATTTCCCATTTACACCCACTCTTTTGCTTCCTGTTTCTCAACCAGTTTTTTTAATAATCCATAGGAGGACTTCCCCTCTTATTCCTTGATTGCTGAGTTTTCTCAACAGTCTCTGGTGAGGAACTTTGTCAAAAGCCTTTTGGAAATCCAAGTAGACAATGTCCACTGGTTCCCCCTCATCCACATGCCTGTTTACACCCTCAACGAATTCTAGTAAGTTTGTAAGACAGGATTTGCCTCTGCAAAAGCCATGCTGACTCTTTCTCAGCAGGTCTTGCTTTTCTACATGTTTTATAATTTTATCTTTAATGATAGATTCTACTACCATTTACCAGGAACAGATGTCAAACTGAGCTGGCCTGTCAATTTCCCGGGTCCCCCCCTAGATCCTTTTCTTTCTTAAAGATTGGTGTGACATTGGCCATCTTCCAGTCTTCAGGGATGGAGCCTGGATTTCCTCAGGGATAAGTTGCATATTAAAGTGAGAAGATCAACAATTTCATGCTTGAGCTCTTTAAGAACTCTTGGGTGAATGCAATCTGGGCCAGGGGATTTGGTAGCATTTAGTTTATCAATGGCTGCCAGAACTTCTTCCTTGTCTACCACTATCTTAGCTAGTTCCTCGGATTCGCCTCCTAAGAAGCTTGGTTCAGGTGCAGGAATTGTCCTCACCTCCTCTTGGGTGAAGACAGATGCAAAGAATTCATTCAGCTTCTCTGCAATCTCCCTGTCATCTTTTAGCACAACCTTTGTTCCTTTGTCATCTAATGGGCCTACTGCTTCCCTTGCTGGCTTCCTGCTTTTGATGTACTTGAAGAACTGTTTGTTGCTGGTCTTGATGTTCGCAGCCATGAGTTCCTCATAATCCTTTTTTGCCTCCCTTACAGCTAACTTGCTTCTCTTTTGCCACCATTTGTGTTCCCTCTCAAATTATTCTTCTATCAGTCAAACTGGACTTCCATTTTCTAAAAGACATTTTCTTTTTACTGAGAATTTCCTCAACCTCTCTTGTTAACCATGGTGGCTTTCTTTTGGACTGGGTGCTGCAGCACTTTCCTAACCCTCGCGGAACACATTCCAGGTGAGCTTCTATTACTGGGTTTTGAAATAACCTCCAAGCATCCCTGGACAGTTTTGACTCTCTTGATTTTTCCTCCTTTTCAGCTTCCCTCAAGCACTATCCCCCTCATCTTTTGAGAAATTTCCCTTTCTTGGAAGGAGAAGATGCTTAACAACATTAGTAGTTGCCACTTGTTCGCATGCAGAGATACTGAATCTGACAGCATTGTGGTCGCTGTTCCCTATCGGCTCAACAACACTGACTTCCTGCACCAGGTCCTGGGTCCCACATAGAATTAGATCTAGGATCACCTCTCCCCTAGTTGGTTCCACAACCATCTGCTCTAAGCCACAGTCATTTAGCATATCCAGGAATGCTCTCTCCTTACTATGACCTGAACATGCATTTTTCCAGTTTATATGGGGATAGTTAAAATCACCCATTACCACTACATTTTTGTTTTTGTTGGCCTCTCTAATTTCTTTTTTCCATCTCAGAATCCTCTTGTGCATTTTGGTCAGGGGGACGATAATATATTCCTAATATTAAACTGTCCTTCACACCTGGTATTGATATCCAACATTCATTCCATATACATTCCAGCTTGTCTATAACCTTCTTGAACTGTGGTGCCCAAAAATGAACACAATACTCTCATTGAATTCTAAACAGAACAGAATAAAGTGAGACCATCACTTTGTATGATCTCGACATTATACTTGAGTTGATACAACTCAAAATTGCATTTGCTTTTTTAGCTACCACATCAAACTGCTGATTCATGTTCAGAGTTTAGTTTACTAAGACCCATGGATCCTTTACACACATACTACTGCCAAGACAAATCTCCCCTATCCTGTAATTATGCATTAGATTTTTCCTACCTAAATGCAGAACTTTATATTTATCTCATTTGAAATTCATTTTATTAGTTTCAGCTTAGTTTTCCAGCTTGTCAAGATCATCCTGTATCCTGGCCAGAGGCGTATCTGCCTAGTAACATGGGGTAACCCATGTCCCCGGGGCCAACTAATCTGGTCACCTGGGTTTTTTTTTCAAAATCAAGCCCTCACATGACCAGATTCCTTCCAGGAAGATGGTCTTCAGGCCCCCCTCTGCTCCATCCTTATAGTCGTAGATGTGAAGGGAGCCCAAAGACCACACCCCCTTCTGGTATAACACCTGTTCCTCCAAGAATTCTAAAAAATTATGGACACAGGCCCAAAAATTCCATCTACAATTTCCTTTCGTGCCATTGGGTGCAATTCATCTGGCCCAGAGGACTGTTTAATTTTTTTAAAAAAACTAAGTGTTTATGTACTACCCCTATACCAATCTGAGGCTTCAACTCCATTTCCTCATCATGTTTTCTGTTTTTGACATGCTGAGCACCATTTCCCTCAGAAGAGAAGACAGTAAAAAAGTAGGAATTGAGAAGTACTGTCCTCTGTTCATCACCTGTACAACTTCACTTTCCTGCCCCTGCAATGGGCCTAATACATCCTTTTTAAAATTTTGGATAACCAAAGAACACTTTTGTTGTTGTTGTTGTTGTGTTTAGCATCTCTCACTAGCCTAATCTCATATTGCACGTTAGCTTTTCTAACACTCTCCCTACAAGCGCTGGTTATTTGTTTATATTCATCCTTGATTATAAGGTTTTCCTTCCAGTTCCTAAGTAAGCCTTTTTTAATTCTCAGATCTTTAGAAAGCTGTTGATGGCTTTGTACTCACATATCTATAGACTGCATCACCTGCTAATCTCATCTGTAATAGCTTTGCTCACCAAGCAAAACCTTCCAAATGTGCCTCCTTGCAAGAGGGTAGGATCAACAACTGCCTCTGTGGAAGGTGCCCACTTCGTGGAACAGAGGAGATCAAGGAGGCTCCAATGTTTCTTCTAACATTCCACAGAAAGCGCAAAATGGAAATTTAGGAGGACATTTTCATTATAGGAATTAGAATTGTAGAAGGATGGAATAGTTCAGAAGGATGCATTTATAATGGAACAGGATCGTGTCTACTGCAGTGATTATTGTAGCTTTCATTTTCTTTTATTTCATTTTCTTTTACTATAAGACACTACACTGGATAGAAAACTTGGGTCCCTGATGAGTAAGCTTCAGATTGGCAAGGAACAATTCTGTTTCTTTACATGTGAGGCAGCATTCAAAAATGGCAACTTCTGTTTGCATTCAGAAATAGTAAGTCTGTTCCACCACCTCAGGATTCTATATTTGTTGTAGCTGTATATGCAGATTAGGCTTTCTCCCCACCCTCCTCCCCACCACCCTTGTCTGGCTCCACTCCTACATAGCAGAGTGAATGACTATGTGTTATAGCTTGCCATCAATTTTAATTCTGTGCATACATTTTTAAATAAGACATTTCTCCAAAAATTGCCTAATCATATGACAGGACAGAAACCAAGCCCTGAATGTTTGTAAAAGCTCTTCATTTCTCTAAAAGAAATGAAGAGCTTTTGAGATATTATTGGGAGGTCTTTGACATGGAAAACAAGATTGTAGTTCATACTAGTTAACAATATGAATGAATGATGGACTTGTTTAAACAATTAGGGATTCCTGAAGTTCTGTCAATAGTTGCATATAACTCTCTCAGCCCCACCTACCTCACAAGGGCTGATTTCACACAGGTTTCTCAGGGTTTTTGCAAGGGTTTGCAAGTTTTTCCCTCCATGTTTTTTATTCCACTGCAGGGGGTGGGGGTGGGGATGGCCTGTTCATTGGAGGGGCGGGCCAGAGCAGCGAGGCAGGAAAAATGGCCTCATTCTGCTGCTGAGGGGTTTCCATGGCAGCAGAAGACACTGGGGCAACAGAGGGGCATTCCAAAAGGTCCTCAACCTTTGTGATTCTGGAAAGTCCCATAGCAAAGCCACTGCTGAGGGGTAGTACCAGGACAACAGCATGGCAGACACGCTGCAGCACCAGGTGCTGTGGAGAACTTCTCATTCCACTGGGGCATTCCCCGTGCCAACAACAGGGCATTTTTAATGTGGAAAAATACTCAAGGTGTCTGTTGTGGGAAGAGGATATGGAAAAGAGCCTCCTTATAGGTGAGAAAGGGAGAATATAAAGCCAAAATTATTCTCTCTCTTCTCAGATTGTAATCATACAAATAGGTATTTCCAAATGTAGATTTCCTGTTCAGAGGCAGGCAGCCCACAAATGATCAGCAATTAGGACACAAGCTGAACTGGAAGATAACCAAGCATCACTGCTATAGCTGCAGTACCTACTTTTATCAGGTAATCTTCTTGTTTGTTTTGTTGTACCCATAAGAAGTCTGCATTAATTTCCATCTTATCATGATTTCCATTACAGGATCAGCTCTGGCTTCAGTCTGCCCCAGTCTTTGCCCTCTGCTTCAATATGATTCCTTTTTTGCTCTGCCACTGTCTTATTTCTAGCAACCACCAGTAATGTCCTCCATTTTCACTCTATGCTGTTGTGGAAACTTCTCTGAAGGCACAAAGAATCTAGGCTGTACTTGCTCTTCCATTTCCCAAGCTCAGAGAATGCTCTGGCTGCAGCAGTTGAGAGGACTTGTACTTTTATTTTACCCGGTATGGATTACCATGCAAAGTATGTGTTGCTCAGTTTCTGCTGGGTAAGTTCCTTTCACTCTAGAGCAATGCATCATTTCATTTCCTTCAGGCATAACAATTTTCCCAAAGTTAAAGCTAATTATACAAGATTTATCTATATGAAAACATGAGGATTAAGCAAGCAGGCAAAAAAGAACTAAAATGTATTTAGCTGTTGTTTAGTAAAAAGGAAGCAATGAAAAGAGAAGTAATGTAAAAATTAAGAAAATACCAAGAAGTAGAAAAAGGAAATAATTACTGTTCCGTTTATTCTTTTATCCCAGCCTAACAGCTGCTTTCGAAATAAAAGAGAGAAAGAAATGTCATGAAAGAGTAAATTGATAGTATGCTATTTTATTAGAACTACAGCCAGTTCCAAATAATCACACTGCTTTTTCTAAAAATGCATTCATTCATTTGCTAGCTAATTGCTTGCAAGCTCCGGGCAAAATGAACTCACCCAGATAGTTTTATTCCAGTTTGAGAGAACAACATTTCCCTCAAAAAACAAAATTTCCCTGAAAAAAATACAAAAGGTTCTTTAATATAATCACATTCACACGGATATCTTCTGGGTTGTTCAAAAGTAGTGTGTCATCATGACAAGATTCAATTGAGGAAGAAAGTGGAATGGATCTTCAGATTTTGACCCATAGTTCTGCAGGGGTTAAATGAGAGTCTGGATTTTTAACAAGTGGTGTGACTATAAATCTTGCTGTAAACTTGTCTGCTCTACAACTTTTTATGGTAGGGACATTCTGAAAGACAGTTACTTTACAGGTTGGTCACTTTTTTATCTTCTTAATTAATAGAAGTTCATTTCAATGTGGAAACTATGACAATTTTGTCCAATCTGATTTTGTAAGTATGTGTAAAGTTCCATCTGAATATATGGAAGAATCTCAACTATTATATCTTTGGGTGAGACAGGAAATGTTATAGTTGTAAAATAACCTTCCTGTGCTTCATTTGTTGGACTTTGTTGGACAAACCAGCATGTGAAATACAAAGGGTTCTTCAAATGTAAGGTAGTAAAATTTCTTCTTCCAGATGATTACCTTTGTTTTTTTCTTTATCCCAGTTCTAGTCATCATTTATACGTTCCAGCTAACAAAAGAAAGAAACAAGTAATCAACTGAACCCCTAAGAATTTAGAACTAAGAATTAACCCCAAAGAATTAGTTGTGCCTCATTTTGAGTACAGTTCAGTGTATCTTCTAATAAACAGCTACTCTTTCCAGGAGGCCATTTGAGGAATAGATGAACAATAATGGGCCAAGGCTATCCTTAAGACTTTCAATAAATTTCACTGCCACACTTATCACTGTTCAAAACAGAACAGCGATGACAACAGAGAGTTTCTTCACTATGGACAGCCCATCCTTTAATAATGGTTTATACCTTGGACAAAAATATATGGAATGGCTGCAGGAGGAGACATTTGAGGCAAATAATTTTGAGACTACAATGCTCAAAGTATTTATGATCCAAGTCTGGCTATTTTCAAATATTTGAAAGAATCCATCCTTTCCCCCCATGTGTTTGAGTATGCTGATTAGAAACTGCAACCTGAACAAGGAGATTTTCATAATTCTTCCAAAGGTATCAGACCTTCTGAAAATAACTGTATCTTACCATATTTATCCAGAGAGAATAAGATATCGAATGTAAGATGACCCATACCCCAAGAGAGTTATACAAAACAAGATTTTTTTTTCAAATGTAATACATATTTTTAACTTACACTAGCAGGGCCCAGCCACACATTGCTATGGCAATTGTCCTTCTCATCACAGTCCGCAACTCACACAGATGTCCATGCAGGTCCAATGATCTGCAGCATAGCCTTTTGGGGTGGTCAAATGGAATCCCTCTTTCCCTTTTCAATTCACATTGTTATAAGGTGGTGTCTTGTTTTTTTAGTATAAGGTAACCCTTTCCATTCCACAACGGAACTGTCCAGAGTGTGAATCCTGCTGTCCATGAGGCTGGTTGACACACACAGTCCTGGCTTGGATAAGGCAGAACTGGGGCAAGCAGGCTATCCCAGTCAGGCAGCAGAGGCAGGGTGGTGAGGCACTCAGATCAAGGCCAGCTCCCTGGGTTCTTAAAGGGACATGTGCAAAAGAAGCAGTAGTGTTGGTTCGCCCCCACCCCGCAGATTTTCTTAGAAGAAAAAGGCAAACTCCAGCTTGCTTTTAGTAAAAGAGAGCTGGGGCGAATGTGGGTGAGGAAGTGGGTAAGTGGTAGTTGGATGTGAGGGAGGGCAGAGTGAGGTGTGTGAGGATGAGCTGAATGTGTATGGGAGTATGTGTGTTGTGTGGTAGCAGTGGGTGAGGCACAGAGAGTGAAAGTTACCTGCGTGTGAGGGGGGGACCCCAACTGATTTCTCACACAGCAAAGTGTGCACGTGTTTCACTTCCACTCGTATTACCTAACAGTGTTACCTATTTACTGTTTTCACTGCTCATCTCTGGCCATCTGTGTGAACATTCTAAGGGCATACCAACCCCTCAGGCCACAGACATGCTGCACGAACATTCTAAGGGTGACACTTAAATACAGCCAGCTTCATGGCCTGGTGCACCAGGAAAAAGACATTTTACCTGGCTCAGGTATGGACCTATGGCGATTTGAAGGTCCAATTACCTGCCCGCAACAGGGAGGGACATCATGTGAAAATCTGGGGGCAATCCATCCAGCTGTTTCCGTGTTAGGGCATGAGTAACAAAGTCACTATAGCCTACCATGATACTGTACTATTTACTTACTGGTATTTCAAATTTGTAAAATTGTTTTTTGTACATACATCAAGTGCTTGGCACTGGGAGTTCTTAGTATTGGGCCCAACACAAGTTAAAATTCAATAACAGTACAATATTCCAACTGTAATAATTGTTTCTTCAGTCTCTGTTTTACCATCATACTTCAGAGTCCTAAGAAATATGTTAGCTATTTATCTCATATATTTAGACCTTTCTACGCTGATATTAGCTGTTATCCCTCTGAATATGATGTTGAACAGTTTAGGATGTGATACGGTGTCATCCTGTCTTTGCTATCTTCTTGAACTGATAGTGTCAAAGTCCCTGAATAATTTGTTCTGTTACATTCCCATAGAGGTTATACATTTGTTTGGAATCAGCATTTTCAACATCATTGGATGTTTATGCACTGAAAAGCCATCCTTTATCTGTGAATTCTCTAGTGCCTCTACAGAATAAGCAGAGATAAGGAATACAATGGCCAGCTGTTTATGGTATAACAACTCCCCCTCTCACAATCTACTCAACCTTGTATATCCATTCAGTTCAAGTTTCTGAATGAGTAAAATGCTGAATTCTGATTCTATTGAGAAGTGAGAGACTTTGTTCACGAACACTTTCTTGCTACGGATGCTATGTATTTTGCTCATGTTAATTTTGCAGGTGAACAAACATCTTTCATCTCTATGTTTCACTGTGGTCAGCCTGAAACAGCTGCCAAACAAGTAGTTGCAAGTAGAAGGCATAGAAGGAGGCTTGCCAAATAGGTGATGCGGGAAGGTATGTGGGCATCACTGACAAAAGCATTTACATTGGCAGGCAGGAGGTGCGAGGAGGCTACATGACAGTGGCACAGGCACCAGGGGGAGGCACAGGAGGCCCATCAGGTATCAGTGGTGAGGAGACAAGTGATGTGTAGCATAGCATGGTAAAGTACACTGTAAGATGGCATCATTTCCAGAGGGATAACATTTGAGCAGTAGCATGATGAACAGTATCAAGCCCTTCATGCACAGCTTATTAGCTCATCGAGCTCCACCTCACAGCTGGCAGGTGGAGAGTGAGCTGAGCCAGCAGGGGTTCAAGCTTTTTATATTTTGTCAAAGGCTTTTACGGCCAGACTCAACTGGTTGTTGTGGGCTTTCTGGGCTGTGTGGCCGTGGTCTGGTAGATCTTGTTCTTAACATTTTGCCTGGATCTGTGGCTGGTCGATTCCACACTCACTAACTCGACCTAGGTGCCACCTAGGTTCCACCTAGGTACTCCCCACATCCAGCAAGTTCCACGCGAGTCTGTTCCTGCTCTGCTCCATCCCACCATTAAATTTTCAACTCCACCAGGGAGGTAGTTTTTTGGGCAAACCCAGGTCGAAGCTGGTAAAGTGAGGAATCTCCGTCGCCTTGATTCACCCATTCAGCCAATCACAGACAAATGTCTTGAGCATGCACGGAATGGGAGACTCGGGCTGGCGAGAAAAAAAAAGGGACGCACACTAGCATTCCCTCCGCAACACAGCAGCCTATCAGGAACAAGGAGTGAATGACGTGCTGAGGTGATCCCGCCCTCTGAGCTTGGCTCTGGCAGGACGACCTTGGCTGCTGGGGGAGTAACAGAGGAATCGACCTAGTCGGCAATTTCAGCTCGACGGGTCGAACCTAGGTCAAATTAGTGAGTGTGGAATTGACCACAGAGAGAAGTGTGTTGCACACTGTGTCCAGTGAGAAGGGAAAGTTTAGTGGGGTATATATCATCCATGTCCCAGAGTAGGGAACCAACCAGTAAGTGTTTTGGATGGAACTTGCTATGCAAAGGTGTGGTTGACTGCATTGTATTGTGGGTGGGGTTTTCAGTCCATTTACATTCGTATTCGCATTTGCATTCTCTAAAGTAGTACCAGTATTAGTGAATGCAAATCCTGTGTCTGGGTGGAGTTCATTGTCCATGAACTTAGCATGCCCTTGGCTTTTGATTCTGGTGTTTTAAAGTATTGGTAGCCAAGATTTGAAAATCCCACCTGCAATACAGTGAATTTGTGATTGGTACCTCTGCTAAATATTCATCCAATCCTTGGTAATATTTACAGTCTTCATTTGCTGGCATATATCTTTCTTGTCGTAAACTGCTTGATGTCTCTTGATTGCAGATATTCTTTTTTCTCTGTCTTTTCTTAAATAATATGCCAAACATTTGCCAGGTTTATTCACAATTTTAAAGTGTCTGTGTTTTAGAAATCTTAATTTTTTTACTGCATCTCTCCCACCTCTATCAAATTTAATTGGTTTCTTATTTTTCACATTTCCTTTAACTTTCTTTTACTGCCAGTAGTTGAATGTTCTTGTTTTGCAGTCTTCAGTTGCTGTTGTTCTCTTTATGGTTTCTCTTTTTTATCTTTTTCTTTTTTCTTTTGCTACTATTATTGTTAAAATTCCTCTAATAAAGGCTTTGCTGACCTCCCAAACAGTTGTTGCCATAATATCTTTTGTTGTGTTAATATTGAAAAAAATCTTTCAGATCATCTTTACACTTCTGCACTACATCTGCATCAGCCAAGGTTTTTGGTAAAATGTCTGCTTTTCCAATTTTTGAAATTAGTGCTTTCAAGATCCAACACTTATTTATTTTTCAATATGACTTATGTCTTTCCAAGAAGAAGGTATAATCTCTTTCTTGTGGGTGACAAATTTGACATGCATCTTCCATATCCAGGATTTTCCTGTATTTGAAGACATGGGGAGGGGGGAGAGTTTACCACCAATGCTTTTTGGTTGGTCTTTTCCCCATCTAATACTCCATTCATGTATCCTAAAATTACAGCCCAATCCAGACGGGAGGGGAGCTTTGCAGTGGCTGAGGTCAGTGCAGGGAAAGTGGCACTTCCCACCTCCAAAGAGGTTTCAGGCAACACAGGAAGGAGGGAAATTCCAAAACCCTCCTGCTGCCCGAATAGCTCCATGGATCAAACAGGCTTACACTATGCTTTTTGGTGGCATAAGTCTACAGCTAGGGGGGGGAGGTATTTCCACCTTGAAAGTCCAGTGGAAGCCAACTAAACTTGGCTCCACCCCTAGAAACACCTTTAGCCCATCTCTGCTGTGCTGGCATGCTCTTCCATGCTGATGGGGAAGCATGACTGTAGTTCTTCACTTCTAGGCGGAGTTGTGCAGCAGTCACCCATGGGCATCTTTGCCCTCTGCCAGCATAGGTGTTTCCAGTCAGGTGGATCCTGGGGGAGGAGCCAACAGTATAAAGCTGGAGCCAGTCAACCAACTGCTTAGTTCAATCCTGGACTCAGTATGGCTTGGGTTAAGCTTTAAACTGCAGGCTTGAACTTGGCAAAGCCAAGCCCAGCATCAAACAGGCCTGCCCTGGTCTAAACTTCCCATGGAGTTTGAAGCAGAGTGAGCCCATGCTGACTATCTCAGCATTCAACTGTGTAGCATAACAATGGTACATACAGAAACCTTGAGATATTATTTTTGGAATAGCTTGCTATTCTTAAATTTATAGTGGAAATTATCAAAGCCAATTAAACAGCTTTAAGTCTCTGTTTTTCATGAATATACTGAATATAGTAATCAAGTCAGATAAATATATTTCCTGACTTGAATAATTAAAAGTAGTAACTTGACGTCATAGAAGATGCACAGCTTCTGCTCAGTACAATGAAAATAGTAGTCTTTTTATTCTATGGCAAATTCTCATCTGTTACTATTCCACTGGCATAGTTCCAATCTTAGATATGAGGATGTATGTCCTCTGTGTATCTTGGGAAATCAGAAAGTACAGATGGAATGTTACACCTCCATTCTTGTATTTGCAGTACTGATAAAAACATGGTATAATGCTGCCCACACCCCTAAACATGAGAAATTTTAGAGAACGTTAAACCTTTCTAACACAAACAAGCAAGATATGGAATAAGTTAGGCTTTGACAATTTTCACACACTTTCAAGATACAAATATCATTAAATGGAGACACTACCCTTGCTATCATTCAAAAAGGAAGGATGAGATAGTATGAAAAACAGAAGTGAGCTAAGTATTGCACCAGCTTCAGTAACCTCTATGTCAAGTGGATTGGGATGAGTGTTTGTCAGTGTCTAGCTTTGTTTTATTGAGAAAAACATGTAGTTTGGACAATTTCAGATATTGTACCAAACTGCTTCTGGAAAGTCACCCATTCTAGTTTGCCACATCTGCATAATGACACAATAAAGCTGGCATCAAATATAACATATGTTTCCTTTTCTCATTTAATATAAATTAAATATTTTTTCACACAACGTGTGATTGGTGTTTGGAATATGCTGCCACAGGAGGTGGTGATGGCTTTAAAAAGAGCTTCGACAGTTTTATGGAAGAGAAGTCGAACTATGGCTACCAATCTTGATCCTCCTTGATCTGAGATTGCAAATGCCTTAGCAGACCAGGTGCTCAGGAGCAGCAGCAGCAGCAGGCCATTGCTTTCACATCCTGTATGTGAGCTCCTAAAGGCACCTGGTGGGCCACTGCGAGTAGCACAGGGCTGGACTAGATGGACTCTGGTCTGATCCAGCAGGCTTGTTCTTATGTTCTTATGTTCTCAGCAATCTTACAATAGTTGCAACTAAGAATTAAAAACAAGGCATAAACCACAAAGGATTGCAAAGTCCTGTAGAAATGGCAGGCAGGGAGAGGCAGAAGCAAAGTTCTAGAAGGGCACTAGCAGATGCTTGCATGCATGTGTGTGTTGTATGAGCGGTGCAGCTGACCCTTTGCCTTGACTAAGCATGCAGAGAGAGCCTATGAATATTTGCTTAGAAATTATTGTGCAGATGATATTTCAGAAAGGAAAATTGGCAGTTTTAGGTCCTGCCCTACCTCACAGGGATGCCATTAAACAAGTAATTTCACAGGTTACCACAGCAACCAAGTTGGGCTGCTAGGGTCTTGTGGGGGAATATCTCCTAAGGATCCAATCACACTGCTGCAGCTTGCTTTGGAATGGTGGATCAGACCTTTTTTCCCAAGAGAAGCAGGATTGACCCTGATGAGAGTGATTTCTCAAAGATTCACAGAAACAAGTTCTTGTCTAAAGCAGGCTACTCAGAAACAGACAGTTAGCAGGCAATTAACACTACCCATACTGACTCCCCAGATCAGACTAGAGGCAAAGAACAAACACATAAGAGACAAGGTAATTACACGGCAGAGCTCTAGTTGCTGGGAATGAGATGAACTGGTATAGCAGGGTCACCCCCTCTGGAGAAGAGACCACTTTTTGTACAACTTGGGGTCCTTTATACTTTGTTCTGAACAATAGCTGACGGTATCATAGTGTGTCAGAATGAACACACACAATTTCATCTTCTGTTCATGTTGCAAATGCCCCTGATGTGATGAGACAGAGTGGACCTTCCTTTAGGCTTTTTCTGGACTTCAGAAACTGTATGTTCTTCACCAGGTGTGTCTTGGGGGTGCTTGCTCTCTCTTACAAACAACTGGCTTTCAGAACCAATAAATTCATTCTTCCTGCTGTTTCCAGATGAAGCAAAAGATACATTTGTTTCTGAGAGAGAGAAGCAGGCATTTGCTTTACAGAAAGGCAGACAAGCATTGAGGTCTCTAAAATGGCTGTGCTTTAAACAGAAAACATCTAGCAAATGTCAGGAAAAGAATGGGGGCATGGAAGCTGGTTTTTGTTTCCAACAGATTTTTTTTTTACTGCTGTCACAATATTTAGGAGGAGTTACGTCTTCACGGCTTCCAACCAGAAGACATTAGGCTTTTCATAGCAACATATAGGTTGTCATGAAAGCTTTACATATTCATACATACTTGGGTCTTTAATAAATGCATAGGGTCACCATGAGTTAGAAGTGACTTGATGGAAGTTAATACACAAAAGAAAAAAATCACAAGGCTGGATCCAGCAGAAAAGTTTACAGAGGAAGTTGGTGGAGCTAATCTTTCTCCACCTTTCCCATTATATTTATGAATACATTTAAAATATTTCTATACATCTTTTTTATTATATACTAAATATGGGATTATATTCTCAAAACAACCTGTATTTGTTCCTCAAAATGGTATGGGTGTTTCAGTAACAAGAAAGAATCAGATAAAATTGTCTTCTGCCTCTTCTGGTTGACAGCTGCAGATGGAGGAGGAGACAATTTTACCTGACTTGACTCCTGTTGCCCAGTTCCCTGAACCGTGGCCCACTTCTTGTGAAGCCCCCCTCCAGTCCCTTAAGAGGATTTATGGGATCAACAGTGAGATGGGTGGGGGAGGAGAAGATGATGACAGGTCCATTCCAACAACTCATTCAGTGAGCTCTTCAGCTGGATGCAGCCCACAGACATAATGTTTTAACCCAGCATACAAGAGCTATCAAATCAAACATTTGTGCTAGGCAACAGCGAGATGTTCTGTCTGATTTCAAAGTATACCTCAAACTCTTGATGCTATTTAATAATCAATGAGTTGAGGCCTTCCACATTCCATGATAAAATAGTTCCTGCCCACAAATCATCTGCTGCTGTCAAGGAAATACTGACATAATGACTATCTTCAAAACTGCTAAATTCAGTCTTTCTTTTTTCCTTGTTCAGATCATGGCTGGAAGAGCTTGTCAGTGGGGAAACAAGAGAAGCTCCATTTCCATGTTTAAGAGTAGATACTTTGACCAAAGTAATTCATCCTGTTAAAATTCTCAGGTGCTCAGACAGAGCTATAAGTTCACTTCAGCAAACACAGGGCCAAATTCCTTCTTTTTCTTTTTGGCTAAATAACAGGAATGTAGCATTCAGGGCAGGATTTTCAGAGAAGCAACAACAGGTAGGAAGGTATAACCATTCTCTTATTTTCTGTCTTTTGCTCTGTAGTCCATTCCTCCATAATTATTTTTCATTTGTGCTATGTTATTGTTGTTATGAAATATTAGCTCACGGCGGGCTCCTTGGTATACCAAGGAGCAACGCCAAATGAAATGGGAACTCAGATGGCTAGAGCGAGCGTGGAAGAAGTTTCGTGACGAAGTGGCGCAAACAACTTATAGGACATTTATGAAGGCCTATGAGTTGGCGATAAAGAGGACGAAGAGTGCCCATTTCTCGTCCTCTCTCGCATCTGCTAGCTCCCGCCCGGCACAACTATTCCGGATTGTTCGATCCCTCTCCTCTCTGGTGGAGGGGTCTACAAATTCTCAATTGGCTATCGGCTGTGAGGCATTTCAGAGCTTTTTTGTGAATAAAGTCGCATCATTCCGCCGGGACCTTCCAGCCACAGTTGATACAGTAAGGGAACTCAAGGCTCCCTCGCCGTCTTCAGGTCCAAGCTTGGACCGATTTTCCCTGCTCTGCGAGCTCGATGTTGACAGGGTCCTAGCTGCTGTTAGACCTACTGTAAAGGATTCAATGGTGTTGATGGTGAAGTAACCTTGAGTGCATTCCACAGCCCGGGCGATGGGCCAGATGCATCGGCGGAGACTTTATCTTTGCGCGGGAGATGAAGACTCCGTTCCCATGGGAAGCAGGAAGGGGGGATGGGGTGAATGGTGTTATAACCTGTGCTTCTGGCGGGAAGTGCCATTCCTGCCACTGCGTGTACTTGAGCTTTCTAAGATGTCTTAATAAATGGACTTTTACCCCCAAAAGCCTTTTATTTCTGCTTCTATGGAATTCCTTACACCTACTACCTGTCCTCTGGATCCGTGCCCCTCCTGGCTGATAAAAGCTTGCCGGGAGGAGTTACGACCCCACCTGTTGAATACAGTTAACTGCTCTCTTGAGCAAGGAGTGTTTCCGGGTGGGCTGAAGGAGGCAGTGGTCTGCCCACTCCTGAAAAGACCATCTTTAGATCCTGGTGATCTGGCCAATTACCGCCCCGTTTTGAATTTGTTGTTTCTGGGGAAGGTAATTGAGAGAGTGGTGCTGGAGCAGCTTCAGGGCTTCCTGGAGGACGCATCGGTGCTCGATCCCTTCCAGTCTGGCTTCCATGCTGGGCATTGGATGGAGACCACCCTCGTTGCCATCACAGATGCAGCTAGACCAAGGCAGATTGGCGCTGCTGGTGTTGCTTGATTTCAGAGCAGTGTTTGATATGGTCGATCACGACCTTTTGATCCACTGCCTGGCTGCCTCTGGGATACGGGGCATTGTCCTTCAGTGGATTGCCTCGTTTCTCAGGGTCGGGGTCAGCAGGTGTGGTGCGGGGATGAGGCCTCCCATAGGGCCCCACTTAGTTGTGGGGTCCCTCAGGGGGCCTTGCTTTCCCCGCTTTTATTTAACATCTACATGCGACCCCTTGCTCAGCTGGTGCGGAGTTTTGGACTGGTTTGTCACCAATATGAGGATGACACCCAGCTCATTCTGTTGATGGAGAGGGGGCGGCCTCTGCCCCTGCAGCTCTGCAGCACTGTTTGGAGTCGGTCGCTGGTTGGTTGAGGCAGAGTAGGTTAAAACTTAATCCAATGAAGACGGAGGTCCTCTGGCTGGGCCGGGGGGAGAGACCGAGGGAATTCCAGCTGCCTGTTTTGGAGGGGGTTGCGTTGGCCCCGATATCCCTGGCTTGCAGCCTGGGGGTCCGCCTGGACACTTCATTATCAATGGAGGCCCAGGTGGCCCATGTTGCATTTTTTCATCTTCGCCAGGCACGGTGGCCGGCTCCCTATCTCTCCCAGTCCAACCTAGCCACTGTGATCCATGCAACGGTCACCTCAAGGTTGGATTACTGTAACTCGCTCTACGCGGGCCTTCCCTTGCGACTGATCCGGAAGTTGAAGCTGGTCCAGAATGCGGCGGCCCGGCTGTTGACAGGTGGTGATTATCTAGATCATATCACCCCTGTGCTATGCCGCCTGCACTGGCTCCCAGTGGAGTTCCGGATCGTTTTCAAGGTGTTGGTATTGACCTTTAAGGCCTTATGCGGCATTGGGCCCTCATACCTACGGGACCGCATCACCCCTTATGTCCCACATAGGCCGCTGCAGTTGACTGCGGCAGAACTGCTGGTGATCCCTGGCCCTGCGACGATGCGGCTGGCCTCAACCCAGGCCAGGGCCTTTACGGCTCTGGCCCCTGCCTGGTGGAATGCTCTACCTCCAGCTGTCTGGGCCCTGCGGGACCTTGGTGAATTCCGCAGGGCCTGTAAGACAGAGCTATTCCACCGGGCTTTTGGAGGGGCTGGCCGCGGTTCTATTGCCCCCCATAGAAACTGGAACTTAGCTGCCTTTTCCATCTTGGTAGGGCCCTGATTCCAGTGCAAATAGAATCAAGAATTCCAATTCAACAAAGCCCCTGTACAAGTTGACCCCACTTTCTCCATTCTTTCCTAGGATAAATACTATGCTTTCTCCAGGATAATGAAGTCAATAGCTTAACACACAAACACAACCACTGGTCAAAAGCAAATGCAAACAGAAGATAAAAGCTCCAAAGCAATGTAGCAAACATCCAAATCCAAAGAGAATCCCTAGAGATAATCTTGCCTGAATCAATGTGACAAGCCCACCACAATCAATGTCAAACCAAAGAATCCAGCCAAACCAACGTAAACAAAGGAGCACTGTTGCAAGACTAGGCAAACCTGCAAAATTAAGGGGGGAAAGCTGACTTTGGAACCTTAAGATGTGAATCTCAAACATTTATAGATTTTTGGGGAGACTCAACTGTCAACATTCTGAAAAATCCAGGTATTGATCTGGATATTTGAATAAATCTGAAAAACACCAATAGCATACCCATATGAACCAGAAATAACCAAAAGAACATCCTTGTGCTGAACTGGATTTGATCCAGCAGGGTTTGTTGTTGATATATGTTGTTGTGCCCTCCAAACATATTTGCTATATACTATATTCACTTCACCTAATTCCTTTCCCCCAGCCAAATGCCATTTACTTCTATGGGGCTTGCATGACATTAGTGCTTGAAGGATTGTGCCTTCCTTTCATCTGTCCCTTCTCTGCCCTTCAGACCTCAATTCTATAACTTCCTTCCTACCAAAAGTCTTATTTTATTTTAATGCTCAGTCTTACTGAGTAGTTTTTACATACCACATCAGCTCTGCTATTTTTATCCAATGTTACAGAACGCCAGTGAAGTGCTAAAAATTTTAACATACCAACTGTGCTGCTGTTTCTCTCTGAATCTTTATTGCATCAGTGAGCTTGTATTTCTCATGCTCCTAACAGCCTTTCCTGGGTTAGTGTCTATTATTTCAAATGCTACAAAACTAGTTGTGGGTTTACTGAGGTCATAGTATTTCCTGTTTGGAGATGGAACACACCATATCAGGTGTTTTCAGTTTGCTAAAGGCTTCTAACATCCCTCTTGCTTTCTTTGTGTATGGAACAGAAAGTAAGTTTTGCAAAACTTTTCTTCTCTGCAAACTCTGCTGGAGACTGTAATGTAATCAATTTTATTGTCCTTTTTGTAGCATTTAGATCACATGAGCATTAATGAGCAGAGTGTACTTAAAATTAGAGAAGCACTGAAGTTGTGCTGTGAACCAGATTGGGCTTTCTGCAAAATATCCCCACCCCATGTGGATATGTATTAAGATACTTCCTGACTGAATATATATCTAAAATATACTTTATTGATATTTTGCAGATAGATTCAGGTATCTACAGCAACATCTGGATTTTTCAGAATACTGATAATTAAGTCCAAAAATGTTCCAGAAATATTTGGTAACATTCAGAGTCAGCATTTTAAGGCTCCCATGACTGTTTTTCTTTAGTTTTATAGGTTTGGTTTGACTTTCAACCCTGTCCCTTGCTTATGTTGGTTTGTCTGGGACTCTCTGGTTAGACAGTAGATTGTGTTGGGTTTGCCACATTGGTCTGTAGCTCTTCTGGAAATCACTGTTTTGATGTTGATTCTGTTGCACTTGTTGGTTCTGTTGCATTTGGAGACTTCTTGCCAGTGGTTTCTATTGTTTGCTGCACTGGCTTCTTTGCCCTGGAGAAAGTATAGCATGCTTCCACATAAGAAATAATGGGGACAAATAGGAAGCACCTTGTTCAGGAGCCCATTGAATTGGGCCTGTTAATCCCATTTGTTTTAAACTGAGGGTGTATATTGGACAAGAAGAACTAACTTCCCTGCAACTATAGTGTTGTTGTTTGGAAAACAGCTATTTCACCCTGAAATTTCCCACAGAGGGAATAGTGGGGCTTTGGTGACTCAATGGCTTTTAATGGCTTTGGTGACTCAAATAATCTGGAATACTGGTATGGAAAACCTTTTTGAAATGTTAATCTGAAAAATTCATTTTTTTGTTCAAATGTACATCTTATAAAACACTCACATGCAATCAGCATTTGAAAAACATGATATCACATGATATCACATGCTTACAGGGCCCTCTCTGTTTACAGAGCCCTAACATCATTGGGACCCATTCCTTTTCTGGGGAGGGTTGTATATGGATTTCGTGGGGCTACTGTTTTAGAATCTAATTATTTTATAGTATGTTTTATATATGATTTTATGTTGTTCACCGCCCTGAGCCCTTCGGGGATAGGACGGTATACCAAATTCAATAAATAAATAAATACATACATACATCTTCCAGTTAACACAGTTTAGAATGATTTAAGATTACACCATTTAAAAATTTGGCCACAGCTTCCAGCACCTCATAGCAATGAATGTTTAAAAGATATATAACCTTCCGTTTATCAGTTGTCCCTTCCGTTTCATGCAAGAGGGGGGTTATATACTCCTCCCTACCTAAAACATAGAAGAGACAGTATAACATGTGAAATACAAATTCCACACAGTCCAGGTCACATGGGCATTTCCTATCATTATATGGGATCCCAAGATGGCGCCCTTGTTGGAGGGAGGATGGTAGAACATTATACCTGGCAAGAGTAAGTGCTCTACACCACCGAGCCTCAATCAATAGATAAAGATATCTGGCAGCTATTAATCTATCAAAGGGGATTTCAAGAAACATCTATCAAAGGGGATTTCCAAAACTGATTCTTTACCTCTTAAATGACTCTTGAAGCTTATTAACAGGCAAACAAAGATGAAACTATTTATAGAATTATAAGAAAATAAGTTACATAAATAAGTAAACTTTTATTTTCCTCTGTCCCATATCTAGGTCTTTTCTCCTCAGAGACCTACAAACAAACCCTCCATGTGATTTAAGTATTGCCCTTGTGATGATGTTTCCTTAGAACTTTGGCACAGGTTTCACATTCAGCCTGGCCTGCCTGGTCCTTCGCCAAAACCCAGCTATTCAGCCTCTTGAACACCAAAGCTTTTTCCTTCTCTCCCTTTCTCTCCTTCTCTCTCCTTTTTTTCTCTTCTTCCTCAGGAACACACAACCTTTGGCCTTTTAAACAGCTGCAGTACCAACCAGCCTATCAGGTGGAGCTCTGAGTTGACTCCTTAAATTTTGCTGTGACCAAACTGCACTTTAAAATTAACTCTTAATCAGCAGTCCATCACACATGCTAAGATGAAATCAATCAAATTCACCTTCAGACTTAAAAATATCAGTCGTAACAGGGAGACACTGTATAATGGTCCTCCAACATTATTGTGTTGTGTTATTTTGATTGGTATTAATAAAAAGTATTACATGGCTTTTGTTTTTGTACCTGTATTTCTATCCACTTTTTTTGGCTTACATAAGTGCATAATTCACACATGACTGACTGAAGCACATGGCTACTAAGCATCTCAACCCTGTGCATATTTATGCAGAAATGTCCCACCCTGCTGAACTATTGACCACCAAGTAACTATGCATAATAGGGATGCAGCCTTAATTCCTTGGTCTTGCCAAAGATTTACGTGGGGAGGGGGTGTCTAAACTAGTGAATGGCAAAATTTTAAGATTAAAAAAGAAAGAAAAGAGAAACTCTGCAGATGCCCCAAATAAATGCTATGGAATCATTGTTTCTGTGAAGCAGCAGCACAAAGATTTCTGTGACATCTGATGTTTAATTGATGAGCGATCCTGAGCCAAACTGTGTATGGATTTTAAAAAGAATGCCTTGTTCTGTCCTTGCTAATGTGAAGCCTTCTTGGCTGCATTTCAGGATTACTAACAGATAGTTCTGAATATCCCATCCAAAAGGAATATCTACTGAGTGCTCTGCTAAGTTGTCATGAGCACAGATCAATTTTAGCTTCAGTGAAAAATACCTAAACACATACACAGCCCATATTAATAAAGCATGAGCACCAGAGTCTTAAGACAATACTTTTCAGCAATATGTATTTTCTATCAACTCCCCAGAATATATCCCAGCAGGAATGATTTACAAGCTGGCAGCCACCATAGAGTATTATGACAAATGTGGAATTATCATAAACTACCACTTCAGTAAAATGAAATCTATTATATAGCCATTAATAATGACAATAACCTTTGGCAGTGATTATTTCATTTCCCACTCTACTATATCCTATTTCCAGCGTGTTGTATTGCTGCTATTAGTCATGACCATTTTGAAACCAGCTTGGTATGAAATTATATTCAATACAAGGAACCACAAACCATATAGTTTGAAAACAACATCTAGTGGTTGTGTTAACTACTGAATACTGATCATAGCTGTTATGAAATACAGGCTCTTTAAGTCACAATAATCTTCCCAGTTGATCATCAAAAGCAACCCATGTGCAACCTTCACTAGGTTGGAGTGCAAATTTCTATTATCAAATTTAAGTTGGTTAAACAATTTATTTGCAGTATTTTTTCAATATCTAGAACCAAATAAGACCTGTACAAACTTAGAATGTTAGTTGTGGATCTTGAGTAAAATAGGTACACTGATTAGTCTTTAACTCAGTGCAGCATCTGGAGATGTTAAGATGGGGGCAAATATTTACTTGCAAGGTTTGCAAACTGTCACTGTTGTAAAATCAGTCTTGTAAAATCAATAATTGAAGTCATAATATTTAAAGTTCTGTTAAATCAATAGTTGAAGTCATAATATTTAAATTGCAGAAGTCACAAGATCTAAGCATGAGGTTGCACATGAGCCACAGGGAAACATATAAACTTGATCAATGAAGCATTTTAAGAAACTGATAATAAAAGTATATTATGGATATTATTTTAGAAATGAGGTTTCCATTTTGTGGACATGGTGGTAACCCTTGACATCACAACACTACAGATAGATAACATGGGGTGTCCTCAGCACAAGCGATCATCAGTTCCATGACATCACAAGTGTATAGTAGAGTATTGATTAGGTATTAAAAGTTTCATAGAAAAGACCTTGTCTAAAAACAAATCTGTCTGTCATTCCTCCTGCAGTCACATTTTTAGTTCTTTTGACCTTCTACAAGCACATTCCGTAGCAATTGTCATGCCGTGTGATTCAATTAGCCCTTTCTGTGAACAGCTCTAGTTTTCTGCCTTGCTAATTCTCTTGCCTGGAACAGCAGCTGCCTCCCTATCAAAACTTCCAGCACAGAGTGCTGACATTTGGAGATAAATAGAAAAGCACTAGACAGGCAGCTAATTCTCATCTCACCCTGCTTGGAATTTCGATTACAATTTACTTTTAAAGATGTCTATCCACAGTACTAGTAGAGAGATATGTCAGACACGAAGCAACACTAATAGAAAGACAACATCACACTTTGCATGTCAAACAACAGCACAAGATAGGCTTGGAAAATTCACAGCACATGTAAAATTCCATTAACTCCACCAGCATTTGAAGAACTGATCTGAAGCTGTGGAAAAAGTAATAGCAGAGCAGACTTGCTCTGAAAGCATGAGACATACTTACTTGAGTTATAGCCCAGTACATCATGAGAACATAAGTAGCAATCTTGCTGGGTGAGATCAAAGGTCCATCTATTACTCAGCCAACACACCTGGAAAAGGAAGATCCAGTGGTGGGAGTCATCCCCAAAGATTCATCCCCACAACCTACTGTGATCAGAAGTATCATGCTGTTGAACCCAGGCAGGCTTTCACAATTGAGTCTAAATGGCCTATTCCCCTGTATTTATCTGGTTTTTTTAAAAAGCCATCTATGCAAATAACTAGCACAACTTGAGACAATGAATTTCAATAGCTGGTTATGGATTTCCTGAAGGACCCACTTTTGCTTTGACTTTCAATACATGATCCCTCATTATAGGTGTGAAAAAGTATGCAAGAAGATTAATTTGTGTATTCACTCTTTAAATCCTACACACTTTCCTAAGAGGCCATTTTCTTATTATTGGAATGACTTACATTATATTTTCCTGTAAGTACATTTCTTTTTACTTTGGTTATGTTCCTCTACAGGAACTCACAAGGGATAGACTAATATTTGTACTCCCAATATCAGTATTGTCCCCACTGGATGGATTATTTCGACCCCTGTATTATTTTAAGATGGCACGCAAGGGAGGGGAGGGAGGGTAAGAGGGGCCCAACATCTAGACATGGCCCACCCACCCCAGCGGAGAAAGGAGGAGGGGAAGGAGGGGGAGGGGTGGCATGCAAGGGAAGGGGAATGAGCATATTGGGCAATTCATCTCACCAGATCTCTATATATTTACATTGCTGAAGAAGTTTTGCGATCTGCATGCTTGAAACAGTTTAAAAACTTTACAAGCTGTTTCTAGTATGGACCTGTCATTCACATGTTCTGCAAACCATTCAGTTCACCTCAAAATCCAGATTTCCAAGCCATCATCTGCTTGCATTAGATTCCACGCAATCACAAAGTTGAGCACAGAAAAAAAACTGATTTCTAGTGTATGCAGGTGCCAATCTATCTAAGGTTCCATAAGGCCAAGGGCATATTGATTCACATCAAGAAGGTTATCAAATATCAGTCAATTTATTTACCAACCTTTATATACCTCTCCTTTATTTTTTTTTAATCAGGAATGTGCTTTAGTTTTGAAGGACATTTCTCTACACCAGAGAGCTCAACATGTTACCTTTATTGTAAACTAAGCAGGACATTTTAACAAAGAACAAGCACTGGAGAAACTCAGCTGAATCCTGGAAATTTCGTATTATGATCTCAAAACAAGAATGATTCTTTTCACAACAGGATATCCATCCCTGACTATACACTGGGTAAACCATAAAATTAGACAAATCCACATTTATAATCCCTACTGTGGACATTTTTCCTCTCTGCAGTTTAACAAATCATACCATTTCTCATGTGTCATAAAATATTTCTTGGGTACAAACCAGTCCTTTACATCAAACACTGGCAGCTGCCATTAATATATATTGGGTCATTAGACCTGCTTTGTGTATTTCTGAAAATATCCAACAAGATTTCTTGAACTACATGGTACTATCTAAGGCATATTTTTTAAAACTCGCAGGGGCATTAACAAAAAAAATTAATATTGAAAATACCTTTAGTATTTAGTGGGACTTCTTTCTGCATCATATGCTTGCAGATGTAATTTTCATTTTCCACAGCTTGAAAAAATTGTTCTCCCTCTGCTGTAAGGAAAAGACAGGTTAGTAGTACCTGCTGATAATTCCATTCAGGGATAGGAAGGGACAGAGAGAGAGAGAGAGAGAGAGAGAGAGAGAGAGAGAGAGAGAGAGAGGAAGTAATCTTCCCTTTTGCCCTCCCAAAGCTGACACTCCTACCCCATCCTCAATCATCTAAGGCCATTTCTGCATGGCCACACTCGGGGGCTCATCACTGTATACAATGCTGACGCACACACCCCCGGGACCATTCACACAAACGGTCCCGGTAGGGGCAGGGAAGACCGCGCAGCGCTGCGCCGTCGCCTGAACAATGTACCTTCCCTGCAACCTTCCGGTGTGTCGCCCAGGCCAGGGGACACGCCCCCTGCCCTGCGCTACAGTTCTGGAGTCGCAGGACAGGGAGGCGTGTCCCTAGGCCTGAGCGATAAACCAGAAGGTTGCAGGGAAGGTACGTCATTCGGGAAAGGGGGGGATGGCGCCTTCCAGCCGCTGCCATTCACACGCAGAAAACCTCGCACGGGGAGTGAGGTTGGGAAACAGTCTTGCCTTTTTTCCAGTATATAAGAAGGTTTATATATAATCCATTAAATTTATTACCTATTTTAAAATGTCATTAGACCACAAACCAAAGAATGGTTTAAACTCTAGACTGAGCACCATGACAACTAAATTGCCACAAAGAACAACAAAAACAAGAAAAAATACATTCAGAAAGCCGGAGCAGAAGCCTAGTTGTTGCTTGTAGCCTAGAGAACACCAGGCAAGTTTCCTTTAAAACAATGATATTGGGACAATTGCAGAAAAATCCACATTCCTGTTTCCTGTTCACCATGCCTAAGCAGAAGGTGGTAATTCTGAACAAGAGCTTCCAAACTTTAATCTCAGCAGACAAATTAGTTTTATGGGATATGCCATAAATATATCCACAAGTCATCTTGCTAACTTTACTGAGGTTAGTCATTTTGTGTTAGAAAAGAGGATGGCTACACTCAAGGGTGTAAATATTTTTATTTGATACAATTGTTTTGCAGAAGAGAATTTTTGACTCTGTAAACTCAAATAATAAGAATTATATTGTAAGTAAATATTCCTAAGGGTTTGATTATGTGACCATTTACAGTCACCATAAATGTCTAATGCATTTCTGTTTATTATAGGAGGGGCCTGAGAAGGCATTACGAGGTTAACCAGTACCGGAGGTTAACTAACCCCACCTTTTGTGTTTATTTTGAAAAAGCAACTGATGTATGAAATGCTATCTTATATATTTGTGTGCTTATTTCAAAATTGATTTTAAATATATGAAATTCTATATATCATACTATGTAAACTATTCTTTATGAAATTGTTTATTTCACATTGTGGTTAAAATTACCCACTTTGTTGTGGCTTAAGCCACTGGATACACATTGTATTATTGCCATAACTTTACTGAGTAGCAAAATATGGTTGTCCATTCTATGATTGGGCCTAGGGAAAGGGAATCCAACAAGTTCATAGTACCCTTGGTATACCTGATAGGCCTCACCATACCTCACAGTCCTCACCAGTTTCAATCCCACAAGACAGAATTCAGGAAGTTCAGTTGGCTCAGCTAGTGAACAAGGTATCACAATTCGCAGCATTAGCCTATGGTCTGTTTTGCAGTTGTGACCAAATTTGAGATTGGAAGGGAATAGCCAGAGAATGGGGAATAATAGGATCATATCCAACAGAAAACAAGCTCCCATACACTTAATAGCATAAATGATGGGAATTTTTGTGTGAGGGTGAGGAAAAACTTGTTGAAATCCTCTTTTGTATCTATAAGCAAAACAGGGGAGACTTGACCTATGGATAAGGGACAGGTGTCTGGTGCTACGTGAATGCAAGTAATAGGGCTTGTATGATGGATAAGTCAAATAGATGTTCAGCCTAAAAAATAAACAAAAAAGCACACAATTCAATGGGAACATATATATTTAAGATTGAATAGAAAACCTGTGTTGTATTAGAAAAGACTATCTTGTATCCAATATCTATAGATAAAAGTACAACCTCAATACATACTCTTTGTGCCATTTTTGTTTTAATTATGTTTCCTTAAATATTTCCCTGCTGTGTGCCTTTTTAAGGGAAAGGATTCAAATGGCATGCTGTAACTGTTTTAATTTAGAGTGCACCAACATGTAAAATACCAGAATGTCAATGAATCCCAGCAGCAAGCAGCAGCCCTTCCAGACAGAAAAAGAAACCCGCCAGAAACAAATGTATCTGTCCTGCTTGCATGAGACACGCATCATTAAGAATCAAAAAGCACTGGCATGGGGAATGGGAAATATATTCAAGTAGCAATTCACTCTGATGAGTTCCTGTTGATTGGTTTATTAATGTTTGTTCCTTTGATGCAAAGGACTGTTAAATGTCTTTTAGAGGATAGGTGCACTATCCTTGTTGATGGAGGTCTATAATGACTTTACAGTTCCTGGTAAGCATGATACCCAGTGCAGAATAAAATCAGTGCAGTAATTCAGTATTGATTGAAAAATGCACCTAAATGCAATCTTGAGGCAAAAAAGTAAGACTCCTTTCATGCCTTATTTTAAACAAATACAGGAGACCCCCTGAAACTCCTAGTTAGACAACATATCCTATCCCAACAATTAGTCATACACTTGTTAAATTTCTAACAGACGAGAAATAAGGGATAGGATTCCTTGCTCCAGTTTCGTGAGCAGACAAAGCTTTTGCAGATCAATGGTCTGTTTGAAGGTTCTTTACTTTTACTGGCACCAGATCTCTAAAGTCTCTAACAGAGAAAGGTATGCTAAATTGTGGAACTCGTTTGCTGAGGAATGTGGCAAAGGCTATTTGGTTAGATGGCATTAAAAGGCAATCAGACAAATTCATGGATGCTGGTCCATCAAAGCCTATTCGGGATCTCTGTATTTGGAGACCACAATAGGTGACGGCTTGTCTTTCCTTGTTTTGGGCCTTCTGCTGCATTTGATTTAGCTCTTTTGATGTTTCTAAAATTAAAAGCACTGTGTATTAAAATAATATCAAAGTTTAGAATTATTTAGCATTAGTCAGTAGCATTGTTACATTCATAGAAAAGGCTTTCCCGCATTGTCTCTTTTTGCTTACTCAGTTCATTTATCTAAAGGGGACAGGGGGTTAATTTGACCCAGACAGCATTTGCCTGGGTCACTTAAGGGTGCCTTAAGGTTCTGCCTGCATCTTCCCCTCTCCATTGCCCACCTGCTAGCAGCTGCCCGGCCTCCTCAGGATCAACCGCTTGACTGCAGAGACTTCCCAACTTCCAAGCCCTGGAGCGATTACCACACGCAGGCACCTGTCTGCGCTCCCCTCCCACCACATCATCTCCCAGGCACTCTCCAGATATCTCAATCCATTCTGTGGCAGTGAAGTCTCCTGAAGATCCACATGGCTCTTTCCTTTTCCAGCACATGGGAGGAAGGCAGGAGAAGGAGCCTGGCATTTGCCAGCTGAGAGTCCCAGTTGACTGCCTGTTTGGTGGCTGTGGAGGGAGTGTAGTTGCTGGGCAGCATAAAACCTTCTAGAGACAGGCAAGCAGCTTTCCCTTCTTTCCCTTCTTCCCCATCTGGACTCCCTTTTCACAGCGTTTGCTTGAAGCAAAAGTGCCAAGGCTCCTACAGCAAGTTGCATCCAGGCTGCTGAACACCAGGTGAGCCTCAGACCGAGGGTGTAGTCAGGTGGGCATGAAGAAGCAGAGGTGGTCGCTTGGCTGGCGTGCTAGGACTTGGCTTCTTGCACACAACATACACCACATGACCAAGGTTCTGGGGACTCTTCTGGCAGGGAGTGAAGGGAGGTGTGCCTTAAGGGAATGAGGCTGCCTGCTTTTCCTGTGAAAAGTCTAGGGGGGGGGGGCGCACAGGTTCAGTTCTTGCCCTGGGTGCCATTTTAGGTAGCTAAGCCACTAATAATCTGACATTTCCTGTGTAATGTGCTAGAGAGATAGCTCTATCTCAGTGGTGGCAATTGTTTGGCACTCCAGATGTTATGGACTACAATTCCCATCAGCCCCGGCCAGCATGGCCAATTGGTTCGCCAAAGGTTCGCCACCACGGCCCTATCTATATACATATACATTCACATATACATTGGAGCACAGCTAAAGTTTAATTAAACAGCAACAAACAATATTTAATGTAATAAGATGCTCTTAAACAGTGTGTATTTTCAAAAGTTTAGAGCAATATTTTAACTGAGTTAAATTAATATGGAGTTTCCTAATTTACATCCCCATCTAATCTGCTTGTGCAAGTGGTGCACGGCCATGATGGCAAATTTGCCATCCCTGGGACACTTGCTCCAGTGGATGGATGAAACCACCAGTGTGTGGCCACTGTAGCCCGCCCTGGTGTTGGGATGCAGTGCTGGACTCAGCACCACTGTCCCGGTGGTGGCACTGGTGGCATATCAGGGGCAGTCTGGTGGATTTTGACTATAATTGAAGCCCACACTTTCCACTCTTGTTTAGTTGACATACAAGTAGCCAGCCATGGGTGATATCCTGCATCCACAACTTCCAAATGGAAAATAGCAGATTTTCATACACTGAAGGACAAAAATCATCTGCAAGTGTGAACGTTGAATCTAGTAAGGCAACTTATAATGAGAAGTATTGCATATTTTGTTTCAAAAAACACTATAATCTTATGAAACACTAGGCTAATCATTATATCGTACAATAGGATGTAGTAACTCCCACTGCAGGGTAACTTTAACTAGTCTTGTGAGTCCATCTAATACATTGCACTGGTGGGACAGTATGAACTGGTACATCTATACTGGCACTGATCAGCCCACCATGCAGTTCTCCTGCCATATGTATAACATATAAAATACATAAAGCTAAAATCAGAGAATAACTGGGATGATAACTTAACTGAAACTAACAAAGCTAGAAGCAGACTTAGTTAGGTGTTGATCACTTGGCTACCAACTTGTGCAAAATTAATCCATACCATGTGCAAATCACACCCAGCTCCGGAAGCTATGTCTGTGCACATTCCAAAATAGTTTTATAAATCTCTCATTTGGAATACAATGGGACTGCAAAGTATTCCCTCTCCTTTCTACACTTCTACATATCACTACTATCAGATTTAAAATTCCTATTAGAAATAGTGCCTCCATATGCTAGGACTCTGGGCCAGAATGATATTCCTGGGCTGGATCCAACTATCCTCCAAGGAACTTTTTTCCAACCTAAAGACACTTCTTCTAACTTAAGGGACTCAACAGAAGACCAACTTAAGTTGGAGGAAGACCCTTAGACTGGAAGAAGGCTCCAAACTTGCACCAAAAGGGAAGGTGGGATATAAGTATGTTGATAAACTTTCCTCAGAGCTGTGACAAGATAGTGATAAGAACCATCTCACTGGTTGTTTTAGAACAGCAATCTGTTTGTAACTTCCCTGGCTAAGTTTTTAAAATTTCACAGCATTGTTTTGCTGTTTTCTCCTAATAGTATATTGTATTTTGTGTGGTGTGATAATTAACACTATTTTTAACAGTTACACATTTTTTTTAAAAAAAAATTGTGTATTGTTGGTTGCTTTGAAGACCATCTGGTCAAAACATAGCATATTAGCAGATCAAGAACAAAAATAACATTGCCTCTCCATTGTTTGGGGTGTAGTGGGCACCTGTCATAGTTTTGCAATAGTTTTCATTTGTGCATAGGCCAGGTTTGGATGCAAGTCTTCATGGCATGTCCACCTGATCTCCAAGATTGTTTTGTGTGCCTGCAGATCTCAGCATCATCTGCTCTCCACATGTGCAAACTGGGGGGTTGGCTTATATCTAAGCATATTAAGATTTACTTGCACATTCTGAAATTTTTGTTTTTAGACTCAAATAATATTTTCAGATTCTACTACCTTTCTAAATTCATTCAAGCCAATGGGTTTAGAAAACTGTAAATTCTCTCTCAACCCTACCTACATCACAAGGTGTCTGTTGTAGCAGGGGAAGGAAAGGTGATTGTGAACTGCTTTGAGACTCTTAAAGGTATAGAAAAATTGGGTATAGAAGCCAATTATTTGGGTGCTGCTGCTGCTTCTGCTGCTGTTTCAGTCCTTGAAGGGTTTTGTTATGATATTACAGATCACAGGTTGGTGGTCTAATAGGAAGTTAGGAAAGCCTAGCAAAACACTGTGTGTCTCTGAGCATCTGCCGAATGACATTCTGAAAATCTGTGTACCCTTTCTGGCTCTTCCTCTTTGAATTCCTCTTTGGATCAAAATGGAATTGATTTGAAACTTATTTCATATTCCTAAAAGTGGTTTGTTAGATTTCAGGATGAAATTGGTTAAAGAGTGGTTAACAGCGTTTTCCCCACTCCTCCACAAAAAGCCTGCTGGGTAACCTTGATCCAGTCACAGTTCTCTCAGAATGCTCTCAGCCCCACCTATCTCACAAAGTGTCTATTGTGGGAAGGGAAGGTGATTGTAAATTGCTTTAAGACTCCTTAAAAGTAGAGAAAATGGGGTATAAAAACCAACTTTTTCTTCTGGTTCAGACCCTCACTTGGCCCTGAAGTGCCCTGAATGAACAGCTACATTCTACCTTACCTCACATGGATATTACAAGGATAACATGGAGCTGGAAAAATTATGTTTATATACTACCCTGATCTCCTCAGAGATGAGCAATATAAAAATGTGGAAGACAATTTCTTCACCTGAGTTATCCTCCAGAGCCGTTCTATAAAAATGGTTTAACATGGGATTACAGCCTACATGTGGCAGTTTTAATATATAGATAAACCCTATATGTGACACTAATGTAGCATGTGTGGATCCTATTTGTTGGATGGATCAATCCATTGCTTATCAAGCAGTCAGTACAGCTGAAAAACACTCACTCCATTAATAAAATATATAAATAGTTATTGCAATAATATATTGGCTGCTTCCTGGAAACATAGCTGCTGCTTTGCACATCTTTCAATTTTCAACCATAATATATTCTTAGAAGAAGAACACTGAATCACATGAGCAGAAAGTGTGCTGCTCTAGGCAGTCCATTTCTTGTGGCTGTCAGGATCTTGTGTTTTATAGTTTGTGTTAGCTTCATAAAGCACCTTGACACACTTTGCCAGACCTCTGGCTTCCTATCTCCTCCATTTTTTTTCTGGCTAAGTGAGATGCCACTTTGAAAGGCACTGATGCATCACTGTTGAATTACACCCACAGTATGTGCAGACAACCATGCAGTGAATTTACTCCTACTTACCAGCGCGGCATTTCATTCATTTTAGGTTTAGAACAGCAGTAGTGGTGACAGAAAAAAATAATATGGTAAATTAGATGTCCTGACCTCCAAAGCCCAAGCTAGCTGTATCTCATCACATCTCAGAAGCTAAGCAGGGTCAGTTCTGGTTATTATTTGGATGGGTGACCACCAAGGAAGTCCAGGTCACTCTGTCAAGAATGGCAATGGCAAACTATTTCTGAATTTCTCTTGTTTGAAAACCTTACAGGGTTGCCATAAGTTGACTGGTCAGTACTTTCCACAACCACCATGAGATCCAGAAACCATTCTCACCCTGTGCACTCAAACATAGTTCCCATTGTTCATTTCACCTTTATTTGAAGCTCTTGAATACACTTATGGGGCAAGGATGCTTATAGGACAAAAGCTGCATAAATGCTTGAGATTCAACAGTTCCTTACATCCTGTTGTAACTTTTCACAAATCATGGTACCTAAAAAGCTATACAAGAATACTTACTCATGAACACACTAAGAAGAAAGTGCAGCATTCATGCACAGTTAATTTTTCTATCCAATTTCCTCCCTAGACTATACAAGAGATGTCTAGAGAGTACAGTGATTTGCTGCCCTGCCTGGCCTTTTCATCCCTTCTGATGTCCCTGAATGGAAAAAAACACATAAATGCATACATACAACACAGCACACAAAAACACAGACCAATGCTGGACAGAGAAAGACTGAACCCATTTTGTATTGAAGGAACTGGGCGGAATAAGATGAAAGCATAAGTGTCAGCTTCACAAATGGTTGCTGGGAGAATAGAAGAGATTTTTTTTAGCACAGTGAAGTCTTTTGGGTGCAGTTGCAAGTTGTCCTCCCTGCTTCCAGCTGATGACTACATTTAACAATACATAAAGTTTAAGCAATTGGTATTAACTGTTTTGAAACAACAAAATGTTCTAATTGCCAGTTCATCTCTCCTCCTGCTATGCAGAGCTGGCAGAATTAGAGCTTGTTTCTCTGAAAGAGGTGCAAAATATCTATCAAGCTAAATCTCATCCTCTCTACAGAGATCTTGTAATACTCTCTCTTTATCCTAATACCAGCCCTCTGAAGTAGGTTGGGTTAAAAGTGCCATTTATTTATTAGAACAGTTACATGCCACCTCTCTAGAAACCTGCCCAAGGTGGATTTCAACATAAAAATAATTTTAAAAATAAAGCATTAAAAGATACTAATTAAAATCTAGTATCGGGAGGGGGGGGAGCAGTTTATATACAACGACCCTGAAAACAGATCAAAGACAGCATAACATAAAATAAGTGTCCAGTCTAAAATGGCAATAAAAATCAACCCCGTTATTAAAAGTCTGGGTGAACAGAAATGCTTTGGCCTACTATCTGAGAGAAAACAATTTAGCTGCCAGGCAAGCATCAAGGGGGAGGGTATTCCAAAAGGGAGGTTTCACTACTGAAAAAGTCCTAGCTCTGTTTGCTGACTCAGCATGGAAAGCAAGGCTTCTGAGGCACATCTTAACTGCTTCTGAGACAGATCTCCAACTGTAGGTTGGAGAATATGGGGAGAGGTGGTCCTTTGGGTACCCTGACCATGTATGACTTTAAAAAGAAGAACTAGCACCTTGAATTGTGCCTGGAAACAAATGGGCAGCCAGTGCAGAACAATCAGTACTCAGTGATATGGTTCATTTATCCCACCCATGGCAATAGTCTGGCTGCTGCATTTTCTATGAGCTGAAGTTTCCAGACCAGTTTCAAAGACAACCCCCTGTAAAGTATACTACAGTAATCAACCTGGATGTAATCAAAGTATGGATTGCTATGGCCAAATCACACTTTTCAAGGAAAAACTGTAGCTTATGTACCAGCCAAAACTGATAGAAAGACTATATGCGACAGAGGAGATCCAGGCCTCCAACTGTAGGCCAGGATCCAGCACTACCCCCATTTCCCAATAAATACCCCAGAATAGTGTAAAGATAAATAACAAACATGTTTTGCAGGCTTGAAGGGTCAGGATAGGTAAGAACATATGCATAACAGCTTGCACTAGTTAGGAACCCATTTTCCTTTTTCCTGTTCACATGCATGTCGTGCAGGCAGTGATTGGAGCCCATGGAAACAGTCCAGGTTGCTTTCATGCCTTTGCATGGAGAAGCTTTTTTTTAACTTCCTGCAATACATGCGTAGCTGAGCAGGCATACAGAAAGGAACCCCCACAGCCATGCTGATCACCCCACAATATGATCGCCTGTACCTGCGTAGCTGTGCATGTGTAACACACAAAATAAAAGAAATAGGGACCTCCCTGCAATGGACGGGCAATAATAAATGTCTTGCTGTAAATCAGTCATACTTGCTGCCATTGGGAGAAAACATGCTTGGGAGACTGACTTTGTACCCTATTGGGCACTCAGAGAATCTGCCCACAACTGCTGGATGACTTGCACAGAATGGCAGGCAGGAAGATTCTTTCTGACAATGGATGGTATGGAACTTAAAATGAATGGATGGGAGGGAGAGAGGGAAATCAAGCCTGTTGTGTTTACGCGGGACTGGCTCAAACCTGGAATTGTGCAAAAAGATCGCTGATTTAGTTATCTTTGAAAATTCTGGGGTGAGGGAAATAAAATGAGCCAAACTTTTTTAAAGAATAGGACCTGTGCAAAATCTCCGCCCCCCAAACAGTTTATATCATGTCCTACACACATTACATTTGGCTTGTGCAGAATCCACCAGAGAGGTGTTTGAGACCTGATTCATTCTGTGGCACTTCTCTGGGTAGAAAGAAGAGTTGTTTTTAATTGTGAAAGGAATCTGGGAAGGATCTTAGTCCCTCCACAAACTGAATCTGGGAGGGATCTTAGACCACAAACTGAACATGAGTCAGCAGTGTGATATGGCAGCCAAGAAAGCCAATGCAATTCTGGGATGCATCAATAAGAGTATAGTGTCTAGATCGAGGTAAGTAATTGTACCACTCTACTCTGCATTGGTCAGACCTCACCAAGAGTACTGTGTTCAGTTCTGGGCACCTCAATTTAAGAAGGATATTGACAAGTTGGAATGTGTCCAAAGAAGGGCAACCAAAATGGTAAAAGGTCTTGAATCCATGCCCTAAGAAGAGAGACTTAGGAAGCTGGGGATGTCCAGTCTGGAGAAGCAAAGGTTAAGAGGAGACATGATAACCATGTTTAAATATTTGAAAGGATGTCATGTCGAAGAGGGAGCAAGGTTGTTTTCTGCTGCCTCAGAGACTAGGAACACGGAGTAATGGATCCAGGATGAAGGAAAAGAGATTCCAGCTAAACATTAGGAAGAACTTCCTGACCATCAGGGCTGTTCAACAGTGGAATTCACTGCCAGAGAGTGGTGGAGTCTCCTTCTTTGAAGGGCCTTGGAGAATGGTGGAGTCTCCTTCTTTGAAGGTTTTTAAACAGAGGCTGGATGATCATATATCAGGAGTGCTTTGATTGTGTGTTCCTGCATGGCAAGGGTTTGGACTTGATGGCCCTTGTGGTCTCTTCCAACTTCATAATACTATGATTCTATGATTCTAATTCTTCTTTTTTCCAAATGACTAAGAATTAAAAGGAGAGTTTTTCCAGGCTGATAACCAAAGGTCTGAACGTTAGTCTACCCTGACATCTTAAATGTCTTCTTGTAACAGTAGGGCAAAAATGTTGGCTGAGCCAGTACTATCTGGGAGAACCCATTTTTTGTTCAATCATCTCTAGTACAAATTTAATGAAGTACAAGTTTTAATCATCTTGTAATAATTTTAACACAATTTCTGAGACATATGTTTCCTACCCCCTCCCCTCAATATTTCTACCCAAAACTTGGTTATTGCAGAGGAGCTGTTGTTTGGGTTTAAATCCCTAAATGTAAGAATGTTATAAGAATCCACCAGCAACACTAATTCTAATAATTCCAGGGCCTAAGGAGGCATTTTGTGTCTCCTGTCTTTGATCTAGGAGCAAAGATTCATGACAGTCAGTGGGGAAGGGTTGTGGGTCAGTGTTAGATTATCTGCTTGGCATGCAGAAGATCCAGGTTCCATCCTTAGATTCTCCAGAGGAAAGAATTGGGTGATGAAGAAGACTTTGCCGGAGACCTGGAGAGCCACTGTCAGTCTGACCAAATAATACTAAACTTGATGGATCAATGGACTGAGTCACCATAAGGCAGTTTTGTGTCTTCTTGTGTGGGATGCATTGTTACACTCCGTGCAAGGTCAAGTGTGACTTATAGGAAAATGATGGAATCCTTTCTGTCCCAATAGTTCTGTCACTACCTGCTAGATAAAGCACCTCAGATGCCTGAATGATCCTCTCACCAATTCTCTAATAACAGAACCTGCAGCAGGAGAAAGTGTAACACAATTTAGGAACATGGTTCACCCTCCCAAAGTACTGAAAAGGAAAGGAAATTGCTTTCCTACTCAATTTTGTTCAAAGGTAGCACCATCATTATTTTTAAATGTGTTGTGTTTTTATGTAAAGGCTACATTTTTTTCTCCAGGAAAAAATTAAAAAAGGGAAAGTATTACTGTAATAGTCTACCTTTCAGTTTCATCAATGGTTTCATCAATTTTGCTTCATCTTACAGAGTTTCATTTTATTCCCTGTTATATTCTGCTAGCAACAGTACTAGGAGAAAATGAGTAGAAAAATAACCCTGTTGGATTTTGCCACCTAGTGTCAAGCAAGGAAAGATGCTTGACTTACGCAGATTTCATCTGTTTCCTTTTTGTTTTCTGCAACTTCATGTTCTCCTCAGCTTCACAAAGCTTTGGAGGAGCACTTGGCCAAAGTACCCTGCTCTTTCCACAGTCCCTAGTGGTATCAGTTATTTCTGAACAACTGAAGTGATTATGGTTGAAGAAGCAATCATATTTAAATTAAAGTTATTTTTCATCTGTGGGTTTCTTCTGCTAAGCTCACCCAAAAGGGAGACTGAGGTATGTACTGATATGAAGCTGGTTTTCTGCTGACTGGATGATTTTGCTTCCACCCCCACAGTCTGAGAAACTGAAGAGCTAAAAAGTTTGTAGAGAACTGAGAACCTGCTGCCTCCACAATCTCCTGAGGGAAAAAGCAAATAGTTTCTTTCTGCTTGTACTGATCTGATGCAGGTGTGGGATTTGTTACCTTGGCAAGGTCTTTATGACTGACTGTTGAACTCCAGTGACAGAACAAACTTCATTTTAAGCCTTTATGCCAGTGAACTGTAGGTAAACAGCTGTCACTTTGCACACTCACAGCAAAGTTCAATACTTTAAGGGTGAGGGTAGAGGTTGAAGAATATCTCAAGCTATCTGACGTATGGTCGAGTGCCCAATCATAGCTATATTGTGTGCCTGTAAGTGCAGATTTGATCACAGGATTTTCAATTTCCAACTGTTCTCTTTATTTCACTTGTTATTTATTTACTGTATTTACCCCATTTTTCAGCAAAAAAATCATTCCTATATTGGCATACAGCAATTTAAAAATAATGCAGATATAAAATATAATAAAAAGGAACTCAGCAGGTTTTCAGTAAGATATGCCCCAGTTACAATGGTTGCTTCCTCTACTCTCCTTGGATTTATTATTGTTGTTAGTTGAGAAGATGATGGCTCTTGTTGGAGCTAAATTTACTAGCCTTCAAGTGGAGCCTGAAATTTTCTCAAAGTTACTACTGATCTCCATACTCCAAAGATCAGTTTTGTTGGATGAAACGGCAACTTCAGAAAACAAACTCCATGGCATCACAACCCCACCAAGTTTCTTGTCTTTTCTACTCAGGCATTTGCACCAAATCTCCTGGAATTTCCCAAGCTGCAGTAGACAACTTTGGCTGTAGTCAGAGTCAGATGCTTTGGAAACCTGTCTGGCTTCTATTCCTTCTCTCTATGGCCTTAGCATTGGTATTGGGAAGATGAAACACTGAGACCAAAATAAATAGGTTTTCCCATCTTGTCCTCTGGACCACAAGTAGAAAAGAATAAGCTTCCAGTATACTGAATTGGCACGTTCTATTATTTTGGAAACTTCTTCTGCTAATTTTAAGGGGAACTTGGGTTCTGTTGCCAATACACTGTAACAGATGGATTAAACAGTGTTTCTTTTGAAGAATAATAACTTTGGCGGTTTCTGCACAGGGAAACAACAGCGCTCCAGGGACGGGGAAAAATGGTCCCTGGGGCACCGTTCGCACAGGAGGCGCTGCTGCGAAGACACCGCTTCTGAAACTCACTCGGGGTGGGGCGAGTTTTATGGCATACACCAGTTGCCACCCGTTGCCAAACGAACAGCAGCGGGTGGATGCTGGCGTATTCCCGTGGCGCTCCCAAACAGCAGCCTACCTTTTCCATGCCTTTCGTCGCTCTGAGGAGGGAAGGGGACATGCCTCCTTGCCTCTGTTGCTTTAGCCATCGCTCTGGCCAGGGGGCATGTCCCCTTCCCTCCTTAGAGCGATGAAAAGCAGGGAAAAGGTAGGCCACTGTTTGGGGGGCTGCGCAGCTGTGCGGAGCATGCTCCGCCAGCCACGCAGCCTGTGGGGTCATTTGTGCGAAGCACCGTTCGTGCGAAGCCCCACAAGCCTGCATGTGCGGAAACTGCCTTTATTTCATAACATTATTGAAACACAACAGTCAAACAGTACACAAAGAGGCAGTTTACATCTTTTTCTGAGGAAAATATAACACACACTGACAGTTGAAATGGCACCAGAGGGAAGGGTCTAGTTTTGGAGTTAACATTCTGATGAAACGGCCCCCTCCCTCCATAAACAGTAAATATATTGTACAAATTAGTCCTCATTGTTTTTTTCCAACATGCATTACTAACAAATTAAATGCAAACTAAAACTTATTGAGGAATAAAAGTGAAAAGAAGCAGAATGGTATGATCTAAGGCAGTAAGAAGTTATTCAGTCATGAATGTGTCACTTGTTTGAGCAAGTAAAGTTCAAAAACAAGAATAATATCAAGTCTCTGTTTTAGCTGGAGAATACAAAGGCCCTTTCCTCACAAACCATTTAAAAAGTTCTGAGGTCATCTCTGTCCTAGGTGCAGTCACAAAGAACAAGATCAGACAGCAAACTGGACAACCATTTCTTGATCAGGAAGCTATTTTACTTAGGCCTGATAGCAGCAGACATGTAGTTACGTAGTTACCTGGGGTTCAGGACAAAGTATACATGGCCTTTTTATAATGGTTATTTTGTAGGCGCAGTTTGCTTTTCATCCTATCATTCTTTACCCCACCTGTTCTCTACCTTATTTGGCAAGCAGTTTGGTAAATACAGAAGCCAATCAGCATTAATACACTTATCCTGCCTATTATTTTTAGCATAGCAACTTATAGGATCCAATCAGCTATCAAGAGGCTGGGGGTTTCCAAGAAAGTTATGGAACAAGGAACTTGTGCGTTTTCTGAGTACTGCATAGAACAGAGAAACATGTTATTTCAAACTTGCATAGGAAACGGTATACAGGAGTTAAGTGCGGTTTGGCTACCGTCAGACATACCTGTTCAGCTGCTAAGCTGAATTTAATACTCCTTTCTGTCAGCTTATTCTGGTAACCAAGTGAAGAATCTTTATGTCCAACTTTCTGATCTAGGCATCTAATCCATGTTAACACTGAGGCAGTGTTAACATGCCTCAGTGTTTTCTCCATGAAGCACTGCATTTTTTTTACCCTTGAACATTTTGTTTCCAGTGTCAAAATGTTTTAAATGAATCCCTCTTTAAAACAATTGTCTGGTTGAAAAATGGAGTCAATCATTTCAGGCAATCTCTATTGAACACACAGAATAATGAATGTCCTTAACTTTTCAAAAAGATGTATATCCTAGCAAAAAGCAAAGAAAACCTGTGATAACCTATTAAGAAGCATCATCCTGTACCTACAAAATGGTCCTTTGGTCTGGCACTCCTGGGTTGTCCTATAAAAATGCCTCAGTCAGTCCTTTAAAAGCTTCTGAGTCAGGCCTTTTATTCAGTTTGAGTAACAAGAATTCAGCCTGCAGTTGATCCTTCTTGCAGGCTGGTCCTAGCTTTCTTTTCTTTTTGCCTCATTTTCTTTTTTCACCTTGCTGTCACTTTGGTATTGCCTCTACCTTCTTGCCTTGTCTCTCCATGCAAAACCTTACCTCACATCAGTTCCTTGGTTACTATTATCTCTTCCTCATTATTAGTATTGAAATATTTATACAGTACCATCAATATACAGCATGCTTTACGTGTTTCATAAGATCAAAAAATAGATGTTCCTTCCCCAAATAAAAAAATCTTTAGAGAATCAAACAAGAAGAGATAAGAAGGAAATACAAGGGGAACAAGTGGTAAATATAAGCAAATGTTGTTACCTGCAGATATGGAAGGAGCTTGGTCTGGAGGAGAGGAAGAAACTGTTATTTATTACTAATGCCACTGTAGATCTTAGCTAGCAGATGCTCATGAAACATACATAGCAAGTTTTTATGCAACAACTGGATACATGGGAGTTGAACTGGAATTTTGGTGGCAAATCAACATATGGGTCAGAATGATGGGAAACTTAAGTTGCTCTGCAATGGAGTGGCTTCCTGAGGGACAACATCTTCATTGTGTGCATAAATTGCTATTCAGCTTCTGCAGAAAATCAGATTGTCTGCAAAGGACTTTGGAGGCAAAAACTCATCAGTGGTGAGAAAGCCTACAGTGGGAAGGCTTACCATCTCCTTCCATGTTGTGAGATAATTCCTTCACACTGAAAAAATCAACAGCAAAGAACCTCTTCCCTTACAGCAACGAGGACACTGTTTGCAGCCCAATTGCCTTAATTACAAAATACAATTCCCTGTGAAAGGTTAGACAATCTTCTATCTATAAAAAGAAAAAATCCATGCAAATTTGTCCTTGGCTACTCTCACAAATGTGACTTCTTACTAAACTTGAAACACAAGTACTTGTGTTGAAGCTTTTGGGGATGGGGATGGGGGGGGTATAAGGACGGATGCGGGGGGGAGGAGTTCCACAAGAAGACAGAGTTATAAAGAGACTGAGTACTGGAATTCAAGAGCAAATGATATTAATATTAGATTGAGGGAAAGGAATGGGAGAACACAGGATATATTTATGTACCATAGATACTGTTCACGGGAGACAAATGATGCCAGTAAGAAAATGCTGTGCCAAAAGATAAATATTAATCTACAGCTATATGTCTTCCTCTGCTAGTCAGTTCAGTGATTTGAAAATTGTCCTAGAGGAGAGACTAAAACACAGATGCTTGCTTTATTCTGATGTCACCACTGACTAAGATGCTGACAGATTTTTCTTTGCTCTTTCTTTTAATTTTCCACAAACCAACTAATTACAAAAAAAAGGAATGAGATTATAGTGATTTGCTCCAGTTACAGGGATCTGCACTTTAAAAAATCCCCAAGGCAGTCTGAAAAATTGTTAAATAGATTTACAATATATTGGATTCGCAATTGCACAGAGCAAAACAAGGAATATTCTGCATCTGAGTGCTTCTTTAAAGATTCCAATTGTGGAATAACTGTTGCGGTTGCTTTGAACATGACCATTTCTGAACAAGAAAGTGCAAACATTAGGAAAAAAATTTCTCCCAGGAACTTCCTGGCAGGAAGCAAACACATTGGATCCCTTCCAGTTTCTGCGCTGACCATGGGACCAAGACGGTACTGGCCACTGTCGTGGATGAGCTCTGGCTACACTTAGATAGGCGGCTCGGAACTGCTGGTGTTGTTAGACCTCACCAGAGTGTTTGATGTGGTAGATCATGCACCCCCTGGGCGCCATGAAACACCCGTGCGGAAAGGGCCTAAGCCCTTTTGAAAATCTGCCTATATGAAAGGGGTGCAGCAGATGCTCTGATACAGTCATTTCACAGATAGCTGGTGTTCCACTTTTTCTTTTTTATTTCCTTCAAAAACAAAAAAAACTTTAAAACAAAAATTGATATACCTAAAGGCAGCAATTGAACAACAGTGGAGGCCGATTTAGACATAAGTTCAAATAAATCGTTTCCGAATGTCTAAAAATAAGCCCATGCACAATTGCCGTCTATGCCATGTGTTCAAATATTGATAGAGTTCTAAGGTCCTCAATCCATTGATTTATGGGAGGTGGGTTTTTATCTTTCCAGTGTTGTATTATGAGTTTGCTTGTTTGTTTTAATCTGTAGTAAGGGCATGGAAAATGGCTGGTATTCCATTTCCCTCACTGCCTTGTGCCTCTCCTCCTGTTCTAGCGGATTTCTGTTTATGTACTTTAGATGTTCAAGTGTGGAAGAGGTCCAGATTTTGACATTTCATTTCCTGTTCATTAAATATTTATGGTAATATGGGAAACCCAAATTCTGGGGAGAAATTCACTGGAGAAAACCTTATTAGTACAAAGTCCCTCCATTTGCATGGACTAGCCATAGAACTACCAAACTGTTTCCATAGGCCCAAGGGATACTTGAAAAACCCATTTTGAAACTAAGGGGTGTTTACTAAGCAGCTTGTGATTCAGCATCAGGAATTTGTTGCCCAAAGGGAAAAAATCTTTTGCCATTGCCTTCTTCTACATGTCCACCCTTGGTGGTCTCCCATACAAGTACAAGAAGCTAAACAGTGTTTAGTTTATGAGAGCTGATGAAATTGGGGTATACCATGCTGCTTTCCCTCCTGCTTATATAGTACTCAGTGAGAATAATCAAGAGCAACACACAACTATGTTTCTTTAACCATTCTCCTAATCAAATTATTTTATGCCAGAGCCTCTCTCACAATCTCGTCATTAATGTCTAAAACTCCATCATGTACAAAATTATTTTATTAGAAAGGAGTAGATTAAATTGCCTTTGAAAGCTTATCTCTTCTGTCTTGTTTGCAAAATTAATTCATAGAAATAGAATTAAGACATATGACATTGTTGAAACAAATGAACTGGAATCAGTTCATCAGATCAAATATTCTCAAATATTTTTTCTTGCAGCAACTGTTTCCAAACTTCAAGAAACCAATGCAATTTCCCCCCTGAGTGAAACCTCTTATTTATCTCAAAAGTGATGATCTTTTTGTAGTGATTTTCTCCTCCATTTAATTGAGCTTAACATTTTGTACTTCCCTCTTAAATATAGTGTTAAATTCTTCTCCTCTGAGCCTAGCAATCTTTTGCTGGCATGAAGGTCATTAATTTTAATTAAATGGAACTTTTTAAACACTTGCTAGAAAATGAGGATTAGTCTCAACAAGTTTCATTAAATAAACAGAGCAAATTAGAATTTATAATACATTTCCAAACTGATCTGAAATAGTCCCATCAAAAGCCTATTAACTCACAGGCAAAGAACTGCCTAGACAGGATACAATCAAAGATATTTCAAGAAGTGCACAGAACTTATTTGTGTGTTAATTGAAATGTCCAAACTATTTTGAAGCTGTTTATTCTTGAACTGCTCTTGCACCACTGGTAGAGAACATCTGACTAACCCAATACTGTCTGCTCTAACTAGCAAGTAGCTCTTCAGGGTATGTAAAGGACATTAGCATGTGACTCTGAAGTGTCTTTCTTAAGATTTCTGTTACCACAGGAAAGAAAACTGGACAATAATTCCTATTGATACAATAAAAGAATGGTGTATATTTTCCCATAACTTCCCCAGCTTTTGAAAAACTCATTTGATATCAATTTGGTAAAAGATTTTATACATAAATTTGGAAATGTAGTATATATTTTAATTGATAATGTTCATCTTTGGCTTCTTGGTTGTTGGGAGGCTGTAAAACCTTCCTTTCAGACATTTGAAGGTACATGTATTCCATGCTCAAAAATAGCAAGTCCAGCTTAGTGGCCCTATTCTTCTCAATGGACGCAGTTAAGTTTCAGCCCTGTTCTGTTCTAGACCAGGGGTCTGCAACCTGCATGGCCAACTGCTGACAGGGACTGATGGGATTTGTAGTCCATGAACACCTGGAGAGCCGCAGGTTGCTGACCCCTGTTCTAGACAGACAATGGTAAATCAGGATTTATTTGCACCCTGGCTGAATCAGAATGGAATTCAATCAGTTTTTACCTGTAAAAATAATTCTACAATATACTGGACAAACACTACTGGCTAAAGTTAGTCATGGCTAAGTCTGACTAAAACCAATCATAACTAACAAGTTCAGCTGCTTTCAAAAGGAGTTAGTCATGAATTAGCCATAGTTGTTATAAACAACATATGCAATGCTAAATCTGAGTCTTGCTTATTACACTTCAAGAGTGAAAAAAAACTTCACATGAAGGAATATTCTCCTGTACAAAAAGATTCTTATGAAGAGAACTTGCAAATCGCAGAACAGACATTAGCCAATTATATATTGCTGCTCTGTCTCACAGTGAGGAAATGTTTCCTTGTAGATGCACTCTGTGTTATGGTGCCGCAGATCCTGAAAGCCCCAGAGTAAATGAGAGTGGGGAAACCCCGATATCCCCCCCTTTGAGGTTTCCATTCCTTCTGGTCTCTCCTCCCCCATTCCTCACTCCCCGCTCTGTGAGGGAGGGACAGAAAGAGAACTATCAGAGAGAATGAGACAAAGGGGAAGTGGGGCATCAGCAACAAGGGGGAAGCAGGGCACAGCAGAGCTAAGTACCAGCCGAGTACTTAGCTCCAGTACCAGCCGAGCTCCAGTACCAGCTGGAGCTCCAGTACCAGCCGAGCACACCTGATAGCCAATTTCCCTGTTGGAGAAAGTAGAGAGAAGGATCACATCAGGGCTTGCAAGCAGCTTGCCAGTGTTCCTCCAAGGCAAGCTGGATCTGCTTCTTTTGTTTCAAAAACACAACAATATGGATATAACAATAATTTAATATAACAGCAATATAGCACTTTAAAGGGCTTCAACAAAGCTGGCAATTTTGCGACTACTGGGATTAACCTGGAGGGGGGGGGGCAAACAAGCTGTGCAGCAGGCAGTGGGGTGCCTTCTTGCATGTAACCAGAGAAATGTGAGGAGATTCCACTATGGCCTTACTGCACAGAGAAGAGCCCCGAGGAAAGTGCTCCAGGCATAATGGATCAGTGATATCTAGCTTTCTATATGTAGGGATTTTTCCTTTCCCTGTGTTCTGCTGTGGCACCATCCAGACATGCATTTACCCACAGACATATGGCTAAATTATGGCCACTAAATAACTGCCCAGAATTTTCCATGTTGAGTTACAAGACAGGTCATTTTAATCTAGCAAGGGAAATTCACACAGCAAGGGAAATTCACACAGAGTTGTCTTTCATGTGCATCATCACTGCATTTCATCAGGCTTGCTGTTGTTGAAGTTGGGTAGTATGAAGTCATCCAATGATTGCTGCCAGCCAAGGGTTGCCAACCTTCAAATGGGACCTGGAAATCTCCAGGCAACAAATTTCTGTCACTCTGGAGAAAATGACTGCTTTGAAGAGTGGACTCTATGGCATTATGTCTAGCGAAGGGCCCTACCCATACCTTCACCCTCCCAAGACAAATCTCCAGGAATTTCCCATCCTGGAACTGCCAACTCTAGGTCTTGCCCCAATGAGTTATACCTCAGAGACCAGAACAGTCATAGAAAGACCCTGCCCCCTCCATCAGTCTTTTATACACAGACTTGAATCCTGGGACACTGTAATTGCTTTGCATGAGCCACTGAGGGAATCCATTTCTTAAAACTACCCATATTTTACCATTTGAGTTTCTTTTAAAAAAACCCTCCAAAGTATTTTTTTAAAAAATTATCTTTTCCCCCCACAAACCTGGACAATTCTCTGATTTGTAGAAGTATCTGTCTTGCCCATTTACCGCTGTAGTATTCTCAGATCTGTCTGACTTGGCTATAAGGATGTACAAATGGGGATCCTCAATAATCGTTTCCCCCTCTCAGTGCTACAGCCATCTCATTACCAGCTGAGCAAGGTGAGCATCAAGGACTCATGCACCTCCCTACTCAACTCCCTGAGTGCCAGCTTGATGGTGGAGGAGACAGTGAGGAGTTGTGCACCCTCCTGATTCCCTTGATTGCCTGTTCAGGTGGGTAGGCTTGCTGGCTTGGGGAATGTGTGATAAAGACTCCTTTGCCCCCCCCCCAAATCCTTCCTCCCTTACTCACTGGAGGAGCACATGAGACTCATGGGAGGGGGAATCCCCTCTCCCCCATTGCTGAGTTCACATGGCTCCAGGCCAAACCACCTCTGAACTTGGGTACACCGGTGGTGGTGTCTGAAAGCTGCTCTGAGCCCCCGGTGACTCCTGATGGAAAGTGGGCCTGGAGTGGTTTTCAGTGTCTCAGAGTGACTCTCAATGGCTGCCCCCAATGTGTCTGGGGCCAGAACAACTCCTGGCATCTGTTGCCATCACCAGACCAGCTCTCAATGACTTGTGCCATTGCAGAATCATAGTAAGTGCATTCTTGGTGCATGCACAGACAAAGCTTTTTTATTTTAGGGCCAATTCAACACACACACACACATACACCAATATATTTTTGTTGAGTTTTTCTGCTAACCTGAGAGGCGTCTGCCAAGTTTGCAGGAAAATATTTTTAGCATCAGTGTGGCCCTGATCCATGGATTTAGATATCCATAGATGGAGGACACACATTGCTATTGGATATATGAGTAATAATTATTCAAGTTCCTATGTTATAAAGTGTTATGTGTTTGACCAAGTATCAAATCCTCACAGTGTTATGAAGCTCACTGGATGACCTTGGGCCATCCTTTCAGTATAGCTTACCTCACAGTGTTGTTGTGAGGTAAAATGGAAGATTGAAGGATGATGTACAGTGGAACCTCGGTTTTCGTTGGTAATCCGTCCGAATAGAATCGATGAAAACTGAAACTGATGAAAACCAAGGCAAACTTTTCCATAGGAGTCAATATAAATCCAATTAATCCGTTCTAGGCACTTCAAAAAACATACCAAAACCACAGTTTTGGTGAATAAACATAGTGTTTAATGCTGAAAACAGTAACAAACAATAACACTAGGATCAGCTTCAGAGCCAGTGGGCCAATGTCGCACCAGAAAGCTGTCCAAAGTGGTCTGCTTCTGACGCCTCTTTAAGATTTGTCTGAAATGGGGCAAGACATTGTCATTAAACAAGTTGCAGACATGGCCTACAGCAGCTTTGTCCAGGTGATTTTTCTCCACAAACCCCTGCACCTTACTGTAAATTAATGAAAACCGAGACAAATTTTTCACTGAAAAAATAGATGAAAACCGAAACCAATGAAAACCGAAGGCAATGAAAACTGAGGTTCCACTCTATTAAACCTGAGCTCCCTGTAAGAAGGGTAGGATTAAAAGATTCTAAATAAATAGATAGTGTATAGGAGTCACTATTTGCACTTTAGCATCTAATACCAACATTGAAGTTTTAAGGTAGATTCTGTTCCAAACATGGGACACTTCTATACAATTTCATATCAACTTCGCTATCAATCTCATTGGAAAGAGTTTATTTTTCCTTCCTTACTTAATCATCCCAACTTACACATATGAACATGCACTTCCCCAGGTAAAGACAGCTTTATTTATGCTACTTCTACTTCAGTGAATTTTCTTCTGTTTAAGACCTCTGGGAGAAACATAAATAGGTAAGGCAAAAGATGGTCATGTTTGCTAAAGAATGGTTAAATAACTGCAGTTCCTGACTAGATACAACATTTAATCCAGGATGAAATATTGCTTTGGGGAATAGAAAGGTTCCCTGCTTTTTCTGCCATTGTCAATAACTCTGCACTGTAGTTGCTGATAGAAACAAAAATGATTGTTTTTATAATCTGCCATGCATGGAAAAGCAAATATTTGATCTAATTCACAAACAGCTCAGTTCTGCTACAGGACCATTGAAGCTAAAGTTAGAAAATAGCTTTTAGGACTCTTGAATGCAGTATGACACAACCACCAGTGCCTAGGATACACAACACACATTTTCATTTTTCTGCTATTATTCCTTGTCAAATAGCTTAGGTAAGTGTTTGATGCAGTCTAAAAACCTGCCAAACCTGATGAGATATTGTAATGGTGCACAGAACTGAATAATGTTACTCTTATGTTCTTTCTATCTTTGTGGGGATAAAATCTTCATCAAGTCTCCATCCTCTCTGAAAGTTCTTTGGAGATGAACTCAGAGCATGAACTTGAGAAATATATAAATAGTTATATTCCTCAAAAGATCAAAGGAAATATTTTCAAAATGTTGGTAATGCTTAGGACTTACCTTCTTCTATAAACAGGCTTAAGAGAAACCATGAAACAGCTGGGTGAAAAGGTGCAGAGGACTGAGTTGGTAAACTTGGGCCCATGTACTGGTGGGGGAAGATGTTCTTTTCTCTTCCTGCCTTCCCACTTGAAGAATATATGATTGTTGATTTTGATGAAATGATCCTGATATCTTTTTTTGCTTTTGGAAAAACTACTAGAACGCTGCTATCTTCTCTTTGTGTTCCACAAGAAGATACATGCTGGTAAATATGAAGCTGGGCAGGCAGACCCACCCAAACAGAAGGCAATAGGCTGCAGCACCAATGCAGCACTGCCCTACCTCTCCCATAGAGGGTTCTCAGTGGCATGGGGAGGCTCACAAACTGCAAAAATCTTCCCTCTCTCAAGAAGCCTCCATGGACCACAATGGACCTACACCACTCCAAAGTGGGGGTTAAGTCTACTCTGTGGCCTGCTGGTGTAACAGTGGCAAAGGCAGGGAGGGAGCCAACTAAGGTCGGCTTCTCCCCTGGCCACATCCCTGACCCACCCCCACTATTCTGGCAGGGGGCCCTTGGATTCTGTTGCAGCATCCAGTACAGTGTCCAGAATGGCATTCCAGTGCTGGGGGGAGGCATGGCTGCATGCTGATGTGACTGCCCCTCCGCTGGAGTAAGTGCCCCTGGGAGGACAAATTCACCAGCATAGCAGTACAGTGGTCCCAAGAGTGCATTCAGCCCACCCTCTGTGAATGGTGACACTATGGCATCATGGTGACACAAAAAAATTATGGAAGATAGTGGCAGAATCCAACCAGCTTTTTTCTCTCAATACTGCCCAAGTCCCCTCCTTACTACAGTCCCAATTCCACATGACTTTTGTTCACAAGGGCCCATTTCTCGTGATCCCCAGTATAGAATTTTTGATGGTCAAAGGAGATTCCTAATCCCTTTTTCACTGAATCCAAACCAATGGGGGCATGGCACACGGTTTAGGGGAAATGCTGTTGGCTATACACCTGCCCATGATCCTAAGCAGAATTGCATGTATGTGCATGCACCCAAACATTACACACTGATTTAGTATTTGGTGGGATTCAAAGATTCCAATTTGATTTAGGGGATAGAGCTTCTTTAAAAAAAAACCTGCCAAAGTAAAAAGTAAGGAATGAAGCTATGAGAGGAGGCTTAACCTCAAACAGTAGTGCCAGTTATGCTTTCATCACTGGAATTTGTTTTCAGAGCTTTGTGACCAAATAAGATATTGTCTTGCATTCTTGTTTTATACTTATTGCTCAATAAAGTGTCACCACTTTTTTTTGCAGCTTTGACCATGTGAACATTTGCCCTTTCTAATTCCACAGTGTTTAGCATCTCAGCCACAATTGGAAATAATGTTCTATTTAACCTATTATGGTTAAGAAGAATCTTGACAAATTCATGTGTAGGAGCTGGATACCCTTAATTTTCTAATTATTAGGTATGAAAATTATTTTTAAAGCAAGAGAAAAGCAAGCTGGGGGAAAAATCTTAATATCATGAGCAGACTATTTAAATTGAACCCCTCCTTGCAATTATAACTTGTTCCCATAATCCTTTATAGGAGCATTTTGAACTTTAGCTATTCATCTTAAATATTAAGCAGTCTTCACATTCAACATGAGCTTTTGTAGTCGAAGCACCATGAACCTTCCATGCGGATGTGCTTTTCAGAGGCAGAGAAAAGCATTTCTTTCTCCATTCATTATGTTCTCAACTCAATTTTAATTTTTAATCACAAGAAAGTCATTTTTTCCTGGTTCAGCTGATAAATCTTCACTGCTTGCTGCATTTTGCCAAGTTGTGAATGGCTAATTTATTACGCATTTATTTAAAAATGTAATTTATAACAAAAATGCCAGAATTGTGTTCAAGATTTGAGATGCTTTGACTTCTGCCTTGAAGTCTACTACTCCTTTGTTAAAGTTTGAAGTTGAAATGAATAGTTTTACTGAACTCCCAATTGCATGTAATACTTTAAAAATTAAAATGGTAGGAGGTGCTTACCTTTTTAAAAACACTCTTTTTGGTCTTTTTATATATTTAATTGCTTTATACAACCGTATCGCTATTTCCATTGTTAAAATATTATCAGGATATTTCTACTACTTTAATTTTTCATCAGTTTTAGTTGCCTAAAGATGATGAAGGCAATTAAATATATTTGCCCCACAGCTTGCTGACTTCAAAGTCTGAGCCTTTATATTCACAGGATCTGATGATTATTTGTGGTGTTGTTGCTAAGGTGATGTGGTTTTTTGGCTGAAAAAACTCTCAAATACCTTTTGATTTGAATGCTGCTAGCAATATAACTGAGACACCAGCAACCTCCAGTATATTGCCTATGGATCACTTTATAGATCATTTTAATATGGTTATTGCAATGGCTGTCAAAAAAGATGTTGGTATCTATGAAAACTGCCATTTCTGCCCTGGAAGTTGTACTTCCTTCTGCTAGCTGTTAGGTACTGTTGACCTGGTGGTCAGAGGCCAAATCTACTTGCCATTAATTCCTAAAGGCTGTAAAGAGCCCAGGTCTCACAATTGCAAATAATGATTCTATTATTTTAAATGGAAGGTAGACCTTAACTCAGTCTAGCCAACCATAGACATTAGTTGTAAGGCATTACTTCTAGAGATGTGAGATGCCAGCTATCGTATGTTTGGTGTGGCCAACTTCCTGTCTTTCCCTCTTTCTGTTCTTGGTCCTGCTGCCTGGTGTGGAAGCAAGGATGGAACAATGATGCTAAATATTTAATCCCAAAACAAATAGGCATTACAGAGAATTAGTGGTATGATTCCTATGACTGGAATGCAGTAGTGGATGGATTTGGGTTGTTCAAGAAAAACTGAAAGGGTCAAAGAGGAGGTGGAGTAGTTCTGTATGTGAAGAGAAAATTTGCTTGTCAGGAAATATTGGAGAAGGCAGGTGATGGCCCAATGGAAAGTATCTAGGTGATGATAAGGGAAGGAATGACAAATAGTATTGTGGTTGGAATCTGCTGCAGACCACCAGGAGGTGGATGCTGCCCTCTTTAAGCAACTTGATGGAGTATCCAGGCAACATGATCTTGTGGTTATGGGTGACTTCCGTTTTCCCAGTGTGTGCTGGGAGACAAACTCTGTTAAACATTCAGTCATGGAACTTTCTGACCTGCCTGGATACTTCCTTTTTCAAATGGTGGAGGAAGCTATGTGGGACTCAACCAATCACCATGCAAGAATTGGTAGATGGCATGAAAGTAGTGGGTATGCAAGGGGAAGTAAACATGTCCTCCTATAATTTCTTTTACAGAGGGGGCCAAGGAAGGTCATAGCCAGATGTGTATGTTAGATTTTAGCAGGACAGACTTTAAAGAAATCAGAGGCATGATGAGAATTAATCCATAGGCTAGAATTCTGGAAGGAAAATGAGTGAAGCTGGACTCTTATAAAATTACAAGCTCAAACTAAGATGGAAACATGGTAGGTGACCCAAGAAGCCAGTGTGGATGAACAGAGAACTCTAAGATGAGCTAAATAAGAAAAAGAAAATTTTCAAGAAATGAAAGGAAGGACATATCTTTAAAGAAGATATGGGTTGCTAGGCACTGTAAATCAACCATCAGAAAGGTCAAAGCTCACAAGTCCAGCCAAACAATCCTTGTTTCCTTTGACTGAGTGACAAGTTTTCTGGATTGTGGGAACACTACTGATGTTGTTTACTTTGATTTCAATAAAACTTTTGATAGTCTCCCAAGATGTTTTGATAGGTAAACTGGAGCACTGCAGACTAGATTCTAGGCAGTTGGGGAGTAGGGAAATGATTGGAGGACTGCACCCAAAGGATCCACATTGCATCTGATTGGAGGGAGGTGTCTAGCGGGGTTCCACAGGCTCAGTTCTGGATGTGGTACTTGCCAATATTTTTATAAATGGTCTGGATGAGGGGATGGAGGGCTATCCAATAAATTTTCAGATTACATCAAACTGGGAAAAGTAGCAAACACCCTGGAAGACAGAGATAGAATTCAAAACATCTCAGCAGATTGGATAAGTGGTCAGATCTAAAACAAAATGCAATTCAACAAGAATAAGTGCAGAGTTCTATATCTGAATAACAATGATGAGAAGCATGTATCCTAGATGGAGATGCACTTCTTGGTACAGGTGTCTGAACAGGGTCTAGGAGTACAGGTAAGCTAAATATGAGCTGTCAATGGACTTGCATACCTGCCAAATTGTCTCTCCTACTACACCCAGGTGCATGAACTTCAGTTATCTGAACAAAACCTTCTGAAAGTACCTTTATTTTTAACAAGTCGCACTGTAGCCTATTATAATATTTACTGCATGCACTATTTTGCTTTTGCTGCATAGTAATCCACTTACAGAATTATGGTATATCATGCCTTAGGCAGGTTTTTGTTTTATAATTCTGTAATCCTAGTCCTATCACATTGTTTATTGGATTTTTTTGTGCTATGTGATTGATTTTTTACATACTTTTTTGTAATATATCTTGACTTCAGCTTCAAAGTCAGGCTATTAACTTAAAGGAGGAAGGAACTAGGAATGTCTCTTATCCAGCTATAGAGATCATTCTCCAGAGAGAGATACCACATCTGTTTTCATTCCAAAGCCAAGCCAGAACCAGACTCAAATGGATTGAGCGCAGACAGATCATCTGGATATTTCTGGAGCTATTAAGCCACAACCTGTTCTACAATCTTATCCAAGAAAGAGCAATTGGAAATACTTTTTATTGGCCAATATTTACAAGACCACTGAAGACTATAATCACTGACTCCTTCAGCATTTTGTGAAAGATCTCTACAACTAACAAGGTGTTCTCAAGCTTTTAAAAGGACATTTGTAATTACTCATTACAAAATTTCAATAGTAATGACAACTAGTGACTTTAAAACACCAAGACCTCATCATTCAGGGAGACCAAACTGAAACAATCTATTCAATTAGGACAAGATTCAGAGATGGCATCAGCATACTAAGAGGTGTATGTAGATCCTACCCCAATGTCCAACACCACACTGGCTCTCATAGATGAAAACTGAGCAGCCTTACCATGACAACTGCTGCATTATGTGTTGCATAACTGTATTAATAAAATGTTTTAAAATGAATGTTGATCCAAAATTAAGCTCTCAGCATCCCTGGTAAAAACTGTCCTGGCCTTCACATCTCTGAGGATTTCTTTAGTTAAATATATTCCCTGGTGGAAAAGATCTTGCCATTGTGGTACATGTCCTGATAACATTTAAATTAGTTTACTGCTATGCACTTTACATGGGGCTACCCTTGAAAAATGTCCTACAATTGGTACAGAATTCTAAGGCCAGACTGTTGACTGGAGCAAGTGTAGGGACTGTATCACTCCAGTCTCAAGAGTACAATATATGCATTGTACACTGAAATGTCCTGATTCTGCTCCTTGCATCCCCAGTTCCAAGGATCTTAGACAGCAGGTGCTGGGAAAGCCATTCGCTGCCTGGAGAGAAGCAGTCAGTAAGAGCAGCTTTACTGAGCAAAGGTGAAACAATAAATAAAAGGCAGCTTCAGATGTCCATATGATGTTTCACAGCTGGACAAAATCTGTTATGGGTGAATGAGCTTCCATTTCCACACATAGGGTGACCGTTCTGGCCATGACATCTATCCCCTCCACTTTTAGAAAAAAAACTTTTGTCAAGAGTGACATGAAAAAAGGATCAATGGAGATTCCTAACCCCCCAGTTTGCTCAAAACAGCACATTGTGTGTAGCTGCCGACTGTTTTTCTCAACCCAGAAAGGTATTAATTGATATTTATCGGACTCAGATTGGTTATCTGGATCATTCATCATGAAAAACACAGGTGACAATTTGGCAAACTGCTGCTCAGTACACATTAGGAAAATGGGCAGTAGTTGTATCTCATCATTGTTTGTACTCCTTCTAAAGAACAATTTTGATTATTTGTTTGCCATGTATCTATACTGTATGGAAGTAGTGGGGAAATATCAGGTAGGGGCATACAGAATGCTAATGCAAATTCCCTATCAGCTGTGTTCAAGTTTGAACAGAATGGGCTACCCTAAAATGCTAGGAGATAGAGCTAAAACCAATCCCATTTCTACCCCCATCGTTCAGGTCTCTACCATTTTCATTTTAATATGGTAAACAGATGGAGGGCACAAGTTGAAGAAATTCCTACACATAATCTCAACACATACAAATATCTCTTGTTTTCTTATTTTCCCAAAATTATGATAGAAATGTTATGAACCTATGACATTTTAAGCCATTCTTAAATCCTCCTTTGTTTTTGCATCGGTTTGTCTTCTCATATTGGTGGGCTAAGCTTGAACAAATGGAAGTTATTGGCCGATTTTGATTGCCAAAATTGCCCCTCTGTTGGCATGGGGAATGCCCCAATGCAATCAAGAGCTTTGCACTGCCTCTGGTGCTGCAGCATGGCTGTTATGTTTCTGCCCTGGAGCGGCCCTGCAGCATTGGCTTTGCTTTATGAATTTCCTGAACCGCAAATGTTGAGGTTCTTTTGAAATGCCCCTTTATTGCTCTGGAGGCTTCTGCTGCAGTGCAAAACTCCTCTGTAGCAGTAATGGGGCCTGTTTTCCCTCATCACTTCACTGGCCCGCCCTACCAATGGAAGGCACTGAGAAGCAGTGCCCTCCCCGCTCTTTGCAGTACAAAAATGGAGGGAGAAACCTTGGTTTTTAGAAAGGAGGGAGAAACCTTGGGTAGAAAAGTGGCATGTGCAGACACCATGAATGGGAGGGCAGCGATTCTCTCTCACACACAAGAATTTTAGATTTAGAGTTTATTATTACTTAAACTTAAACTTTTATACCGCCCCATCCCCAAAGGGCTCTGGGCGGTGTACAACACAAGAATATAAATACAGTTAATTAAATTACTAAAACCATTAAAACAGCGATAGCAGTAAAAGAGGCGTCCGCCAACCCCAATTTTAAAATTCTCCCCGGGAAAAGAGAGGGGGAGGCGGTGAGTCATGTTAGATGATAGCTCCCCAGGTATAAAAAAAGCCGCAATCCAGGGGCCGGCACTGGGGCGCACCGTTCAGCGGCTGGATCCGAAGGCCCGGTGGAACAACTCTGTTACAGGCCCCTCGGCGGAACTCATTAAGGCATAACCACGCGAGGGCCCGGACAGTCGGAGGAAGGGTGGTTCCACTTTCAGGCCGGGGCCAGAGCCATCATACCAGCTGCCCTGGCAACCGATAATGGTGCAGGCCAGCCGCATCTACTCCCCGAGGGGCCAGGGACCACTAATAAATTGGCCTCCGCAGAACGGTAAGAGGTACCGTGGCCTGGACATAATGGGTGATGCGTCTCGAAGGTACGAGGGTCCCAGGCCGCTGTGAAGGCCTTGAAGCTGTCAACACCTAAATGTACCTTTGAAGATGATCCGGAACTCCACCGGGAGCCAGCCGCAGCTGGCGCAACACAGGCTGAATATGATCGTAGATGGTTTTTTGCCTGTGAGTGTTAGCTGCGCCGCTGTACATAAGTTGAACCAGCTTTAGTCTCCTGGAGCAAACGCAAGGGAAGGCCCGCGTAGAGCGAGTTACAATAATCTAACCTGGAGGTGACCGTTGCGTGGATCACAGTGGCTAGGTCCGCTTGGGAGAGAAAAGGAGCCAGCCGTCGGGCCTGGCGGAGGTGGAAAAAAGCAACCCGGGTTATATGGGCCACCTGGGTCTCCATTGAAAGAGACGAATCCAGGTGGACCCCCAGATTGCGCACGGAGGGGGTCGGCGCCAATATGACCCCCTCCCACACTGGCAGCTGGAAAGACTGAGGGGGTGGAGGACGGCGATCCCATCGCACACGCAAAGATTTTAGACAGGGCGGCAAGGGTGCCAATTCTCAGCACCTGTTTTATGCATAGTCATTTAAAACTAAAATTGTGAAAGTGAGTGATGGTAATGGGGCAAGATTCAGCCAATCCAAAAGCCAATCCAAAAGCAGGCTGTCCGTGCATGCGTGAAAGAGACTATGGAAGAGCTCACGGTACTTATGGGAAAGCCCCAGATTGTGGGGAACCATTCGGGGCTTTCCACAGCAGCCCTGACTCAAGCGAAGGAAAGAATGGGGAACTACAAGCAGGTGAGAAGCCCGGCAGCAGGTACGCTCCCCGGCTAAACCATGGACCATTTAGAAAGTGCAAAATCAGCCATTGTCAGATGGTATTATTTTTAATCCTTTTTACTTTACCTTGTTTTTTTCCATTTTTTTTTTCACTGCATCCTTGCAGATAGCGGACCTTTTATCTTCTTATCTGCATACCAAGAGGCTAGAACACAGAATTAATGAGAACTGTAAGCCATGTATCAGCCCACACAAAATGTCCCCACAGAGAACCCGCATAATCACTTCTGTGAGTCGCTTGATATGTTTAACGATGGAGGATGTTGAAATTACTGAAGGAGGCAGCTGCTTGATACTGTGGCTGCTGTCTTGTCATGTCTGCTTGGCACTTCATCTCCTACTTAATGGATCTTAGTAAATGAAAACAAAATGTTATTGTTCTCATGGTGACTGGTGAGACTTCAGCATTTCTTTATGCAGGAAGAAGATGGAGAAAGGAAGCTGGGTTAGTTATAAATAGACATGTATAATCCCACTGAGTTATTATCCTTCATTTGTTCAAAACTTGTCAATTGCAGCAGAACTAAATCCAAACAGGTTGTCAGGGGTATGTTCACAAGCCCTAAAATTTTAATTCCAGATTTTTTTTAGATTTCAGAGACCTTTAATAGGCATTAGGAAAAAAACAAAACAGTTAAAACTGTTTAAAACTAAATAAAGGCTCATTCCGCACATGCTGAATAATGCACTTTCAAACTGCTTTCAGTGCTCTTTGAGGCTGTGCGGAATGACAAAATCCACTTGCAAACAGTTGTGAAAGTAGTTTGAAAATGCATTATTTTGCGTGTGCGGAAGGGGCCAAAGTTAGAGTTAAAAGAGCATTAATACAAGGCATGTAATATGATTGATAGGTTATTTCTGT